>NC_085930.1:57533636-57836666 GCF_028885625.2 Pongo pygmaeus | reverse complement strand
AGTTCTCAGGGCATCCTTTGGAAAGTTATTTGTGGAAAGGAGACACGCGTACTTATGTGGAACAGACTACACCTTTTGACCAATAGTGTCTGATTCACTCCTTGAGGCTCTTGACAGTTTCCCCATGGCTGCCATCCATCGATTAGAGAAAATGCTCCTGGAGTCCTTGATCTCCGAGGGGCCCATTGGAGTAGTATGCAGATTTGAGAGCTGGTCTCTAAAGCTTAATGGGGCAAAGTATGATAATGAAGCCTGTTTGCTTTTGGGTGGAATTAAATTTATGGGGTAATAATAAGTATTTCCTGCTGGTTAGAAATTCTGTTACTTAATAAATGCAGTTTGGTTAATAGTCTTTCAAAACATAGGGCTTATGGTGGCCATGAAGTGGGGAATAATAAAGAACCCTTGATGGTGACAAGCCTGGGAATTACTGCTCTAGGCCATGAGTGTCCCAGCTGTGTTCTGCAAAACCCTAGGCTTCCTTAAGAGTGACCTGGGGTAGGGCACCTTGCAGCAGCTTCAGTTTTATTCATTTTATATATGAGATTTTAATCAATAATAGCATTTGAACAAAAAGGTTACATTACTAAAACAAAGCAGAACAAAATAACAAAAACCTTATCACAGTGGCCAGTCCTGTTTAAGCTGTAATGTAGAATTCAGCAGACATTTTCATCTTTCTCTTTAAAAAACAAATAATGCAAACAACATATAAGCTTCTCATTGTGCCTGGTGAGGGATCTCGGTGTTCTCCACCTTCCTCTGTGAGAATTAGACCTAGTAAGGGGAGAGTGCAGGCATGTGTCCTGGTAGCATGTGTGTGTATAGATATGTTTGTATCTACATTAGGTCCACGGTATTTAGATGTATCCACCAAAATGTAAGAAACATCATTTGTATCTCGAATATAGTCCGGATTTTCTTAAACTCCTGAGTAATTTTGAAGCATATCTTTTCCCATTGTAGCTTCTGAAAGTACAGAGAAGCTTAACAACTCCACTGGCCTCCAGAGCTCCTCAGTCAGTCAAACAAAGACAATGCACGTTGCCACCGTGTTCACTGATGGTGGCCCAAGAACGCTCCGATCTTTGACGGTCAGTCTGGGACCTGTGAGCAAGACAGAAGGCTTCCCCAAGGACTCCAGAATTGCCACGACTTCAGCCTCAGTCCTTCTTTCATCCTCTGCAGTGGAATCAAGAAGAAACAGTAGAGTAACTGGGAATCCAGGGGATGAGGAATTCATTGAACCATCCACAGAAAATGAATTTGAACTTACCTCTTTGCATTGGCAAAATGATTCCCCAAGTAAGTATTCCATCTTTACTCGATCTATTAGGGACATTTGTAAATCGTTGAATTTTCTTAGGGGATCTCTTCGAGACCATTTGTAATTTCCAGAGAAAAGTGTGCTCTTTAATGGCACTATTGCATTTTGATGGTCACTCTTATGAGAACATTGTGAAGTTAGTCAGACAGGTGTCATTCCTCCTGCTTTTCTTATAGATGAGAAAACTATGGCTCTGAGGGTTTAAGTAATGGGTGCCTGGCCATTTAGCTCACTCAGTAGAGTTGAGACCTTAGCCTCAGCGTTCTTGGTTCCATCTTCTTTTCACTCTACAGGATGGTCTTCAGGCTGAGAGCTGGCCTACTCTTTATGTTTTATTTTGTTTTGAAGACAGTGTCTGGCTCTGTCACCCAGGCTAGAGTGCAGTGGCATGATTACGGCTCCCTGCAGCCTCAACCTCCCCAGGCTCAGGTAATCTCTCACCTCAGCCTCCGGAGTAGCTGGGACTACAGGTGCATGCCACTCCACCCAGCTAATTTTTCTATTTTTTGTAGAGATGGGGTCTTGCAATGTTGCCCAGTCTGGTGTTGAGCTCCCGCCCTAAGCAGTCCTCCTGCCTTGCCCTCCCAAAGTGCTGGGATTACAGAGATGAGCCACTGCACCCAGCCTGGCCCACTCTTTAAACTAGCTTCAGTTATTTTGTGTACAGATCATCTTTCCACGTAAATGTGCAGATATAAATATTATTCCCAAATTCATGGTTTGGCTTAATCCTTATAATTGATTTTTGTTTTTGCTATACTTTGGTATTTAGAATAACCTTTATTCATATGAGAACTGTTTTGGGAAAGTGCTCTGACTGTGCTATATTTATGTGCATTGTATTTGTTGTACATAACCACACACTCACTCTCTTGAACACTTTTTATGGGAAAGAGAATGAAACACTCAAGCCTATAGGTTACTCTGCTACTTGGACATGCTATTTCAAAGGTCCCCTGTTCAACGAGTTATATTTTTTTGTATTACCCTCTTGCTGCCACCCAAGAGTTTTGAAATAATTATTTAGAATATGATAGTGCATAATACATTTAATAAACACTATACCAGATTCCTTGGCAAAGAATCTTTCCCTAGAGAGGTCTCACTTCTTAGTTGCCAAGGGATCTCTTTCATACCTATGTAATGGCCTTTTTTCCTATATTACCTTACAGCCTTTGGAGAACATCAGCTTGCCAGCAGCTCTGAGGTGCAAAATGGAAGTCCCGTGTCTCAGACTGAGACTGTGTCTAGGTCAGTTGCACCCATGAGAGGTGGAGAGAGCACTGCACACTGGCTCTTGACCAACAGCACAACATCTGCAGATGTGACAGGAAGCTCTGCTTCATATCCTGAAGGTGTGAATGCTTCAGTGTTGACCCAGTTCTCAGACTCTACTGTACAGTCTGGAGGAAGTCACACAGCATTGGGAGATAGGAGTTATTCAGAGTCTTCATCTACATCTTTCTCGGAAAGCTTGAATTCATCAGCACCACGTGGAGAACGTTCGAGTGAGTTTTTCCATTTCATGCAACTGTGCCCCATAGAGGAGAGAGGGACTCATGATGCTTATGAAATCTGTGGCATATTAAAACCACGCATGAGGGCCGAGCGTGATGGCTCAGGCCTGTAATACCAGCACTTTGGGAGGCCGAGGTGGGTGGATCATCTGAGGTGAGGGGTTCAAGACCAGACTGACCAACATGGTGAAACCCCATCTCTACTAACAATACAAAAAATTAGCCGGGTGTGGTGGCAGGCACCTGTAATCCCAGCTACTTGGGAGGCTGAGGCAGGAGAATCGTTTGAACCCAGGAGGTGGAGGTTGCAGTGAGCTGAGATCGCACCATTGCACTCCAGCCTGGGCGACAAAAGCGAAATTGTCTCAAAAAAAAAAAAAAAAAAAAAAGCATGCATGAATGAAATAACTCCTCAGGCCGCTCCACCTTCCTTCCTTATTTCCCAGGCCCTTCTTCTAGCTGGTTGATACAGATACACCTATATATCCCCCAGTTTTTTCTGGTACATCTCTAAGAAGCTGTTCTTGCCACTTCCTCTTCCCACACACAGCTCAGGGACTTCTCTGTCCACATCCTCTCATTCCCTGTAGCCCACCCATAACTCCATACCTGCCTCAGTCACAGAACTTCTGGAAGGTGAAAATATCACCTTCTCGTTAGTAGTTGTCGGGGCATTCATCCAAATAAATTCTCTGTTTTTTAAAAACCAGCTTTATTGAGGTATATTTCACATTCCGTAGTATTTGCCCATTTAAAGCACACAATTCAGTGATTTTTAGTATAGTCACAAAGCTGTGCAGCATCACCACTGTCTAATTCCAGAGCATTTCCATCACCCCACAAAGAAACTCCAAACTCATCAGCAGTCACCTCCCATTCTCCCCTCCTCCCAGTCCCTGGCAATCACTCCTGTGCTTTCTGTCTCTGTAGATTTGTCCATTTTAGACATGTCCTATAAATGAAATCATACAATATGTGGTCCTTTGTGTCTTTCCCTTAGTGTCGTGTGTTCAAGGTTCATCCGTGTTGTATCACAACTTCGTTCCTTTTCGTGGCTTAATAATATGCCATAGCAGGGATATACCATACTTTGTTTATCAATTGTCATCATCATCAATTGATGGATGTTTGGGTTGTTCCCACCTTTTGGCTATTATGAATGATGCTGTGGTGAACATTCAGGTACAAATGTACATGTGGTCGTAAATTTTCAATTTTTTTTTTTTTTTTTTTTTTTTTTTGAGACAGAGTCTTGCTCTGTCGCCCAGGCTAGAGTGCAGTGGCACCATCTCGGCTCACTGCAACCTCCAACTTCCGGGTTCACGCCATTTTCCTGCCTCAGCCTCCCGAGTAGCTGGGACTACAGGTGCCCACCACCACGCCCGGCTATTTTTTTTTTTAATATTTTTAGTAGAGATGGGGTTTCACCATGTTGGTCAGTCTGGTCTTGAACCCCTCACCTCAGATGATCCACCCACCTTGGCCTCCCAAAGTGCTGGAATTACAGGCGTGAGCCACCGCGCCCGGCCATAAATTTTCAATTATTTTAAAATGGCCAGGTTATGTGATTGTGGCTGCTCTATTTTTAACCTTCTGAGGAACTGCCGGACTCTTTTCCAAAGTGGCTGCATCATTTTGTATTCCCACCAGCAGTGTACAAGTGTTCTGATGTTGCTACATCTTCACCAACACTTGTAATCATCCATTTTTTCTGATTATAGCCATCTGAGTGGGGGTGAAGGCATCTCATTGTGGTTTTGACTTGTATTTTCCAGTTGACTAATAATGCTGAGCATCTTTTCATGTGCTTCTTGGCCACTTGTATATCTTCTTTGAATATGTCCAATCCAATCTTTTGACTATTAAAATTGGGTTATTTGACTTTTTATTATTAAATTGTAAGAGTTCTTTGTGGCTGGCTGTGGTGGCTCACGCCTGTAATCCCAGCACTTTGGGAGGTCGAGGCAGGTGAATCACTTGAGGTCAGGAGCTCGAGACCAGCCTGGCCAACATGGCAAAACCCTGTCTCTACTAAAAATAGAAAAATTAGCCAGACGCAGTGGCACGTGCCTGTAATCTCAGCTACTTGGGAGGCTGAGGCAGGAGAATCACTTGAACCTGTGAGGCGGAGGTTGCAGTGAACTGAGATCATGCCACTGCACTCTAGCCTGGGTGACAGACAGACCCTGTCTCAAAAAAAAAAAAAAAAAAGTTCTTTGCATATTCTGGATACAGTCCTTTATCAAATATATAATTTGCAGACATTTCTCCTATTCTGTGGGTTGTCTTTTCTCTTTCTTGATGGAATCATGTGTAGCACAAAAGTTTTTAAATTTGAAGAAGTCCAATTTGTCAATTTGAGAAAATTTTTCTTTTGATGTTTCTTTTTAATAATGCTTAGGGATAATTTTTTAAAACAATTCTCAGCAGTCTCTTATCAATGTAAAGTATATTCTGACTAAAGCAAAAATGTATTAGCTTATCATTTAAGCTTTGAATAGGTTTAAATTCTTACTTCTCTGTCACTAGTAATAGCTTCATTTCCCCCATATGAGAATCCTAATTGATGAGGAAGATTAGCATTTATTAATACTCATGTGATGTGGAAAATCATATGCTTATCATGAAACAATACCACACATATGAGCAGGGGATATTTATGCTCTTTTATGTCTGTGCCTGAAAACATATTATCTATCTCCTAAGCAAAAGGAATCATTTTTCATCCTCACTACTGTGGGGATCAGGACTTCTACCTTCTCAAACCAGGATCTTGAGTTTCATAGCCTTTCCCTTTTACATCTCTTCAGTACCCTCTTCTCTGTAATTAATGTTCAGTTGGTTCACGAGGAACATATGATTTCAGTGTGATCAGATCTTGGAGTTCAGTTATAAAGAGCTAGATAGAAAGTAGCCACATTCCTGAAACCGTATCACTGTGGGTTAACACAGTGCTTTATCTCGTTCCCTCAGAGTCACCCAGAGCTAATGGGTTCTGCACTCCAGCCTTTTAGAGTTCTTGGCCTTCTCCCTTTTCTGCATTCAGAGTCTGCATTTCATGTCTGACTCTCTCTCTACTTTGTTAAGCCTGTAACCCTGATGTGGTCATTGGCCTAAATTTCATTTAACAGAGAGTTTAGGATCTCCCTATCCAAGGCCTTTTTCTCTTTGCCCAGAGAAATCGTACTCAGATAGATCCTGCTCTTGAGACTCTCCTGGTTGGCTCTCCACAGGTCTTGAGCCCTTCAGACTGGCTTGAGTCGCATCTCTCTCTGGCTTCTGGCTTTCTCAGTGATGCTCGTGGCCCATGCTCATTCCTGTCTCTGTCAATTCAAACCTATCCCAAAATGAATTTAGCCAACACTCAGCTTTACACTGTTTTCCATCAAAGCATGGCCATGGGGTACTGACAGCCAGTCTGGGCTGGGAATGTGAATAAGAGCCAGAAAAGAGCCTGTTTTTTGTTTTTTGTTTTTTTATTTGTACAGCCAGGTTAGGAAGGATTTAGGCCAAGGAGAATTGGACCTCATTTTCATCATTTCTGAAAAGAAGGGTTTATCTGATAATCTAACAATCTAAGATTAGTTCTAAGACCCTTTAGGTTTGTAGCATAAACACATACGCAGAAGAGAATGAAAAGGACATTTATTCACGTGTTGTCTTCCCTATTCCATCCCCATCAATAGAATAAAACACATGCATTTTAAAAAATAAAAGAAGACAAAAAACAAGCCCACCTTTCACCCCCCACCTCAGGCTGTTTCTTTGCCATTGTACTAATGCCGTGGGATGACTGGCCCTGTGGCCATTCATGTATTCCTGGTCCTTCTGGGAGGAAGAGCCTTCCAAGAAGGAGTATGGCCTCCCTCCTGGGCCTTGTGCAAATGTATAAAGCCCCAGTAGGGTTATTAGTCTTTCACCCACTGTTTACCTCCTCACCACCACTACCAATTTCTCTGACATAAACTCTATTTACTGTGTATCACTGAGCAGAAATCCACTATCGATCCTATTTGCTAAAGTAATATACCCTCCTATAAATCCAGGGTGCCTGAACAGATGTGCTGATCCACAGTTCCTCTTGAGGTTTCAATCACTGAGCCATGTTTGCAAGAGCAACAGACATCTCAGATAAAGACCCTAAGAGTACAGGGAAGCATCTTGGCTCCTACAGCCCAGGAAGTGAGGCTTGGTGTGCAATCCTGTCACTCTAGCCCTGCATTTTTCAGCCATCCTCTTTCACTCTACTTTTAGCCTTGGAAGACAGCCGAGAGCCGGGCCAAGTGCTAGGTGACAGTTCCGCCAATGCAGAGGACAGGACTTCTAGGGTGCCCTCTCTTGGCACCCACACCTTGGCTACTGTCACTGGAAACGGGGAACGCACACTGCGGTCTGTCACCCTCACCAACACCAGCATGAGCACGACTTCTGGGGAAGCAGGCAGCCCTGCAGCGGCCATGCCCCAAGAAACAGAGAGTGCCTCTCTGCAAGTGAACGTGACGGATGACATGGGCCTGGTCTCACGGTCACTGGCTGCCTCCAGTGCCCTCGGAGGTGGGGTGTCTTCCACAGTCTCTTTTAACACATCCCTTCAGCTTGTCTATTCATTTACTCACAGTCCTGGGATGGTTCAGTTAGCTGTCAAGCCAGCTTACAACCTCTTTATGGAGAGGACTTTCTAGATTATCCCACCTCAGGAAGGTGAATACCCCTCCCCAGTTCCCACCCCCAGCCCTCCACACACACTCACCTAAGGAATTTGGGATAGTGTCTGCTGGGAGACTTAAAACAAGAGACCAACCACTTGTGGCTAAGGTCAATCTCCTGGGAAGGAAATATCTCATTCTACAGAATGGAAAGTTGGGAAGGTTTTCCTTTTTTCATTTAGGCATAACGGTTATTCTATTTGGGGTCTTAAGAGCTTTTCAGATACCAGTTTGCTTTTATCGAAAAAGGCATGTGGAGGGAATTTGCAACTCCTCTCCATTTTTAGACCCTTAGTCCCCACTTCTCTTTCGTTACCATTTCCACTGCCGCTACCACTGCTTCTCTCAGGAGGTCAGTCTGCTCAGAGGAGACACTGACCACTCCTGCCTGCCCACAGTGTCTTTATTCAGAGTGCTCACCATTGAAAACCACCTCTCCAAAGCAAGTGTTTCACCCACTTGAATTCATTGAGTTTCGTGACACTGAAAGTCTGTTTGATAGTGCATATTTCAGAGATTTGTTGTTCTTTTATTTGACCTAACTTTGGCTTTTCCGTTTACAGTCACTGGGATTAGCTACGGTCAAGTGAGTGGCACAGCTCTTGAACAAAGGACTTCCAGTGACCACACAGACCACACCTACCTGTCATCTACTTTCACCAAAGGAGAACGGGCATTACTGTCCATTACAGATAACAGTTCATCCTCAGACATCGTGGAGAGCTCAACTTCTTATATTAAGATCTCAAACTCTTCACATTCAGAGTATTCCTCCTTTTTTCATGCTCAGACTGAGAGAAGTAACATCTCATCCTATGTCGGGGAATATGCTCAGCCTTCTACTGAGTCGCCAGTTCTGCGTACATCCAACCTTCCATCCTACACACCCACCATTAATATGCCAAACACTTCGGTTGTTCTGGACACTGATGCTGAGTTTGTTAGTGACTCCTCCTCCTCCTCCTCCTCCTCCTCTTCCTCCTCCTTCTCTTCTTCTTCCTCCTCCTCCTCTTCTTCTTCTTCTTCTTCTTCTTCTTCAGGGCCTCCTTTGCCTCTGCCCTCTGTGTCACAATCCCATCATTTATTTTCATCAATTTTACCATCAACCAGGGCCTCTGTGCATCTACTAAAGTCTACCTCTGATGCATCCACACCATTGTCTTCCTCACCATCACCTTTACCAGTATCCTTAACAACATCTACATCTGCCCCACTTTCTGTCTCACAAACAACCTTACCACAGTCATCTTCTACCCCAGTCCTGCCCAGGGCAAGGGAGACTCCTGTGACTTCAGTTCAGACATCAACAATGACGTCATTCATGACAATGCTCCATAGTAGTCAAACTGCAGACCTTAAGAACCAGAGCACCCCACACCAAGAGAAAGTCATTACAGAATCAAAGTCACCAAGCCTGGTGTCTCTGCCTACAGAGTCCACCAAAGCTGTAACAACAAACTCTCCTTTGCCTCCATCCTTAACAGAGTCCTCCACAGAGCAAACCCTTCCAGCCACAAGCACCAACTTAGCACAAATGTCTCCAACTTTCACAACCATCATTCTGAAGACCTCTCAGCCTCTTATGACCACTCCTGGCACCCTGTCAAGCACAGCATCTCTGGTCACTGGCCCTATAGCCGTACAGACTACAGCTGGAAAACAGCTCTCACTCACCCATCCTGAAATTCTAGTTCCTCAAATCTCAACAGAAGGTGGTATCAGCACAGAAAGGAACCAAGTGAATGTAGATGCTACCACTGGATTGATCCCTTTGACCAGTGTATCCACATCAGCAAAAGAATTGACCACAAAGCTTGGCATTACAGCAGAGTACAGCCCAGCTTCACGTTCCCTCGGAACATCTCCTTCTCCCCAAACCACAGTTGTTTCCACGGCTGAAGCCTTGGCTCCCAAATCTGCCACCTTTGCTCTTCAGAGCAGCACACGATCACCAACAACACTGTCCTCTTCAGCCTCAGGTAAAATGCAGTCACACAAGCACATGTTAACTGCAAGGCCCAGTCCAGCACTGAGAGCTACACGGGGCTTGGGGTTCATGTGAATTTGTAGAAATGGCTGGTATTTGAAATAGCTTCTGTTTTGCGACCTAAAATGCTTCCTGTTGAAACACTTAAAGTGTAAAAGAAGGTCATGGGTGGGCCTAATTTTCTCACCGCTGTGTTGCATAATGCTTCCTGAATAAAGAGGAAAGGATGCATTGGCCATGTGTCACATCAGTAGATGGTACAATTGCAGCTTTTAGTGCCCTGTAGTTGTAAGAGCTTTTCAAGCATGCCTTTAACTCCTCAGAGGTCAGAGGAGGGCAGTGATGCAGGATTGCAGGGTGGAGAAACTCAAGTAAAGAAGCTTAGGTGGCCTGGCTGAGACAGGGATCAACTGGGTATCTGCGTCTGGATCAGATCCCAGAGTCTCTGAGTCAGGGGCTCCCCAGTCACCAGGGGGCTTCTTGGTGTCACTGGGCTTCTCTTGATCCAGGGAAGCCCAAGCTCTTTTGTCTCCCAAAGAGTGTGTGGCTAGTTGATAAATGGGAGTGGGGAGACATGTAAATGAAAAGATGGTGAACTAACCTTTTCCCACAGTGACTACACGGCCAGGGCTCCTTTACATCACACTTAGGGTTGTTTTTATAGCCACGTTGAAGTTGCTGGCACCATGAAAGTAAAGCCAGCCAAATGATCCTTTGTCATTTAAGGAACGGTAGAAGGAAGTAGGATGATGCAGCTTTTCATGTCATATTCAAAGTTACACTTCTGGCTTGTCCAGACATGGGAAAGGAAAACTGCTGTTGGAGAAGGAGTGAAATGGAAACTGGCGTCTTAGGGAAGAAGGAAAGAAGAGATGATGCTTTGTAGTGGCTAGAGCAGAAAGCTCAGGGAGCAGCACAGTTCCAACCTGTCAGCCACAATCAACCTGGGCTGGAGGCTCATAAGCAAACCACCCCCATGCCAGCCCCACAGTGCCCCTTTGTGTCAGTGATCTGAGCACCTCTGGGAAATGAAAGGTGGCTTTTTCTCCAGGGAAGTTTGGGAGCCTTGCTTCAAGGCCTATAGCCTTCAGTTTCAGAGGCCACATATATTCCAGTGCCAGATGAAATCTAATTCACAAGTCTCCCTTAAAGCCATTAGCCATTCTGATGATAACTGTAGGCAAGTATTAGGGGCAGATTCACTGGCTGTTAGTATATTTTTTGTGCCAGTGTTCATGGGTTAGTGTTTGGTTATATAAGTGCTGTGCTTCTATGGGTGATTTTAGATAACACTTGACATGGCAATACAGGATAGGAACACCATCTTTGGGTTTAGCTCATTTGTTTTCAGGGTTACTATTTTTTTTTTTTTTTTGAGTGAAGATTTGACTTTTACCTTCTTTTTTTCATTCCACCACTGATTTCCTTTTTGCAGACAGTGCAGTTATGTTGTAGGCTTCAGCTTCTCTAAGTATGTCAGAAACCTGTATGAAGCATATTACATAGCTGCTCAACTCTGATCATTTTCTAAATATGGCACAATATGTGGAGGCTCAGTTACATTTGGAGATTTTGGGGTAAAGGATACTATGATTTTGATAAAGAAAGCCCAAGAGAAAGGGCAGGGCACATGTGCACACACACAGACACACGCACACAGAGTAAATCTTCTGTCGGGGGGATGAGTTGATCAGAGATCCTTTTTCCCCCCTAAAGTGTGCTTTCAATTGGCATTGATTCAAGTAGAATTTTGTAAGTGTCACAAAGGCAAAATAATCATCAATCCTGAATGGAGTGACCTGTAAGCAGCATTTGATTACAATCAGTTCTTGCATTCAGGGATCCCATTGTCTAACACTTATATGTGGACACAAACTAGTACAAGGACCCAGTCCCACTGCACCTCTGGGAAACCCATTTTACTTTTGTAATGTGGCCTTTCAGGGCAAGTAAACAGAAATAAGCAAGAATCAGATATTAGCTGGGAGAATTAAATATTTACCTAAAGCTGTCTTTACATTTCCTGTGTGGTTAACTGCTTTACTCCTGGAATGTGTTTGTAGTCAATAGCTGTGCCATGAACCCTTGTCTTCACGATGGCGAATGCATCGCAGACAACACCAGCCATGGCTACTACTGCAGGTGCCCGCCTTCCTGGCAAGGGGATGATTGCAGTGTGGGTAAGAGAAAAAGTAATGCCCAGAGGTCTGCACTACAGTACCACATTGGGCTACCCAATAAACTCCTTTTTCCGCCAAAATGTGGACAAATACACTGTTTTAGTTAATACCCTGCTTACTTGAGAGTTAGCATGTTTGTAGGTTATGATCTGCAGGAGAATGTCAGGAACTGTAGTGTGGCATGGACTGTAGTGTGGCACTGACAGACTTCCTGATCTGTGTCTGTTCCCAACACTCCTGCCACACTGGACCCTATTCCTGCCCCTGGACTTTACTGTGCTGATGCCTCAGCCTGGAATCCCCCCACTGCCACCCTAATCTATTGATTAAAGTCCTTCCAGCTGTAGTCCAGATGTTATGTGAAACAGTCTTTAATTCTCCCCTCCATTAAAATTTGCTGTTTCCCCCGTATATGCAAATCTTGTCTTGTATTTACAGTTAGTTGTTTATATGGCCACCTCCACCCTCAATAGATGGCAAGCCCCTTGAGGGCAAGGGTGTTCTCATACTCATCCTTTGGGGTCTCACCACACCTAGCACCATTTGGCCCTTAGTAAGTACTTACTATACTGGGTTATGGTTTTGCTGTTTGCTACAGATTCAAGATGTTCTTTTTTTTTCTCCTCTACAGATGTGAATGAATGCCTGTCGAACCCCTGCCCATCCATTGCCACATGCAACAATACTCAGGGATCCTTTATCTGCAAATGCCCGGTTGGGTACCAGTTGGAAAAAGGGATATGCAACTTGGGTAAGAGACTTAGTCTGTTTCTGACTTTATTCCGTACCACAATATATTTTACAAGGTAACCTTTGTTATTTTTCTTCCCAATCAAAATCAGTATTTGTCCAAGGTATAAACTTAAGGAATATAGAAAAAAGTGGAAGCTATTGTCCATTATTCTAATACTTGGAGATAGCACACCCTACTTTGCATTATGTTTTTGATGTGCAGTATATTTTTACATAGTTGAAATCATAGGATACTTGTATAAACTTTATATCTTAAACATTTTCCTGTGTTGTTAAAAACATTGTACAAACATCTTAATGATGGCATATTATGCCATCATTTGTGTATAATATTATTTGCTTAACCACTCCACCCTGGAGCTAGGAAAAAAAAAGTCAAAAGGATTATTCTGACCACATAGTAAAAAAAAAAAAACAATTTAGATGGAGAAAAGAGAGAATAAAACTCTGATTGTCCTACCACATTCACACATTCTTTCAGTTTTTAAAAATGACCTTCATGCTCTTGCTCACAGGCAGATACATTTTGAGAAAGCTGCTGTCCTAACTGTATCACACAATTTGTCATATTTTGTTCGCTAATTTGATAGATTCATGATGAAGCTGTTTGATTTTGAAAATAATCTCCATTTTACAAGTTAAAAGGCAAACAAACAAACCAAACTAAAACCAAGGCCTTCACAAGGTGCTAAGTGGCCAAGCTTATGTAACGGGTTGGTGGGAAGCCTGGTTTCCAGCCCACAGCTCTTTCTATTACACGATAATGTGTTAATTTTAGTAGCTTTCTTGCTTGAAGGGTGTGACCCTTGTTAGAATGCCAAGTTTAATACATAACTTGTTGAAGAAGTTAGAAATGAAAGATACAGAGTTTTTTGGTTTTTTTTTTTGAGACGGAGTCTCACTCTGTTGCCCAGGCTGTGGTGCAGTGGCACCATCTCGGCTCTCTGCGACCTCCACCCACCAGGTTCAAGCGATTTTCATGCCTCAGCCTCCAAGTAGCTGGGATTACAGGCATGCACCACCATGCCCGGCTGATTTTTGTATTTTTAGTATAGAAGGGGCTTCGCTATGTTGGCCATGCTCTCGAACTCCTGACCTCAAGTGATCTGCCTGCCTTGGCCTCCCAACGTGCTGGGATTACAGGTGTGAGCCACTGTGCCTGGCCAGATACAGAGTTTCTAAGCTAAGTAAGGAAGCTGGCAGATAAAATAACTCACCTTTCAATCGTCTTAAATTGCCCAGTGTGACACTTAACACACAAAAAGTGCTCAGTGTTTTTGAGAGAGCAAATGTCTGTATCCTTTGAAAGTGCTATTACCTGTGACCTGAAGGGAATTTTTAAGAAGTACCCTACCAAAATAATGGTAGAATTTTGAAAATTGTTTAAAATACAAAGATCAAGTCAAAACATTGTTTCAAAAAGAAGGATCTAGAAATAGAGACATCAGTCAAAATCAAGAATTTCTCTCATTCTGGCCTGGTGTGGTGGCTCATGCCTGTAATCCCAACACTTTGGGAGGCCGAGGCGGGCTGATCACTTGAGATCAGGAATTCAAGACCAGCCTGGTCCACATGGTCAAACCCTGACTCTACTAAAATTACCAAAGTTAGCCAGGCATGGTGGCACACACCGGTAGTCCCAGCTATTTGGGAGGCCAAGGCATGAGAATTGCTTGAACCCGGGAGGTGGAGGTTGTGGTGAGTTGAGATTTTACCGCTACACTCCAGCCCGGGCTGCACAGCGAGACTCTGTCTGAAGAAAAAAAAAGAATTTCTTTTATTCTAATAATTTACTTGCATTTTAGTAAACTATTTAGCCACACACTAAGATATAGCCAGAAGTTTTCAGTTTAAGAATAGAGAAGCTGGAAATAATTTTATTTTTAAGGATTGTGGGGAAAGTGTATTTGCCCAGGACTCAAATGATTTGCTTCCAGCTCCAGGGCCACCACCTATATAGCACATGGCTCCTGAGCCCTAATTTCTTCATCTGTAAAATCAGATTACCATCTGTCCTGCTTCGCACTCAAGATTATTGTGAAGATCAAATAAAGTAATATATTTGAGCAAGCTTTGAAAATGGTAAAGAGCTGTCCAGATGGGAGGTATCATTTAACTTTAGTCTTCAAACTCTTGGACCAGAATTGAAAGCATTGAAAACAATAAACTGCGCTGAATACAAAGTAATAATTATGGCTCTTTCCCAAAAAAATCATTTAGATAACATAGGGAAATCAACATTTAAATTGGAAGTAAAAATTCTACTTAAAGCCAGGTGCTGTAACTGCAGGCGTAAAGGTGTAAGCGTCTTTAAAAAAAACAATAAAAAACCCTGCCTGGAGTGAGTGCAGGGTTTGGAATGAAACTGATATATCTTTATATTCACACCAAAAGCAGATGCCACATTTACTGTCCTGACTCAGAATAAATCTATGTACCTGACATTTGCGATGTGAATTTCTATACAGAGAGTCTGGGTATCAGCCTAGACACGTGAGATGAGAAAGTGAAGAAGCAGGACCATTGTTCTGGAAGCCTGTGTGCAGAGGGTTCCATAGGTAGCATGGCTCAGGAGGAGAGCAGCACTATCGCCTTCACAATCATCTTTCCCTTTTCAAGTCATTTAGCTTCATTGTTCATAAACATCAGAGGAACATGCAAATTAGAGCATGCTGAAATGCTTTCATTTGGCCAAGAATGTTTTCAGAGAGCTCCCTGCTGCTCAGAAAGAGTCCTAAGCAGCTGGCTTCACTGAACTGTAGAACAAGCAAAAAGATGTTAAGTAAGGATTAAGCGCTTAAGACAGTAAGTGTAAGATGTTAAATGTTTTCCCTGGCTCATTTGTGGGTCTTTTTCTCAATTCAGCATGCAAGCTTTCGGAGAAAGAGCAACTTCATGGACTTCTGTGTCTTGAGTTATTTGTTTTCCATCCGGAGGGAAAGATAAGCATTTAATATAAAGGAAGATAAGAGCCAGCAATAAAACACACCATACTAAATTTTGGTTGCCTGCCCATTTGTAAGTCCCATTCCCCTCAGGCCCAATCAGCACAAATTGATGTTAACTGGAATTTTATTTTATGAGTGAAATGGGCCTTGAAAATGAGGCTGCTTTTTTTCATTTCCGAACCCAACAGTGTCTTGAATATGGGCTGTTTTCATTATGTGGCTTATAATCATGGAGTCGGCAGCCCCATGGAGTATAGCCCCACGACACATACTTGGCACCTTTCTTTGTCTCAGGCCCCTTGGGTGTCCTTAGGATATCAGATTCCTCAGGGCACAGAGGTTATAGGGGAAAGAAGAGCTTTGAAGATGGACATGCATACGCTCCAATGCCAATGGTGCCCTTGGGAGCCTGGGTGAGCTTTCTTAGGAAGTTGCCTGACCTTTGGAAGCCCCCTTTATCAATGATAAAATGGGAATTTCCTCTGACCAAGAGGAATGGGGTTTGGATGGGGGTGGCTCTAAGGACAAGAGGAAATTGAAGCACCCCCTTGAAGTGGAGGGCATGACTCAGTTGGAGACCTCGGAGGACAAGAGCTTTCCTCTGTCGAAAGCCCGATGAGGCCTGAGGAGCATTTTTAGTGTCTAACACATCTCCCTCCCTCCTCCTAGGATGACATTGTTTAGACCTGTTCATCTTCTTTGTAGCAGCTTTCTTGGGCATCTATTGTGCGGGAGGCCATCCTAGGGACATTGCTAGGGCTCCTTCTCTTAGCAGCCTTGCACATACAAAAAAGCCTCTTTGGAGTTTCTCTCTCTCAAAAGTTTGCTCAATCTAAGCCTTCAGCACAGTCAGGTAGATGCTCACTTTGCTAGAGAAAAATCTAGAAGAAGGAGAGGGAGTCTCCGCCCATAAGGAGAAAGAAATGCACAGAGATTGTCCTGTGAGGTGGAGTAAAGCTGGACACCCCAGAGATTTGCAAACACACAGCCTTGCATAGGTTCTTCTGTTGTATAATCTAACAAGTTACATTTTCATTTTCAGTTAGAACCTTCGTGACAGAGTTTAAATTAAAGAGAACTTTTCTTAATACAACTGTGGAAAAACATTCAGACCTACAAGAAGTTGAAAATGAGATCACCAAAACGGTAAGTGTCCTGAATGGCATCTTTCTACTTGTCTTTTGTTTCCTGGAACAGATTTTATTCCAGGAGGGGACTGCCTAGGGGTCAGCTGTGTCTCCTGGGCTCTTCACTTTTGTTATATTTGGAAGGGAAACTTCATGGTAAAATAAAAAGCCTTTCAGAAATGGAAGTGAGGTATTTGTGCCCAGTAGAAGAGTTTCTTCAAATGTGTCCTCATGCACAGTCTTTATCTGCACCTTTGTGTTTCTTTTCCATGTGCAAACTCATACTCACAGACATGCCGATGACAGGCATCAGCAGGAGCTGTTGGTGAAGAGGAAAGACCCAGAAAAATCTTATGGTCCCATCTGCTGTTGACAGGCTGTGTGACTTTCTCCTTGTATTTTGGAGCTTAGGGAAATGATACTCTTTTTCCTCAAAGGAATGCCGAAGGTGCAGCAGTTAATCCTGATGTCCTAGGGTTTGAGAACTCACTGTATAGATGACCGAGGGGTCTTTGATTTTGCTTCTTTCCCTCTTTGCCTGCTTTTTATCAGAATTTTTTTTTTTTTTAAAGAAAAATGCCATCCTGGGCAGCATGGCAAGACCCTGTCTCTACAAAAAAGACAAAAATTAGCTAGGGTTGGTGGCGTGCACGTGTGGTCCCAGCTACTCAGGAGGCTGAGGTGGGAAGATCACATGAGCCCCGGAGGTTGAGGCTGTGGTGAGCCGTGATTGAACTACTGCACTCCAGCCTGGGTGGCAGAGTGAGACCCTGTCTCAAAAACAAAAGAAACCCCCCAAAACAGCAACAACTAAAAAGGAAAATGGAGAGGAAGAAAGAAGAGAGGAAAACGAAGCTCATATAATAAACTTTGCTTCTTTTCTGCTATCTGAGTCAGAGTTCTTAAACTCTAGGTTCAGAAAATTGAAATTTGCCATTAAAAAACTTTAGAGATGAATTGATTTCCAATCTCAATGTTACTTGTTCTTTGTGGATAAGAGTATATTAGCTAGGAATTATACATTTCTATAGGACTTTGGACTTTATTTGTGTAAAATACGGATCTAGTTCTATTTCTCTATCTCCTAAGCATTCACTTCATGATAGGGACGATGTCAGATGGCGCACTCCTGTAACAGGCGTTGCCAGCACGTCTGCAGATAGAACCCCGGGAAGTCTGGAAGTGCATGACATTGCCTGAGTCCATGCAGAGCAGGTGCAAAGTTGGGGAACAGTCCACTAAACCACCGTCACTACTGATACCAATTTCAAGTTCAGGCATCTCCAAGGCCACCGTCAGTTTCAATAATTCACTAGAGGAGTCAAAGAGCTTACTAAAAGTGATTATATGAACAGCTACAGTTTATTACAGTGAAAGTCAACAGGTTAAAATCAGCCAAGGAAAGAGATGCGCGGGGCAGACAGTCCGGGAGAGTTCCAAACGCAGAGCCTCCAGCTGTCGCTCCCGCTGAGGAGTCATGTACAGTGTTAACTCCTCCTGGCAACAGTGTGTCCAGTATGCAGGGAGTACTGCCAACCACGGAAGCTCTCCAGAGCCTTGACTGGGGCTTTGTCATGTGGCTGACCTCAATCTCTAGCCCCTCTAGAGGTTGAGCTGATACCATGTTACCCAGCCCCACCATAAATCACATTGTTGGACTCTCTGGCATGGCCCAGCACCCCCAGGTAAACAAAGAAGTTTTTATTAGACAGCACATTCCAAGGGCTTAGAGATGGCCTCCCAGGATCCGAGAGCAAAGGCCTGACTTCCCTGGGGCCAAGGTTAAATTCTTTACTACACAGCAGAATTTTATGTCTACTAATCCTATACCTTGTCCCTTCGCCACAGCTGCCCCTTGGTCGTGCTGCAGGTGTGTATCTCCTGCTAAGATAGTACAGGGATTTAGAGCCCTATGCAGAAGTGCAGTCCTTTGCATTACATGGTGCTCAGTGACTTATTTGACTTGCTATTTTTTGCCCAGATTCAATGTATAATTTACTGGTGATGTAACATACCTGCCCCCAAGAAAGAGTGAAGATTAATCCATCATTGGCTGAGGAAGCCACTCAAATGTTCTTTCCCGAGATGTTACTCTGTTTACCAAACCTGGAAAAACAGGTTAATAATAAAACAACAATAATAAATCATTGCTATTAGGCTATAAACTGATGTCATAAAAAGGGTTTGATAATGCCCATGTTTGCCTCCATCTTCTGCAGAGTAGCATGTATCTGATACACAGGCCTTGAGGATGGGTGGGTCTGCACTGGGCCCAGTACTGAGACCCTCCACTCCGGGTAGGGAGTCTCGATAGCTCCTATTGTGCAGGGTAGCAGGGAAGCAGGCCTGATATTTCATGCTGTAGAGGGATTTTCTGCCGTCTCCAAGGGCACAAGGCAAACATAGGGAGAGTAGCTCTTAATTTGCTCTCAACAAAAGGGCTCTTGACCCAGGTAATGTAATTTCTCACGGAGAGCCTTTTTGAAGAAGACCTGTCTTTGAGTTAGGTCAACTCATTGTAGATTATGAGGCGTCTATGTAGGGCCTGTCAGACCTAGGGTAGCTGAAAGGTGCCTTTCCAGCGCAGCTCGTTCAGTATGCAAAGTCCAAATAAACAGTTGCCTCTGAGTTGTTTGAAACCCTGGGCCTTAGAAGAGAGCTGCTTCTTTGAAGATGTTTTGCATCCAAGGGTGCTATTCTGAACATCATTTCCTGCCAAGATTTTCCCCACTGATTTACTCTCTGCCTCTTTCTCTTTGTACTCGTGGAACAACAGAAAGGCATTTAAGAGGGGAACAAAAAAAGGACACCACTTCTGTGCAAAGCCACCTGCTGATAACTTGATGGCTGGAAAATGCCTGTTTTATCCTGAAAATAGGAAACTGGTTCTAGGTCCAGGCTTTTGTCTAACTCACTGTTAACGACAGGCTTGTTCTTCCTTTCAGTTAAATATGTGTTTTTCAGCGTTACCTAGTTACATCCGATCTACAGTTCACGCCTCTAGGTAAGTAACAGAATTACATTTGCTTGTGAACTAGTCTGTAGAAAGGGGAGGCTGTTCTAACATGGGTGATAGCAACAAAACCGGGCTGTTTTCACCCAGCCATGGGGCAATCCAGGGCCAAAGTCACTGACCTTCATGCTGTCCCATTCCGTCACTGGAGAATGGCGATGACATTCATTTCCAAAAGCCTTGGGACCCACGTGTCATTTCAGGGCTGTTAAAAACCCACAAACTTTGCCTATAGGGAGTCCAACATGGTGGTGATCTCACTGCAAACAGCCTTTTCCCTGGCCTCCAATGTGACGCTATTTGACCTGGCTGATAGGATGCAGAAATGTGTCAACTCCTGCAAGTCCTCTGCCGAGGTCTGCCAGCTCTTGGGATCTCAGAGGCGGATCTTTAGAGGTAAGAGGGCGGCTCTCTGGGAGGACCCTACCCATATAGTTAGGCACAGACCTAAGATGGAAATACAAGGCATCCAGGGCTCAGGCCCGGGAAAGGCCCTCACAGAGCCTATTTTTGGCATGGGTGTTAAGTCAAAGACCTTTGTGCACATGCATCTTCTTTATGTGTGCATGCATGTACAAACATGCATACACACACCAGAGTCCTGTACACAAGCCTTGAAGACACCTGGTCCTTGCCATGCAGCTCCTTCTGTTTACTTTATCCAGTGTTGATGTGGGAGGGGGAGGGGCATAGGAGCTGATGTGACAAAGCAGAAATCACTGTTTCTCCATTGAAAAGTTCCTGCTGTCTTTGGGGAAACAATGTACATGCTTGTCAATGACCCAAAAAAACCTTCAGCTGGCCAGAGGCAGTGGCTCACACCTGTAATCCCAGTACTATGGGAGGCTGAGGTGCCCTTAAGCCCAGGAGTTCGAGGCTGCAGTGAGCTATGATTGCACCACTGCACCCCAGCCTGGGCCACAGAGTGAGACCCTGCCTCAAAAAACAGAATAAACAACCACCACCAAAACCTTCATCATGATACATTATTAGGTTAAAAAAAACAAAAAAAAAAGCGTGCGGTATTACCCACATGTGTTTGTTTGTTTGTTTGTTTGCACATTATAAATGCACAGAAACAAAACCAGAAGAATGGAGGCCAGAATGCCCACAGTGGCGCCATAAAGAATTATTTTCTTTTTCTCATTCTTGCTTTGTCTGTTTTGTCAAAAGCTTCTATAGTGCCTCTGGTGTGAGGCAAATGAAGAAAGGCATTGGAGACAAGTTCAAAAGGGAAGTTTGGGTCTTGGAGGAGAAGTTTCACCTCCAGGACAGGAAAACTCAACTGGAATCTAAAGTACTTCTTTGCAAAGGGGGCTTGTCCCTGTTGCCACTTGCTACATGATCAAAGTTAGCTCATTTTACTATACAAGTAGGGCTGGCAAAGGATGGAGAATCTAGTCTAAACCGCCCATCTGGCATCCAGATGCTGGACATGAGTAGAAGATATCAGGTTGTAACAGTCTGCTGGTAGATCCATGACATTGACATTCCCAGTGGGCCTGGGTTCTGTAACTGCCGGTCAAGAGAGCTTTCTGGAGTGGGCCTGTATATTACAGAGCTTGGGAGCCAGATTGTTAGCCCTTCATTCTGGGATAAGAGCTGGAGCTTGGCCCATTTAAGGCTAGTTATTAATTTGAGAAAAAAAAAAGCTAAACTTTCTGAAGTTGAAGTTACTATTGATGGGGGAGTGAGGTAGAAAGGTCATGCCCCATTATATCATGCTCGAAACTTTGAGACTCTGTGGTTTTACTTTTTTGTTTCTCTTGACAAGGATTCAAGGGTACCAAGTCGTCCTCCCCAGTGAGGTAGGAAAGTCAGCTTTCAGTTCACTAAATATTTGTGGAGTACATTCTATGTGATCAACATCGTACCAGGTTACTTTTTGTGCCCCATAAATGCATTCAAATCAAGTGCCTTGCAAATCAAGTGCCAGCCATTTGGATTTGAAGGAGCCTGCTCGTGGCAGCCCTACCCACCCTCTGACTCCCATTCTTCCGACTGCTTGTATATGGTTTATGGGAAAGTACCTCTCACCCTTGCTGCCTTGCTGAAGTTCCTATTTACTTCTCCTCTCAGAGCCCGTGAGAACAAAGACAGCTATGCATATCGGCTGAAAAAAAACAGGCTTGTTTCCCTGTTCTTCCTCCCAGATCTTCTCCAGGTTTTGCCAAGACCAGCCTGGTCTCATGCTAACCTTTCTGAGTGCTAGAGAGGTGGCCTTGACAGCTTCTGACATCTGGGTGTTTACAGTATAAGGGCAGTGCTGGGCTACTCTGGACACTGCCATTGGAAAGGAGGGTTTTCTGTCTTCACTTCATAAAACATCCACTTCCTTGCCTTTCAAAGAACTGCAGCTCTTGTCGTCTCCAGAGGTTTAGTCTTTGGAAATCCCCCATGGAATGTCTCAGCTTTAGATTTACTTAGAGTCTCATTGTCTGTTTTGGCGGATGTTTTGCCCAGGAAAGACCATGGGAATTGTGAATGTAGCAAAATCACATTGCCAGGCTTTATATGAAAATGGGATTCTACGTGGTCCTATTGGATGGATTTATGGTAGAATATTCTTTGAGAATTTGTAGGGTAGCAACTCCTCCACTGCAGAGGCGGGGCCTGTGTCCCATGCTTTTGCATGGATCTGCTTCTGTGCAGGGCACAGTTGCTCCAGCAGAGTGATTTGCCAGCAGGCTGGATTAATGCGCAGGGTGGAAGGAAAACGTGACATTGGCTTCCAGAAAATATCTAATCAGGCCAGGCGACTCTGGCTGGCTGCTGGACAAGGCAAGTGTCAGCCTGGACAGGTTTCTGCCCTGGAGGAATTTCTTTATATTAAGGCTTGAGGACTGGCAAAGCCTTCAAAGAGTTGAGATGAGGGATTGTGGAAGTTCATTACCTCCCTGGTGCCAGCTTTGCAGTATTTGCCTGGTGAGATTTTCCATTTTTAATTTTTCTCCCTTAAATACAAACTTTTTACAATAAACAAAGGAAATTCTATCACACACACAAATGTGGTTCTGATTGAGCACGCCAGCTTCCACTGATAAAGGCAGGAAATTCAGCTTTGAGAACTAGAGTTGTGTCCTAAGCTTACCTCATGTGACCAGGCTGTCTACCGGCCCTGAGCTCTCAGGACTCACAAAAGGGGGCAGATATCAGGAACCCCATGTGTGGTGGCAGCTTATGTCACCAAAACCTGCCTGGGTAGGGGCAGTTTTGCAGCATTAAAAGGGGTACCTGGCTTCTGAATAGGTTGGCTTCCTCCTTTGGGTGGGAAATGGGAGACCATGCGTGGAAAATTGGCAGCCACTCCTCCCTGCACAACAGATGCATGGCCCTTCCCCTTGCATCTTTCTTCCCATTCTGAACTTGAGCTTGCCTCCCAATAACAATAGCAAATATCTGGCTTGCCTTGCCCTGCACATGGGTGTAAATAAGGTATTATCCACTGTCCAGTTAGTTTCCTATTTTTGTTCTATTCTCTGTGTACCCCATATACACAGGAGGCCTATGCACCCTCATCGTGTCTGCTGTACACAACTTCACAGAGGGCCATATGCCCCACAGGAAATGCTTTCTGATAATAATGAAATGATCCTTTGTCATCCATGAGATGAATAAGGCCCTAAAGTGAACGAGGTAGCAAGCCTGAAAGATGGGCTCCTTCTCTGCCTGCCTCTGTTTCTCTCTGCCTGGTCAGTGACAGGCTGCCATGTGTACCAACCAGTCCCTGTGTGAGGCACTGAAGACCCAGAGATGAAGAAGCCTCAAGAACCCATCAGTGGAGTGGGGGAGGCTGCCTGATAAACAGAATTACACTACAGCCCGGGGCAAGTAGATTGTCTTTCAGATCTCTCCTCATCACCAGTCTCTTGTAGGCAGCATGCTGTCAGGACAGCAAGCCACCCTGCCACAGGGAGTGGTGCTAGGTCCCTTTTTAGGCCATGCAGACACACAGAGCTGAGATGTACTTCCACTTGAGACAGGTCTGGCCTGCACTCCTGTTCTCAGTCCAAGTCTCGGCTTCCTAAGAACTCGGCCGTGTTTTCTGGTTGTGCTGATCCTTCCCCCGCAGTCCTTTGGAAGACACAGGGCCATTAAGGGCTGTATTTGCAGTGAGCACCAGAGGAGGGAACAGGGCCCTGTTTATTCCAATTTGGTTTCTCAGTCGGTCCGTGGCACGCTGTGAGGGTGTTTTCAACGGGGAATGCTGGTGCACAGCCTGCGGCTGATCAGAGAAGGAGTGGCAGAAGGCAGTGCAGATGGACTCCTGAGAGGAGTGTTGCTCTGTGGAGACTTTTCGGAAAACTGTTCTCAGTCTCTTGAAATAGAAAGTTCATGCAGATGCATGAGCTTTGAAGTGGAGGAGGTTTTAAGGTTTGAAGTGGAGGAGGTTTTGTTTTGTTTCACTGTCTTGTTTTTCCGTTCCAGCGGGCAGCCTGTGCAAGCGGAAGAGTCCCGAATGTGACAAAGACACCTCCATCTGCACGGACCTGGACGGCGTTGCCCTGTGCCAGTGCAAGTCGGGATACTTTCAGTTCAACAAGATGGACCACTCCTGCCGAGGTAGCCACAGCTTCGCCTGGGGTTCTGTGTCCAGTCCTGGGACTCTGCCTGGTGCTCTGTTTCTCTCTCTTGCTCTCTCTCTCTCTCTCTGCTTAGGCGTGACCATTCTAAACTGAGGGTAACTGGTTCTTGTTATTTTGCTCGTGGCAGCATTGAATACATTATCTCCTTGGAATAATAGCATTATCTTTGACTGGCGCATGCTGGTCTGGCCAGTTAAATTCAAAGGAAGAGAGAATGGAATGCCTGTGGTAGCAGTGCCTTTTCTTTTTTTTCCATTTAAAGGAAGTTAGAAAAATTATTGTTTTAATTCCCAAAGCTTTATCTATTGTCTGCTAATCTTTTGAAGTGGAAGCACAAGCATGGAGTCAGGCTTATATCTTTCAGAGGCAGCAGACGCCAGAGTCAGAGCCCGACTCTGCCTCACTGATCATGTATCACCTTGGGCAAGTCACTTTGTTTCTCTGAGCCTTGGTTTCCTCTTCTGAGAAATGGGTATGGTGATCCTCTATTGGATATTTATTCTAAGAGTTAAGGAAGGCAGTGGATATAGAGGCCCTTTGTAAGCCATCAGCATCTGCTCTTGTATTTGGTCCAGGTTGTTGTTGAATTAATGAGTTCTGGTTTTAAAGGTCTCATGAAGTGTTTGAGAGCAGAAATCTAATTCTACTAACCTTTAAGGTGAGGCTTAAATTCATTTAGTTTGAGGGAAAAACTGCTCAAAGAATGTAGTCCAAGAATACTGCTTTAAAATAAAATTAATTCAGGTCCAAGAGCACCACGCACCCTGACTTATAAAAGGCTGCTGCAACTTGCAATCACTAGAAAAACTAACGATATAAAGGCCATCATGGATGGCCAGTTTTCGTACTCAGTCAACACCTTGCTGGTGACAGATGTCAATGGATGTTACTGGAATCTGAATAAAAATCACATACTGGGGTGAGGTGACATGCCACTTTTCTGTATCAGGACTTCCCATGAGAGGACTTGTTCATCACAAATAAAAATATATTTCAGGGCAGCACTCTTATCCTGAGCTTCAGACCCTCTGACTTTGTTAGGTTTGGATACAAAGTTCTTCTCAAGTGTGCATCCTCAGCTCTCCAGGTGGGACCTGTGATGGGTTTTGAAGGGGAGGGCCAACTCTCTGTGTTGGGCCTAGGTCCTGATGTGTGACTAGCACACAGCATGTCTCAGTGCCATGCCAGACTGCCACATTGCTACAAAGAGATGATGCTTCCTCATGCCATCTTATCTGCTTTAATGCAAAGTGTTCCTTGCACCTCTTAGAAATGGGGAGTTGAGCCGGGCGCGGTGACTCACGCCTATAATCTCAGCACTTTGGGAGGCCGAGGTGGGCGGATCACCTGAGGTCGGGAGTTGGAGACCAGCCTGACCAACACGGAGAAACCCCGTCTCTACTAAAAATACAAAATTAGCTGGGTGTGATGACGCATGCCTGTAATCCCAGCTACTCGGGAAGCTGAGGCAGGAGAATCGCTTGAACCCGGGGAGTGGAGGTTGCAGTGAGCCGAAATCACGCCATTGCACCACTGCAGCCTGGGCAACATCCGTCTCAAAAAAAAAAAAAAAAACAAATGAGGAGTTGAGCCCATCTTCACATGGGAAGGGGACTGGGCTAACATCCGTGTGTGCTGGGGTGCTGTGCTGCTGACAGGGGATGACACAAGGTGGGCAGAGGTATGGGCATGGTGCTGTGGTGTTCCCTGTGAACAGTGTCTCAACAATGGCCCTATCACCTTTGCTTCTGGCTGGCCTGCGCCACTTCCTCTGTTTCCAAGTCAGCAATTTTGTAATTGTTTCAGTTACAGGCTAGCATTAACAATAGCTGTGAAAGATTTACTGAGTGTGCTGACACAGGCACCAGCCACCTTATGTTGACCAAGTGAGGACCCAAGAAGCAGCATAAGGAAACCTTGATTTGCTTTTGGGCTTGTTGCTGAGACCCCGTGAAGCCCTTTCTCAGCAGGGCTCTTTGCACCATCAGGCCTCTGAGGAGTAGATTCCGGAGCTTCTTGGGCCACAGCCCTTTAGGCTGGGTTCTGATGGGTTAGCAGTGACATCTTCTGGCCATCAGTGCTGGAGCACTGACACCTCAAATCAAGGCTCAATATAAATAGAGGATAGAGGAGTGTGTGTTTTCTAAATCACTGCAGTTCAAGCTACACATTAGCAATTCTCTGTGTTCTCTGCAGCGTGCGTGTGCACACACACACATACACACACAATGTGCTTGGTGTCTCACGGAAAATGTCTTTACCAGACTTTCAAAGCTACACATAAAATCAAAGTAGATATCCGTCTCATAGGTTTCTTAGCTTCCTTCCATCATGCATGCATCATGATTAATTCTTTTTTTTTTTTTTTCTTTTGAGAGACAAAGCCTTGCTCTGTCACTCAGGCTGGAGTACAGTGGTGCAATCAAGTCTCACTGCAGCCTTGACCTCCTGGGCTCAAGTGATCCTCCCACCTCAGCCTCCCAAGTAGCTGGGACTACAGGTCCTTGCCACTATGTCCAGCTAATTTTCGTATTCTTTGTAGAGATGGGCTTTTGCCATGTTGCCGAGGCTGGTCTCAAACTCCTAGGCTCAAACAATCCACCCACTTTGGCCTCCCAAAGTGCTGGGATTACAGGCGTGAGCCACCACACCTGGCAATGAATTCTCACAACCTGTTTGCATGTCTCTTTCTTTAATCCGACTGCCATTGCCTTGAGTGCCAGAACCATGTCCTGAGCAGTGCAGGGTTCAGCAAATGTCTGTTGAATGAACGAGTGGATGATAAGGCAGCAAATAAGATGGGAAAAGATTGACATGGCTGGATATAATTTCCCGCAAGGGAACAAAAGAGTTTTTAAGATGCCACTGTCAGCTGGGCACAGTGGCTCATGCCTATAATCCCAGCACTTTGGGAGGCTGAGGTGGGAGGATCACGAGGTCAGGAGTTCGAGGCCAGCCTGGCCAATATGGTGAAACCCTGTCTGTACTAAAAATACAAAAATTAGCTGGGCGTGGTGGTGCACGCCTGTAGTCCCAGCTACTCGGGAGGCTGAGGCAGAAGAATCGCTTGAACCCGGGAGGCAGAGGTTGCAGTGAGCTGAGATCCCGCCACTGCACTCCAGCCTGGGTGACAGAGCAAGACTCCGTCTCCAAAAAAAAAAAAGATGCCACCATCTACTTATTTCTATTTTTAAGTCCAGAAGACTTGAATTCACTTGTGTCTTATGGCAATAGGGGAAGCCCAGTTTGGGAATGTATACTAGCTGTCGCCAAATTCATTTCATCTTCAGTGCTCTGTGGTCAGGATACCTCTGGGGCAGGGGTCCCCAACCCTACTGGTTTGTGATCTGTTAGGAACTGGGCTGCACAGCTGAGTTCCGCCTCCTGTCACATCAGCGGCAGCATTAGATTCTCATAGGAGTGTGGACCCTATTGTGAACTGCACATGTGAGGGATCTAGGTTACATGGTCCTTATGAGAATCTAATGCCTGATGATCTGAGGTGGAACAGCTTCATTCCGAGACCATCTTCCCAAGACCACCCCCTTGCTGGTCCATGGAAAAAATGTCTTCCATGAAACCAGTCACTGGTGCCAAAAACATGGGGACTGCTGCTCTAGGGTGAGTGAGATGAGAAGCTGGATCCTAAGGAGCACAGGAGCACCTCACTGACAAGGTTTCCCCAGAACAGCGCCACGGCACAGTAGCACTCAACCACTGATGCATGACGGAATGAACCCATTTGAAATAGAGAAATATCATGACATCAGGGAGCCAGGTCACTTCTGATACAAAATGAAAACAGCCCAACCCATCAGCTCGCGGGCAGGACAACAGATGGACCTTACATCTGCCTGGATGACAGCCATGGAGTGGAACACTTCCACCCAGCAGATGAAGTCTAATGTTGGGTGGGGAGATTGGATGTAAAAACATTTCCAGGAAGAAGTGTTCAAAATAGAAAAGGCTGATGTGACATCAGCCTGCCTCAGTGCCGAGATGGGTGGGGAGGAGTCACTGAAGAA
Organism: Pongo pygmaeus; assembly: GCF_028885625.2. NCBI lineage: Eukaryota > Metazoa > Chordata > Mammalia > Primates > Hominidae > Pongo > Pongo pygmaeus. The sequence goes on along the minus strand of NC_085930.1, from coordinate 57,808,497 downwards.
TCAAGCAATTTCCGGTGGCTGCCCCGCAGCGTTAGCCATCCACGGATCATCCAGGGCAGCTTCCCCCACTCCCACGACCTGCTGCAGTAAGAGGCAGAGGCATACACAGGAGGACGGCCACCGGACATGGGAGAGGCAGGACCACTCAGCTGCCTCCTTAGAGAAGGCCCCACCTGAGTGAGGCCAGCAGAGAACTCAGGTATCAAAGATTGGGAGATGGGGCCTTGTTACTCCTTCCCTAAACAGGATGCAATTATGCTCTACCTGTGGCATAAAGTGAAAGCACCTAGTGAAAACTGATTTGATAAAATAAGATTTAAAAATATGTAAAAGGTAAATCAGGTCGAAGGGGAAATTAACGGACTGTTTTGTTGAGGCCAGAAGGAAAGTGAATATGCAGAACGAGACACAGCAGGGTCCTGCATGCTTGCTAAAAGAAGGCCCCTCCCTTAAGTGCTGAGGTTCCCGGACACTGAGGCAAAAAGGGAAACATGACTTTGAAAAGAGTCAGGGTCCCTAAAATAAAGAGCAGCTGTTCAGGAGCATCCCTGTCTTTTAAAACAATGGGGCCAAGAGTAATTTCTCTGGGGCATCCTCATCAAGAAGTTACTGAGTGGTATTGTAGCAAAGCAGTCCATGACGTCCCCAAATAAATACCACAGGGACTTTCCCATGGCTGCCGCTTATAACAAAAAGCCCTTAATACAAGAGAATGTAGCTCAGGAAAAGAGATACTGTGGGGCCAAAACAGTGCTGTCCAGGTGCACAGCTCTCTGATATCTGCTGTGAGACACATTACAGATGATTTAGAACAGTGTTTTTGAAACTGTATTCCACAACACTCTAGTGATATGTTAATAGAAAGTCTGTAACAATAAAGCAGATGCCAGAGACATTCAGCTGCTAACATTAAGAAAGTAGGAGGAACAACATTCAGCATGTCGTCATGAGGAAAGTTATCACGCACAAGGACGCTGGACCCAGCCTGCAGGGCATCACTCGCCAGCCCCGTGCCCCTCCTCACCCCCAGCTATGCATGCTACTGGCTCCCATAACCCACCATTAGTATGTCTGCCATCCCATCAAGTATTACAGCTCTACACTCTGTACCTTTTCTTATTCGGGATCTTTTATGCAATGTATCTCGTACATTAACCCTGAATCACATTTTTATCATTCCTTGCAGCAGAAAATTTGTCTGTGAGGCCATTTTTCATTGTCTGCTTTCATTCAAGCATGGATTATAGCTCATGGTGTTCTGTCATCTTATTGTTGTGTTGAAAATGTTCTGTGACCACATAAATTCAGGAACTGCTGATCCAGGGAAATGGCCGGGCTGCAGCTGCTTCAGTGAAGTAGCGTTCCATGAGCCGCACCACCCGAGGATTCAAAGTTCTGTTCTTGGTCAAGGTGCCGATTAGCACACACCTAGATATGTCCAAAATCCCCTACACAGACTCTAGGGTGAGCATTCTGTTACGAAAACCTGGGTACACACTAGGACTGTGCCCCAGAAGATGTCACCCACAGCTCCCTGCTTCTCATGGAAGGGTGTCAGCAGGGCCGTTATCAGGTTAAAGGTTTGATTTACATTAAAGAAGGGGAGCCATATGTCTTTGTGATGGAAGGAGTTTCCCCAGGGGACATTCTTCACCTATAGAGAACTTCTAAATGAATTACATTGGTCATATAATAATTACAACTACATGCCTGACTTGGTGGCTCACGCCTTTAATCCTAGTACTTTGGGAGGCCGAGGTGGGTGGATCATCTGAGATCAGGAGTTTGAGCAGCCTGGCCAACATGGTGAAACCTCATCTCTACTAAAAATACAAAAATTAGCCAGGCTTCGTGGTGGGCCCCTGTAATCCCAGCTACTTGGGAGGCTGAGGCAGGAGAATCGCTTGAACCCGGGAGGTCGAGGTTGCAGTGAGCCGAGATAGTGCCACTGCACTCCAGCCTGGGCAATAAAGCTAGACTCATCTCAAAAAGTAATAATAATTACAACTACAAAACATTGATTTAGTGGTTACTATGTACCAGACCTGTACTAAGCCATTGGATTGCCCTATTTCACTTAATCACCTCCAGTAAAATCCTTTTTATAGCTGGGAGATTGAGATCCACAAAGAGGTTAAGACAAGTTTCTTGATAAGGTTAAGATTTGAGACTAGGCACGGTGACTCATGCCTGTAATCCCAGCACTTTGGGAGGCAGAGGCGGGCAGATCACTTTGAACTCAGGAGTTCGAGACAAGCCTGAGCAACAGAGTGAAACCCCATCTCTACTAAAAATACAAAAATTAGCTGGGCATGGTGGCACATGCCTGTAATCCCAGCTACTTGGGAGGCTGAGGCTGGAGAATCGCTTGAACCCAGGAGGTGGAGGTTGCAGTGAGCCAAGATGGCACCACTGCACTCCAGCCTGGGCGACAGAGCGAGACTCTGTCTCAGAAAACAAACAAAAAAAAGAGTTGTGCTGGCAACAGTATTTAAGTGAGGATCATTCCAAAGCAGTTTGCAGCCTTCTGGTACTAGAATAATCTTGTGGACTTTAGGGTGGCTGGCTTTTAATTAACTGGGAGTTTGGAAGAGGTAAATAGACACACTCATGCGTTTTCCTTTTCTCTTTCAGCATGTGAAGATGGATATAGGCTTGAAAATGAAACCTGCATGAGGTAGGCTCCATGTTGATTTAGTCTAATTTTATTACAAATCTTATTTAGAAGTTATTTAGATAAATTGCCTCACTTATTTCTTTTGAGATTGGAAACTAATTCTTGCCCTTTTTTCTTTCTTGGCTTGCAGTTGCCCATTTGGCCTTGGTGGTCTCAACTGTGGAAACCGTAAGTGTACAAAAGTGGACCATTATGTGTGGGCAGGGGCCTGGCCCTGTTGTTAGTGCACAGGTGTCAGTCTCTTCCCACTTCCCTCAGTTCACACCCGCTGTCTTCTTAGGTTCTGTGCCAATGGCATGGGGGAAACAAACAAAGGCCTGGCGTGGTGGCTCATGCCTGTAATCCCAGCACTTTGGAAGACAGAGGCAGGAGGATCACTTGAGGCCAGGAGTTAGAGACCATTCTGGCCAACATGGTGAAAGCCTGTCTCTAGTAAAAATACAAAAATTAGCTGGGTGTGATGGCACATGCCTGTAATCCTAGCTACTTGGGAAGCTGAGGTGAGAGAATCGCTTGAACCTGGGAGGCGGAGGTTGCAGTGAGCCGAGATCACGCCACTGCACTTCAGCCTGGGCAACAGAGCAACACTTCGTTTTAAAAAAAAACAAAAAAACAAAAAACAACAACAACAAAAAACAAAGAGAAAGAAGACTTGACTGATGCTGTTCAGGGGCTCAAGGTCTGGGCAGAGAGAGAAACACTCAGTCCTAAATAGCCCTGCTGTGTGCTGAGTGTTACTGTGATAACCAGACATGGGGTGTGGGACGGGGAGGCAGGGACTGTGCCCACAGAAGAATGAGAGGACACTCGACAGTACTTCTTGGAGGGAGTGGAATTAGAGGAACAGTTGGAAAGATTTAGATTGGCAGGTATGGGGGGAGGACATCCCAGGCAGAGGGAATAACTTAGACAAAGGTCTTGAGGCAGCCATGGGCCCTTGGTGTTCTGGGGACAGGGTGTAAGTGGATGTGGCTGGAAGATAGGAAGATAGGAAGGCAGAAGGTAGAGGATTTGGGTTGGCAAAGTATATGGGGTCTGAACTGTTGGGGTTGGGATCACCAGGCTGAGGAGTGTAGACTCTAATCAATAACTGTCAGGCAGCTGGCAAAAGTCTTAGAGCAGGAAAGCAGTTTGATCAAGGAAAGCAATTTGGGCTGCATTGAGAACAGACTGGACAGAGGAGAATGTGGGTGCAGCTTAGAGATTTCCAGCATAGTCCCACCAGGCATGCTAGAGACACACTTAGGAGTCCTCTCTGCTCCAAGTGGAAGTAGAGGGTGGAACACCAAGCAGCCAAGAGTGTTGGTGGGGACTGTGAGCGGGGCGTGTTTTGCACCTAACCCAGTTCTTGGAGAAAAGCAGTTGTGATTCATTTAAGATTGCTTGCACTGACATTTTCTGATATTCGTACATTAGAAATTGAAATTATCTGCAAAATTAAATTTGGGGATATAGCATATCATAGGATATAATAGAAATACTAACAATGAAGATTTTAGTTTAGGACAGCTTCGTCTCTCATCCTACAGACAAATGTGCCAGTGGACTATATTCTAAGTTTACTAGAAGGAAAGTAGACATGATTTTATTTAATGTGTGTAAAAAAGCCCCCAGTTTCTGTTCCCCAATAGTATACCTTACATCTGATTTCTTCAGTGGTGTTTTCTTTGTTCGTAAAGGTTTTCTATTAGCAAGTCAATTAAAGTCAATTTAAATTGACTTTCTTTGAGCATAACTAAAAAATAAAAATAATGAAATAAAAATCAAGCACATTCAATGCTGAATATAAAACTGACATAAAACTCTCTTGGTGCACCCAGCATGGCGCTACTCTCAGGCCAGAGTCTGGAGACTTGGAATTACATATCCATTTAGGATTACTGATGACTTTGATTATCTGATTTATCTTGACTGCAGACTAGCAAGAGGTTACAGAAGATAGCCTCAGAGAAAGACTAGGGAGGCAATTCTAGAAGCAATTATATTTATAGTCATATGAGTAGAGAGGGAGGAGCTCACGGAATTGATATTTGGTTTTTTTTGTGTTTTTGAGATGGAGTCTTGTTCTGTCACCAGGCTGGAGTGCAGTGGCAAGATCTCGGCTCACTGCAACCTCCGCCTCCTAGGTTCAAACAATTTTCTTGCCTCAGTCTCCCAAGTAGCTGGGACAACAGGCGTGCACCACCACACCCAGCTGATTTTTTGTATTTTTAGTAGAGACGGGGTTTTACCATGTTGGCCAGGATGGTCCCGATCTCTTGACCTTGTAATCCGCCCGCCTCGGCCTCCCAAAGTGCTGGGATTACAGGCGTGAGCCACCGTGCCCGGCCGATGTTTGTTTTTTAAGTAGCAACCTGCAGCCTTGAGTGGTGTAGTAAACAACCCTGTACTCTTTAGAAGTCCCAGAGGACACTGTGGGGCCATAGAACCATGTGAGCACGGCCCTTCACTCCGATGGACCCCAGTCATCACGCTCTAAATGGTGTTTGGTGCACTCAGCTTAATAAGTCAAGGAAGTTATCATATTTTAGGCTTTTTTATTTAATAAATTAAAGAATAGTCAAAATTCTTTCTAGGTGTCAGTGCTGAACAGGGTGGGCTTGAGTGTTTTGGAGATCTGGCTTATGTAAAATAGTCTGGATGGCAGTACATGTCCTTTTCTGAAGATCAGTATTTAGGCAAGCCAGTTTCTCAGCTGGGCTCAGGGTCTTTATGCTTTTGTGTTTAGGAGGATATCTGTGCCTTAAAGGGGGTTCCTGGTCTACACAGTGGTGTGTGTTCACTTTTTCGTGTGAATCTCATTTCTCACTTGAAACCAGAACAGAGTTACAGAGAGCTCGTAAACTGATCAGAGAATGGAGTAGCCTGTGCACAAAATAGATAAGAAAATCTATAACGTTTCAATGTGGAAAAAGGAGGTTGAATAATCAGACAGAAATTTAAGATATTTGAGACTTGTTTCCCAAATGCTGGAATACTAGAACTACATGGTATATATATATATATGTGTGTGTGTGTGTGTGTGTGTGTGTGTGTGTACACATATATAGTCTTTCAGAAGAGATGCTTCAAGGCTAAGAGTAGAGGTTACATCACAAGCCTGTGTACCTGATCCTAAGATATTGTAAGTATTAGAAACAGAGAGGCTTAGACAATTTCATGCAGCAGGAGGTTCAAGTGCAGCAGACCTGTATCATGTGTGCAGGAAACTCATCTGAATGCAATCCCACCTGATGGCAGAGAAAGAGAGAGCCAGTGAGACAGGTGAGAGGTGTGGAGGTGTGGCCACCCTGTTCTCCACGTGTGCCCACCCTGTTCTCCACGTGTGCCCCTCAGGTGAGCCAGGGAGCAGGAGGTAAGAGATATGACCTGCTCAGTCCTCTTGGGGCCTCTCATCTCTGACAGGCCTCTCATAGAATGAGCTAGTACTTTAAACCTGCTTTGGTCAGACAGCTCCCTAGTTTTTATTTTTTATTTTTAGAGATGAGGTCTCTCTCTGTTGCCCAGGCTGGAGTGCAGTGGCCTGCTCATGGCTCACTGTAGCCTCAACCTCTCAGGCTCAAGCAATCCTCCCACGTTGGTCTCCCAAAGTGTTAGGATTACACTACCACACCTGACCCCTAAATAAGTTTTATTAGAAAATGCTTCGTGTTTCTCAGCGAATGGAAGAGTGATCCATCGAGGGAACATGAGTCTATAAAGGGTTGCAGGAAAGGGGTGTGAGCTGCAGGGCATTATTCTAAGTGGCACTGGTAATTTTTTTCTCGGAGATTATTAAGTACTATACATGTTTGGGGATGCTGTTGCCCTATGTCATTGACTATTCTGTAAGTTCTTATGTTAGGAAAAAGTCAAGCCCTCTCCATTATTTTTGTGGGGTTCTGGAAGTAGCTAAGATTTCTCTCTGATTCCTCAGACTTCCTTTTCCTTCCCATTTGTCCAAGTCACTGTCACTGTGTCCAGCAGAGGGCAGAGGCCTGTCTGGATGGTTTGCTCCTGGCCACCTTTTAGAACCGGCAGCCTATCATTAGTGTGATAACTTTTGTTATTCTGTGATGGCATGTAAATATCACTTTATCATTTTGATATCTCTATTAGTTTCAGTGTTGCAAGGCAGTTAATATTATAGTGGCTGATAATAAGCAGCACTTGCCACCTGCCTCTTTCTCTGAAGTCTGGGCCCAGACCTGGGTGTTGGTTAAGGAGTTGGGAATTCGTCCCTCTCTATGGTGATAGCATATTGGGAGTCTGTGACTCATCACTTAACGTTTTGTGCCAAATAGCAGGGCTCTGACCGCCCACCGCTATTACTCCCATTATTGCCGCCCAAGACAGCAGGGGCCTTCCTGGGGCTGTGACTCAGGCTGGATTTTTCGTAGGCAAGAAATGCTTCTTCTCTATGCAGGCTTCTTAGGGTACCTGCTCTACCCAAGCCCAGTGAGGCTGGGGAGGCTGGGTTTTTCCAGCCAAGCACACATCATCCAACTCCAGTAGATTTTGGCATTAGGCATAACCTATGTCCTACCCCTCAGAAGTTTCTGTTCACTTTCTACTTGTGCCCAGATTTCAGTCCTTGCTCCTTACAGAAAAACTGGAAAGGGCAAGGCACAGTGGCTCACGCCTGTAATCCCAGCACTTTGGGAGGCCGAGGCAGGAGAGTCACTTAAGATCAGGAGTTCAAGACCAGACTGGTCAACGTGGTGAAACCTCGTCTCTACTAAAAATACAAAAATTAGCTGGGCGTGGTGGCGCATGCCTGTAATCCCAGCTACTCGGGAGGCTGAGGCAGGAGAATCACTTGAACCTGGGAGGCAGAGGCTGCAGCGAGCCGAGATCGCACCATTGCACTCCAGCCTGGGCGATAGAGCGAGACTCTGTCTCAAAAAATAAATAAATGAATAAATATCTGGAAAGGGCAGACAAGCCTTTCTCTCAGGTCTTCACCCCCTGTTGGAGCAGGGGCCCCCACTCCTGAGCAGCGCAGGCCTGCACCTTTCTTATCACTGCTCTCCTTTTAATTTTCTAAACACGTAAAATATCTCTCTGTTTATATCCAGATTCCACCATTTCCAACAGCAAATATGCCATTTGCCAGATGGCCCCAGAATTCTTTTAGGAATGTGTCATCAGACGTGTCTCTCTCTCCTCTTGCCTCCACCCTTTTCTTAGGGCGTGCACATTTCCTCTGTTGCTGGAAGTTTACGTTGGTTCCTCCTCACAGTTTCATAATTGCTCTCATGACACTTTGGGTTGTTTGGCCTTTTTTCTATTTTTAAAATGAATTCCTTTTTTAAAAAATAACAATATAGCACATGCCCATTAATTTCCCCTCTTTTAACCCAAATTAATTAGAAAATAAATAGAAGTTAAGGGAAGAAAATAAATAGAAGTTAAGGGAAGAGGAGAGTAAACAGTCTCACCACCCATTAAACACTATGTTCACCATGTTTCCTTACTACTAAGTGTGGGGCATAGGCCAGCAGGACCCATGTCACCTTGGAGCTTGTTGGAAATGAGCAACTTCGGGCTCCCCACTCCAGACCCACTGAATCCAAATCTGAATTTTCACCAGGCCCATAAATTTAGTTAATATGCAGATTCATGTGCATATTAGAGTTTGAGAAACACTGGTATTATATGTTTTTCCAGAGATATATATGTGTATGTCTTTTTAACAGAAATTGGATCTCACTGAACATACTGTTCTGTAACCTGCTTTTAAACCTAGTAAACTGTGGAATGGTTTCACTTACGTAATTTTATAACGTTACTTTTGATAGTCCTGTGGAATTCTGCTCTATGGACATACTGTAATTTGCTTAACCATTCCCCTCTTACTGCCTTTCAAAAGTCTCTTTTTAAAATATTCCTGTCATCTAAGCCATTCTTCTGTTTTTTGTTTGTTTTTGTTTTGTTTTGTTTTGTTTTGTTTTGTTTTGAGACGGAGTTTCACTCTTGTTGCCCAGGCTGGAGTGCAATGGTGCGATCTTGGCTCACTGCAACCTCTGCCTCTGGGGTTCAAAGGATTCTCCTACCTCAGCCTCCTGAATAGCTGGAATTACAGGCCCCCACTACCATACCTGGATAACTTTTTGTGTTTTTAGTAGAGGCAGGGTTTCGTCATGTTGGCCAGGCTGGTATCGAACTCCTGAACTCAGGTGATCCACCTGCCTCAGCCTCCCAAAGCGCTGGGATTACAGGTGTGAGCCACTGTGCCTGGCCCCATTTTTCTGTTTTATGGTTATTGTCATTTTGTGATCATAGAGCTCACATAATTCTCCTAGATTACTTTTTTCTGGCCACAGACATTTTTTTCCATCCCTCTTTCATATTTGCCACGTGTCTCTTTTGTAGGTCATCCTTTCATTCAAAGGGTCTGCACCTCTTCAGAGGAGACCCCTGCCTCACAGCCTTCCAGCATAGCCAGCAGGGAGTGACAGTCTGCCTTCCCCACTGACAGCCCTCTTCCCGTGAAGCCAGACATTCCGCTTAAATATCATTCTGCACTGTCTTCCCAGCCCAACCCACGGTCTGATGGCAGGTGTAGAAGGTATCTTTCAGTTGTGTTCACCCAGTTGTTGCCTTGAGTTATAAAAGACTTAGACCAATGGAAATGCTGTGTGTTGGTGGGAGTCACTCAGAACAAACATCTGGGAAGACAGCACTAAACTGCTTAGGAGGAAGGAGGGAGAATCTATTAATATTACCCAGAAGGCAGTTAGAAGTCTCATTCAGCTAAAAGCAGTCATTTTACTCAGTCTTGACTGGCCTCCCTTCACTCAAACGGGGTAAGGCAGGGATTGGGGAGTGGGAACTGCTGTTCTGTACCCAACCCTTCTGCTAGCGAGGACTGTTTGATGAGGTGGAAGGGATAGAGTTGTGTAAAACATCAGGAGAAAGTGACAGAATCATGTGGGGCACTGTCACAGCGGAGAGTGGTGGGCACTGGGTATGTTCACACCCTGGCTGTAGACTTGGAAAAGGTGAATTTCAGAAGGTGCAGGGGAAAATAAGAATGCTGTGAACACAGATGGAAGAGGAATGGAAAGATTTTAAAGGCAAAATTCATCTGAGTGCGGTGGCTCACACCTGTAATCCCAGCACTTTAGGAGGCCGAGGAGGAAAGATTGCTTGAGCCCAGAAATTTGAGACCAACCTGGGCAACACAGCGAGACCTCATCTCTAAAAAAAAAAAAAAAAAAAAAAAAATCAGCCAGGCATGGTGGCATGCACTTAGTGTCCCAGCTACTTGGGAAACTGAGGTGAGAGGATCACTTGAGCTGGGGGGTTGAAGTTGCAGTGAGCTGTGATCATGCCACTACACTGCAGCCTGGGTGACAGAGCAAGACCCTGTCTCAAAAAAAAGATTAAAAAATAAAAGGCAAAATTCTAACCATAAATCACAAGTGAGCTCAGTGAGGAAAAATATGGAGAGAACTGAATGCATTGTAAGATAAAAACTAATGTGCCTACCTAGAAAATTCTGTAATGTGTTCAAGAATCTTAAAGGAAGGTTGGCTAAGGTTCTCCTAGAGTAAGTGAGCCCAGCTAGCCTAAGCGACCAAGAGAGTTTATTGGAAGAATCCTGGCATCGGGAGTGGAAGGAACCAAGGAAGTGGAGGAAGGAAGCTCAGCAGCTGGGGGTAGCGAGCGGCCTCCTGTGAGACCACATGTTGCCATGACTGCATCCTCATGTCTCGTCTCTGCTCTTTGCCGTCTATCTGTATGCAGGCTCTCCTTCCCAGACAACATGATGGAAAATAGGGTCACCAAACAGCTCTTAGTCGGGGGTGGGAGGTCTCTAGCTCAGCAATTGTGAAAGTGATGGCCCTCTTTTCCCAAATTCCTGGGAAGTAACTAATTGATCCACTTTGGATGGTGGGTTTATTCCAGGACCAGCCAGCTGTATCCAGGGTATGGTGTTACATGTCCGAGTGTGCCCACCCCCAGCTGCAGATGGAAGGGGATGCATAGTTCTCAGAAGTGGGGTGGCTAAGCAGATAGTCCAGTAGATCCCATCCAAATAATCATATAAACATAGACAAATATGGCTCTGGGGAAAGGCTAAGGCCCAGAATGTGCTGTTGGTTTGATGAAAGATGCTAACAGTGATGACAACAATGTCAAGCTGTGAAGAATAAGGGAAACATGGAGCCATTGCTTGAGAAAGACTGAAATGTCAACAAATGCCAAGAAGAAAGTAGGACAAAGAATTCCAAGCTCTTCATTCAAGAAAATCTTTTCGCACTAAAAAGGATAGGACAGACAAGCCTAAGATGACATTCACTGCCTCTGTCTCACCTAAATATTCAGAGCACCTCTGAAGCTAGGAAACACTTCAGTTGGAACTTACTCAAATCCATGCACTTGTACATCATCATAAATCTAAAATCAGTACTTAACCCCAAAAGATCAGTTGTAGAATGATTTTAAGAAGATCTGTGGGCAATATTACAAGGTTACAGTGACATGGCTGCCAAAGAACTTCAAATGTACTCTTTAAAAAATATGTATGTGACTGGGCCTGGTGGCTCACGCCTGTAATCCCAGCACTTTGGGAGGCCGGGGCGGGCGGATCATGAGGTCGGGAGTTCAAGACCAGCCTGGCCAATATGCTGAAACTCCATCTCTACTAAAAATACAAAAATTAGTCAGGTATGATGGCGCGCACTTGTAGTCCCAGCTACTCAGGAGGCTGAGGCAGGAGAATCGCTTGAACCCAGGAGGCAGAGGTTGCAGTGAGCCGAGATCGTGCCACTGCACTCCAGCCTGGGCGACTCCGTCTCAAAAAAAAAAAAAAAAAAGTATGTGTATATATACACAATGTCAAGATTTCAGGGAGGGGTGTGTGTGTGTGTGTGTGCGTATGTAAATATGTAAATAAAATTTGGGAAATACAGAAAGGCACAAAGAAGAAAGCAAATTATCCACCATTACTTGAGGCAGTGCTAACTTGTGCAAACATTTTGGTGAGTTCCTCCCAGGCTCTTTCTCTCTGCTTGTGTGCTGGGTGGTCTCCTGGCTTTCAGCCCAGTGCTCTTTCCTCTCCTGTGTAATCTAAACCAGTGCTACCCACGGTCTGGTCCATTGGCTGGCAGCAGCAACATCCCATAGAAGCCTCTAGAAGTGAGATTCTGAGCCCCTGCCAGTACGACTGAACCAAATCTCTTGGAGCAGGGACCAGGAATCTGGGTTTTAACAAGGCTTGTGGGTGACTGAGATGCAGATGGGAGCTTCAGAAGCCCTCGTCTATGTCAGTGCTACACAACTTGTGGTCTGCCGTGTGAACCGTTACTGGACCATGGCAAGATAAAACAGAAGTTGAGGGTGAGCACTTAGAAATGTTTCTATTAACTTGACATAACTGTGACATCCAAGCATGGGAGCCTTGGAAAAGAGTTTTATTATATTTCACAAATATATCAGTCCACAGTCAACTCCTTTAAAAAAAAAAAAAGGAGAAAGTGAAATTTATGATAGTTGGTGCCTGTGGGGACAGATGAGGGGAGGAGCACATGGGACTTTATTTTCTTTATTTAAAAAGAATATCCAGGTTGGGCACAGTGGCTCACACCTGTAATCCCAGCACTTTGGGAGGCCAAGGTGAGAGGACCACTTGAGGCCAGGAGTTCAAGACCAACCTGGACAACATAGTGATACCCTGTTCCTACAAAAACCAAAAATTAGCTGCGCCCGTGGTTCCAGCTGCTTGGCAGGCTGAGGCAGAAGGATTGCTTGAGCCCAGGAGGTGAAGCCTGCAGTGAACTGTGATTGTGCCACTGCACTCCAGTGTGGGCAACATAGTGAGACCTGTCTCAAAAAAAAAAGGATATCCAGAAGCACAAACAAGCAAGCAAAAACTGGTCCTCAGGCCAGGTGCGGTGGCTCACACCTGTAGTCCCAGCACCATGGGAGGCCGAGGTGAGCAGATCACTGGAGGCCAAGAGTTTGAGACCAGCCTGGCCAACATAGCAAAACCCCGTCTCTACTAAAAATACCAAAAAATTAGCTGGGCATGGTGGCGTGTGCCTGTAATCCCAGCTATTCAGGAGGTTGAGGCATGAGAATCGCTTGAACCTGGGAGGAAGAGGTTGCAGTGAGCCAAGATCGCACCATTGCACTCCAGCCTGGGCAATGGAGCCAGACTCTGTAAAAATGAAAAAAACCAAAAACTGGTCCTTGACCACAGATAGTTTGAGAAGCACTGGTCTATACCATCTGTGTCTCTTTTTAGACAAAACTGCTTGTTTCCAACAGGAACCTGCTGCAGCTGCAGCCACTTGCAAGGGTCACTTCTAAAATGGATGCTTACTTGTTTTGTTGGAAGTGAGAAAATTTAACTCGGTGTGGAAGGATAAGCAAGAGCCAGACTCTAGTCTTTAGGAAAAAAGGGAGCCACAGAGGGTTTTTTAAAGCAGGGAAATGGCAAGATCAGATTTGCTTTCTATAATAGTGAGTGGACAAGACTGGGCACAGGTGGATGTGCTGGGAAGCAGCTGCAGTTGTCCAGACAAGGGATGATGGTAGCTCAGAGCCATGTTGGGGCAGATGAAGAAAAGTGGATAAATTCAAGAGGTTTGTTTTCTGTCTTCACTTTTATTAAAAAAGAAACTTTCAAATACATGTGTTGGGAGGTAAGGAAGAGAATGTGTTTATTCTGTGGCTTGGCTTTGTTTCCTGTGTATCTTAATACTGATGGCTTTTGTATCCTAATACTGATGGTTTTACGTAATAGGTTTCTGTGCTATTGATTTAAATAAAAGGATAGGAAAATTGTTGCATGGCTTGTATTTGCTCATAGTCTACCTGTTGCCTGTCTTCATTCTCAACCAGCACCTAGTGCTCTAGAAGCTTGGTGAGGAGGGGAGGAGGGTGTCAGCCCTGTACCTCATCCTTGTTTACATCCTTGTTTAGTAGAGACGGGGTTTCACCGTGTTAGCCAGGATGGTCTCAATCTCCTGACCTCGTGATCTGCCTGCCTCGGCCTCCCAAAGTGCTGGGATTACGGGCTCCAATCTGAATTTACTATCGAGAATCCGGCTACTGGTGTTTCATCCTGGATCCTACAACTAGAGAACACAATTTTCTTATATTTCCACAACCAAAAAATCAATAGGAATATTTAATAAAATTTATTGAAGATATGATTTTACCAGAAATACATAGATATAAAAGCAATTAATTAAAGCTTTTAATATTGCTTTCTACATATGATATGTACTTGCTTAAATCACTGCTAATTTCTGGTAATTAAATTTGATGTGTATTTATTGAGGAGCTATTCAGTCCCTAGCATGTTGATGCAGTGATTCCCAGACTCTGGACTTAACTGATCAGTAATGTTCCTTATAAAATTGGGGAGTCTAACCTAGGGTTGCCTCCTTTTTATTTTATCAAGTAAAAATCTAGAACTGAATCAAGAATTTTTAGGCCAGGCATGGTGGCTCAAGCCTGTAATCCCAGCACTTTGGGAGGCCGAGGCTGGTGGATCACCTGAGGTTAGGAGTTCAAAATCAGCCTGGTCAACATTGCGAAACCTCATCTCTACTAAAAACACAAAAAAATTAGCAGGGCATGGTGGCACATGTCTGTAATCCCAGCTACTCAGGAGGCTGAGGCAGAAGAATTGCTTGAACCCAGGAGGCAGAGGTTCAGTGAGCTGGGATCGCACCATTGCACTCCAGACTGGGCAACAAGAGCAAGACTCCGTCTCAGAAAAAAAAAAGAAAAAAAAAATTTTATATATACTATCACCATTAACTCAAAAAATTAAACAACACCAAAGGGTGGGAAGTGACCAAGAAAAGATTCTGCGTTATCTCCATTACTTATTTATTTATTTATTCATTTTTGAGACAGAGTCTCACTGTGTCACCCAGGCTGGAGTGCAGTGGTTTGATCTCGGCTCACTGCAACCTCGGTCTCCTGGGCTCATCCATTACTTTAATAAAAATCAGATTTACTGAGGCATAATTTACACATGATAAAAGGCATCCATCTTAAGTGAGAGAGAAAAGTAGAAAGGACAAAAATCTTAGATTATGGAACAGTTATCAAAGAGGAACAAATTAAGTTTTTAAAAAACTCATAACTCACATTTATTTTTCTCTTTCTACCGTGGGTTGGTGAAAATGTCATCAGGAGCTGGTGCACAGGTAAAAGTTAGGAGCCACCATCCTAGGAGTGGCTTAAAAAAGGGAGCTTTTTGGCCGGGCGTGGTGGCTCATGCCTGTAATCCCAGAACTTTGGGAGGCCGAGGCGGGTGGATCACGAGATCAGGAGATTGAGACCATCCTGGCTAACACGGTGAAACCCTGTCTCTACTAAAAATACAAAAAATTAGCTGGGCCTGGTGGCACGCGCCTGTAGTCCCAGCTACTTGGGAGGCTGAGGCAGGAGAATCGCTTGAACCCGGGAGGCGGAGGTTGCAGTGAGCTGAGATCGCACCACTGCACTCCAGCCTGGGCAACAGGGCGAGACTCTGTCTCAGAAAAAAAAGAATAAAAAAACTTTTCTCAATATGGAGAGCCTTGGAGATAGCCACTAAGGATCCCTTGCCGGAGAGTAGATAGTTGTAGGTGAGGGCACCCCTCAAGGCAGGGTGGTGACTATAGAGTCAGGGGAGACCATTCTTGAGAACTCACTCATTCCTTCATTACCTCCAGCCAATACGCTTTTTTGTTTGTTTTACATTTAGCCTATCAGCTTATCACTGTGGTGATAGCAGCCGCGGGAGGTGGGCTCCTGCTCATCCTAGGCATTGCACTGATTGTTACCTGTTGCAGGTAAGTGATGAGAGTTCAGATTCCAATCCTGTTCCTTTGCCTGTACTATACAAGGGTCAGTTTGTATTCTTTTACAGGATACTTGAGATGGTTCACAATATTAAACCATAATGTGTGACTAACCCATTTTTAAAAAAGGAGAAAGGGAATTCATGATAGTTGGTGCCTGTGAGGAAAAAGAAGGGGAGTAAATGGAACTTCATTTTCTTTATTAGAAAAGAATAGCTGAAAGCACAAGCAGGAAATGAAAAAAGAAATAAATTGGGCTTCGTCAGAATTAAAAACTTTTGTACTCCAAAGGACACTATCAAGAAAGTGAAAAGACAACCCATACTTGCAAATATGGGTTGCATGAGAAAATACTTGCAAATTATGTGTCTAATAAGGGACTTGTATCTAGAATATAGAAGGAACTCTTACAACTCAACAACCTAATTTTAAAACTGGACAAAAACTTGAATAGACATTTCTTCAAAGAAGAGATACAGATGGCCAGTAAGCACATTGTCTTAGTCCATTTTGTGTTGCTGTAAAGGAATACCTGAGGCTGGGTATATTAGTCCATTTTCACACTGCTGATAAAGACATACCCAAGACTGAGCAATCTGCAAAATAAAGAGGTTTAATGGACTTCCAGTTCCACGTGGCTGGAGAAGCCTCACAATCATGGTGGAAGGCAAAGAGGAGCAAGACACGTCTTACGTGAATGGCAGCAGGCAAAGAGAGAGCTTGTGCAGGGAAACTTCCCCTTACAGAACCATCAGATCTCATGAGACTCATTTACTATCATGAGAACAGCATGGGAAAGACCCACCCCCATGATTCAACCATCTCCCACCAGGTCCCTCCCACAACACGTGGGAATTCAAGATGAGATTTGGATGGGGACATAGCCAAACCATATCAATGGGTAATTTCTAAAGAAAAAGGTTTATTTGGCTCACAATTCTGATGGCTGCAAAGTTTGAGATTGGGTGTCTGTATCTGGTGAGAGCCTCAGGCTGCTTCCACTCCTGGAGGAAGATGAAGGGAGCCACCTGATGAGAAAGAAAGGAAGAGGTGGAGGGCTAGGGGAGAGGTATCAGGCTCTTTTGAACAACCAGCTCTCCCAGGAAAGGTATTAGTCCTTTCATGAGAGATCTGCCCTCATGGCCCAAACACCTCCCTGTAGGCCCCATCCCCCAGCACCTCCACACTGGGGATTAAATTTCAGCATGAGACTGGGTGGGGACAAACTATATCCTGATCACAGCACACACGAAAAGATGGTCAACATCATTAGTCACCTAGGAAATGCAAATCGAAACCACCATGAGACACCACTTCACACCCACTAAGATGGCTATTAAAAAAAAAAAATAGAAAATAGCCACTGGGCACAGTGGCTCAGCCTGTAATTCCAGCACTTTGGGAGTTCGAGGCGAGTGGATCACTTCAGATCAGTAGTTCAAGACCAGCCTGGCCAACATGGTGAAACCTTGTCTCCACCAAAAATATAAAAAATTAGCCGGGTGTGGTGGTGCATGCCTGTAATCCCAGCTACTCGGGAGGCTGAGGCAGGAGAATTGCTTGAACCCGGGAGGTAGAGGTACAGTGAGCTGAGATCATGCCACTGCACTCCAGCCTGGGTGACAGAGCCAGACTCCGTCTCAAACAAAACAAAACAAAAAAACACCTAGAAAATAACAAGCATTGGTGAGGATGTGGAAAAATTAGAACCCCCCATACACTGCTGGTGGGAATGTAAAATGGTGCAGCCACTTTGAAAAAGTCTGAAAGTTAAAGACAGAGTTACCATTGGACCCAGCACTTCCACTCTTAGGTATATCAAGAGAAGTGAAAAGGTATACTCACACAAAAACTTCACATGAATGTTCACAGCAACATTATTTACAATAGCCAAAAGGTGAAAACTCTGCCAATGTTTGTCAATGGATAAACAAAATATAATATATTTCTACAATGGAATATGATTCCGGCATAAAATGAATGAAGTACTGATACATACTATAACATGGGTGAACCCTGAAAATACGCTAAGTGAAACAAGCCAGTCCCAAAAGACCACCTACGGTATGATTCTGTTTATATGACTTATCTGAAATAGGCAAATCTAATAGAGTTGGAAAGTAGATTAATGGTTGTCTAGGGCCAGGGTGGTGGGGAAAAGGGGAGAATTGGAAGATGGTGGCTAAGGGGTATGGGATTTCTTCTTGGGGTGATGAAACTGTTCTAAAATTGTGATGATGGTTGCACAAGTCTGAATATGCCAGAAACCATTAAATGAGTGAATTGTATGATATGTGAACTGTTTCTCAGTAAAGCTATGTACAGAAAGAGAAGCAGACAAAGAAAGAAAGATGAAATATGTTTGCAGTAGAGAAGTTGTAGCGAATAGGAACAGCTCCGGTCTACAGCTCCCAGCGTGAGCGACGCAGAAGACGGGTGATTTCTGCATTTCCATCTGAGGTACCAGGTTGATCTCACTAGGGAGTGCCAGACAGTGGGTGCAGGTCAGTGGGTGCGCACACCGTGTGCGAGCCAAAGAAGGGCGAGGCGTTGCCTCACTCGGGAAGCACAAGGGGTCAGGGAGTTCCCTTTCCTAGTCAAAAAAAGGGGTGACAGACGGCACCTGGAAAATCGGGTCACTCCCACCCGAATACTGCGCTTTTCCGACGGGCTTAAAAAACGGCGCACCAGGAGATTATATTCCACACCTGGCTCAGAGGGTCCTACGCCCACAGAGTCTCGCTAATTGCTAGCACAGCAGTCTGAGATCAAACTGCAAGGCGGCAGCGAGGCTGGGGGAGGGGCGCCCGCCATTGCCCAGGCTTGCTTAGGTAAACAAAGCAGTCGGGAAGCTCGAACTGGGTGGAGCCCACCACAGCTCAAGGAGGCCTGCCTGCCTCTGCAGGCTCCACCTCTGGGGGCAGGGCACAGACAAACAAAAACACAGCAGTAACCTCTGCAGACTTAAATGTCCCTGTCTGACAGCTTTGAAGAGAGCAGTGGTTCTCCCAGCACGCAGCTGGAGATCTGAGAACGGGCAGACTGCCTCCTCAAGTGGGTCCCTGACCCCTGACCCCCAAGCAGCCTAACTGGGAGGCACCCCCCAGCAGGGGCAGACTGACACCTCACACGGCTAGGTACTCCAACAGACCTGCAGCTGAGGGTCCTGTCTGTTAGAAGGAAAACTAACAAACAGAAAGGACATCCACACCAAAAACCCATCTGTACATCACCATCATCAAAGACCAAAAGTAGATAAAACCACAAAGATGGGGAAAAAACAGAGGAGAAAAACTGGAAACTCTAAAAAGCAGAGTACCTCTCCTCCTCCAAAGGAACGCAGTTCCTCACCAGCAACTGAACAAAGCTGGACGGAGAATGACTTTGACGAGCTGAGAGAAGAAGGCTTCAGACGATCAAATTACTCCGAGCTACAGGAGGATATTCAAACCAAAGGCAAAGAAGTTGAAAACTTTGAAAAAAATTTAGAAGAATGTATAACTAGAATAACCAATACAGAGAAGTGCTTAAAGGAGTTGATGGAGCTGAAAACCAAGGCTCGAGAACTACATAAAGAATGCAGAAGCCTCAGGAGCCGATGCGATCAACTGGAAGAAAGGGTATCAGCGATGGAAGATGAAATGAATGAAATGAAGCCAGAAGGGAAGTTTAGAGAAAAAAGAATAAAAAGAAACGAGCAAAGCCTCCAAGAAATATAGGACTATGTGAAAAGACCAAATCTACGTCTGATTGGTGTACCTGAAATTGACGGGGAGAATGGAACCAAGTTGGAAAACACTCTGCAGGATATTATCCAGGAGAACTTCCCCAATCTAGCAAGGCAGGCCAACATTCAGATTCAGGAAATACAGAGAACGCCACAAAGATACTCCTCGAGAAGAGCAACTCCAAGACACATAATTGTCAGATTCACCAAAGTTGAAATGAAGGAAAAAATGTTAAGGGCAGCCAGAGAGAAAGGTCAGGTTACCCTCAAAGGGAAGCGCATCAGACTAACAGCGGATCTCTCGGCAGAAACTCTACAAGCCAGAAGAGAGTGGGGGCCAATATTCAACATTCTTAAAGAAAAGAATTTTCAACCCAGAATTTCATATCCAGCCAAACTAAGCTTCATAAGTGAAGGAGAAATAAAATACTTTACAGACAAGCAAATGCTGAGAGATTTTGTCACCACCAAGCCTGCCCTAAAAGAGCTCCTGAAGGAAGCACTAAACATGGAAAGGAACAACCGGTACCAGCCGCTGCAAAATCATGCCAAAATGTAAAGACCATCGAGACTAGGAAGAGACTGCATCAACTAATGAGCAAAATAACCAGCTAACATCATAATGACAAGATCAAATTCACACATAACAATATTAACTTTAAATGTAAATGGACTAAATGCTCCAATTAAAAGACACAGACTAGCAAATTGGATAAAGAGTCAAGACCCATCAGTGTGCTGTATTCAGGAAACCCATCTCACGTGCAGAGACACACATAGGCTCAAAATAAAAGGATGGAGGAAGATCTACCAAGCAAATGGAAAGCAAAAAAATGAAGGGGTTGCAATCCTAGTCTCTGATAAAACAGACGTTACACCAACAAAGATCAAAAGAGACAAAGAAGGCCATTGCATAATGGTAAAGGGATCAATTCAACAAGAAAAGCTAACTATCCTAAATATATACGCACCCAATACAGGAGCACCCAGATTCATAAAGCAAGTCCTGAGTGACCTACAAAGAGACTTAGACTCCCACACATTAATAATGGGAGACTTTAACACCCCACTGTCAACATTAGACAGATCAACGAGACAGAAAGTCAACAAGGATACCCAGGAATTGAACTCAGCTCTTCACCAAGTGGACCTAATAGACATCTACAGAACTCTCCACCCCAAATCAACAGAATATACATTTTTTTCAGCACCACACCACACCTATTCCAAAATTGACCACATACTTGGAAGTAAAGCTCTCCTCAGCAAATGTAAAAGAACAGAAATTATAACAAACTGTCTCTCAGATCACAGTGCAATCAAGCTAGAACTCAGGATTAAGAATCTCACTCAAAACCGCTCAACTACATGGAAACTGAACAACCTGCTCCTGAATGACTACTGGGTACATAACAAAATAAAGGCAGAAATAAAGATGTTCTTTGAAACCAATGAGAACCAAGACACAACATACCAGAATCTCTGGGATGCATTCAAAGCAGTGTGTAGAGGGAAATTTATAGCACTAAATGCCCATAAGAGAAAGCAGGAAAGATCCAAAATTTACACCCTAACATCACAATTAAAAGAACTAGAAAAGCAAGAGCAAACACATTCAAAAGCTAGCAGAAGGCAAGAAATAACTAAAATCAGAGCAGAACTGAAGGAAATAGAGACACAAAAAACCCTTCAAAAAATTAATGAATCCAGGAGCTGGTTTTTTGAAAGGATCAACAAAATTGGTAGACTGCTAGCAAGACTAATAAAGAAAAAAAGAGAGAAGAATCAAATAGTTGCAATAAAAAATGATAAAGGGGATATCAACACCGATCCCACAGAAATACAGACTACCATCAGAGAATACTACAAACACCTCTATGCAAATAAACTAGAAAATCTAGAAGAAATGGATAAATTCCTTGACACATACACTCTCCCAAGACTAAACCAGGAAGAAGTTGAATCTCTGAATAGACCAATAACAGGATCTGAAATTGTGGCAATAATCAATAGTTTACCAACCAAAGAGTCCAGGACCAGATGGATTCACAGCCGAATTCTACCAGAGGTACAAGGAGGAACTGGTACCATTCCTTCTGAAACTATTCCAATCAATAGAAAAAGACGGAATCCTCCCTAACTCATTTTATGAGGCCAGCATCATCCTGATACCAAAGCCAGGCAGAGACACAACCAAAAAAGAGAATTTTAGACCAATATCCTTGATGAACATTGATGCAAAAATCCTCAATAAAATACTGGCAAACCGAATCCAGCAGCACATCAAAAAGCTTATCCACCATGATCAAGTTGGCTTCATCCCTGGGATGCAAGGCTGGTTCAATATACGCAAATCAATAAATGTAATCCAGCATATAAACCAGAACCAAAGACAAAAACCACATGATTATCTCAATAGATGCAGAAAAGGCCTTTGACAAAATTCAACAACCCTTCATGCTAAAAACTCTCAATAAATTAGGTATTGATGGGACGTATCTCAAAATAATAAGAGCTATCTATGACAAACCCACAGCCGATATCATACTGAATGGGCAAAAACTGGAAGCATTCCCTTTGAAAACTGGCATAAGACAGGGATGCCCTCTCTCACCACTCCTATTCAACATAGTGTTGAAAGTTCTGGCCAGGGCAATTAGGCAGGAGAAGGAAATAATGGGTATTCAATTAGGAAAAGAGGAAGTCAAATTGTCCCTGTTTGCAGACGACATGATTGTATATCTAGAAAACCCCATTGTCTCAGCCCAAAATCTCCTTAAGCTGATAAGCAATTTCAGCAAAGTCTCAGAATACAAAATCAATGTACAAAAATCACAAGCATTCTCATACACCAACAACAGACAAACAGAGAGCCAAATCATGAGTGAGCTCCCATTCACAATTGCTTCAAAGAGAATAAAATACCTAGGAATCCAACTTACAAGGGACGTGAAGGACCTCTTCAAGGAGAACTACAAACCACTGCTCAAGGAAATAAAAGAGGATACAAACAAATGGAAGAACATTCCGTGCTCATGGGTAGGAAGAATCAATATCATGAAAATGGCCATACTGCCCAAGGTAATTTAGAGATTCAATGCCATCCCCATCAAGCTACCAATGACTTTCTTCACAGAATTGGAAAAAACTACTTTAAAGTTCATATGGAACCAAAAGAGAGCCCACATCACCAAGTCAATCCTAAGCCAAAAGAACAAAGCTTGAGGCATCACGCTACCTGACTTCAAACTATACTACAAGGCTACAGTAACCAAAACAGCATGGTACTGGTACCAAAACAGAGATATAGATCAATGGAACAGAACAGAGCCCTCAGAAATAACGCCGCATATCTACAACTATCTGATCTTTGACAAACCTGAGAAAAACAAGCAATGGGGAAAGGATTCCCTATTTAATAAATGGTGCTGGGAAAACTGGCTGGCCATATGTAGAAAGCTGAAACTGGATCCCTTCCTTACACCTTATACAAAAATAATTCAAGATGGATTAAAGACTTAAACGTTAGACCTAAAACCATAAAAACCCTAGACGAAAACCTAGGCATTACCATTCAGGACATAGGCATGGGCAAGGACTTCATGTCTAAAACACCAAAAGCAATGGCAACAAAAGCCAAAATTGACAAATGGGATCTAATTAAACTAAAGAGCTTCTGCACAGCAAAAGAAACTACCATCAGAGTGAACAGGCAGCCTACAAAATGGGAGAAAATTTTCGCAACCTGCTCATCTGACAAAGGGCTAATATCCAGAATCTACAATGAACTCCAACAAATTTACAAGAAAAAAACAAACAACCCCATCAAAAAGTGGGCGAAGGACATGAACAGACACTTCTCAAAAGAAGACATTTATGCAGCCAAAAAACACATGAAAAAATGCTCGTCATCGCTGGCCATCAGAGAAATGCAAATCAAAACCACAATGAGATACCATCTCACACCAGTTAGAATGGCAATCATTCAAAAGTCAGGAAACAACAGGTGCTGGAGAGGATGTGGAGAAACAGGAACACTTTTACACTGTTGGTGGGACTGTAAACTAGTTCAACCATTGTGGAAGTCAGTGTGGCGATTCCTCAGGGATCTAGAACTAGAAATACCATTTGACCCAGCCATCCCACTACTGGGTATATACCCAAAGGACTATAAATCATGCTGCTATAAAGACACATGTACTCGTATGTTTATTGTGGCATTATTCACAATAGCAAAGACTTGGAACCAACCCAAATGTCCAACAATGATAGACTGGATTAAGAAATTGTGGCACATATACACCATGGAATACTATGCAGCCATAAAACATGATGAGTTCATGTCCTTTGTAGGGACATGGATGAAATTGGAAATCATCATTCTCAGTAAACTATCGCAAGAACAAAAAACCAAACACCACATATTCTCACTCAGAGGTGGGAATTGAACAATAAGAACACATGGACAGAGGAAGGGGAACATCACACTCTGGGGACTGTTGTGGGGTGGGGGGAGGGGGGAGGGATAGCACTGGGAGATATACCTAATGCTAGATGACGAGTTAGTGGGTGCAGCGCACCAGCATTGCACATATATACATATGTAACTAACCTGCACATTGCACACATGTACCCTAAAACCTAAAGTATAATAATAATAATAAATAAATAAATAAATAAATAAAAGAAAAAAAAAGAAGTTGTAGCAGCAATGTGGGATGCTTTGGGCTTCCTAGAAGCCACTGAGATTGGGTTTCTATTGGAAAAGGAAGGGAAAGGAGGAAATTGATTCTCCTTCTCTGTGATGATCTATTCAGGTAAGGGAAAATTGTGACCTCTGACTTAGATGATAATAATGGCAGGAATTATCTAGATGTAACAGATGGGGGGAACCTCCCAAAATAGCTAGTTATCTTTTCTAACATTGACATAAAGGACATTTTAAGATATCCTCTGTCTCCAAAAAGGCAGCAGAGAGCAATGTGTCCTAACTGCCCAACTAGGAATGCAGGCCTTATGGTATAGCCTTTGCCTGTCATTTTCCAAATTGCCATCAATTCATCAAAGATAAACCATATGGGTGGAAATAAACTTCAGGGGATGAGACTAGGAATGGTTACCTAGAGGGATATAACCTAAGCGCTCAAGGGACAGACGCCTCATATTTGCTACGTGTTCTGTAATGTGTGGTGTACCCATTTGGGGAACGAGCCTGTGCCTGCTGGCTGCTGAGAAGAGAAGGTAGTTGTGCATGAGTATGTCATTGTCTGAGCCCAGGTACCCCACCTACCAGGAAGCAACACAGTGGCAGGTCTGTTCCCAACTTCCACAAAGAGCCAGCGCCTAAGCCACATGCTAGACACTTGGTTTTATGACCCTGAGTCACTTTTTGCCTTCCCTAGAAAACTTATTTGTAGTTTAAGTGAGGTAGAAAGAAAAAGACTTCAGATTATCCTATCTGTGACAAATATAATTTAAAATTTCTGATCCTGGGCTGGTTAGATAGGTGAAGAACACAGATTCCAACAATTCGCAGTCAGTGAGATCTCACGAGTAGCATTTCTGTAACCTGCTGAAATGAGAATTTGTACAGGTGTATAAATAGGTGGGCTTTTTCATAAACAAACCATTCTGTTTTTATGACTTGTGAAATATTTGCTTCTTGTAGTAGAAAGAGCACTGCCCAAAGAGTTGGAGGCCTGAATTCTAGTTCCAAACCTTCTAGTAGCAAAAAGTGACCCAGAGGACAAGTCAGGTCTCTTTACTGAGCTGGAGCTGCCCCATCCTATCCCCAGAGCTCCTGATTCAGTCAATCTGGGGGAGCATCAGACTCTTCTGATGCTTGGGCAGCTTGGGATCCACTGGACTAGAATAAGTCTAAGGGCCCCTCTGGCTCCAGCATTGTGTGAATTTATGACCCTTGTTTTCCTGGCCACCCCCAAGACACAGTGATCTCTGTCCTGTAGAAGAGTCTAAATCTGCCCTATTGCCACTGTTTCTGTCCCCCTACCCCCTGATAATCTGGCCCCTTTGGGTTGGAAGAATTTTTGTATCTTTTTTTGCACCTAACTGCATATTTACTTGTTGTAGGCAAATACCAAATAACAACAATAATAATACTACTCAGTGGGCAGCTACAAATAAATATAATGGTAGCTTTCAGTTGAATTTACATTATAAAATCATAGTTGGTGCTTTCACAGATATCACTTCTTTACAGAATTGAGCTTTACAAATATTTTTGTATCCCACAGAAAGAATAAAAATGACATAAGCAAACTCATCTTCAAAAGTGGAGATTTCCAAATGTCCCCATATGCTGAATACCCCAAAAATCCTCGCTCACAAGAATGGGGCCGAGAAGCTATTGAAATGCATGAGAATGGAAGTACCAAAAACCTCCTCCAGATGACGGATGTGTACTACTCGGTGTGTATTCCTGGGTCAGGGTAACCCCAGGGCCCCCAGTTCCTCTGAGAAGTAAAGGAATTCTGTTTTGTTGTAGTAAAAGCATTACAGTTAGTTAAGGGTTAAAGAGTAGTGGCATGAACCTGTGATTTACTATTCAGTTTACCTACAGTCTATTTGCATGGTACTTATCAGTGTTGCTATTGAAGTATGAAGGATATTTCCATAAATCACATTATATTTATGTGGTTTTAGCAGTAACCCTCTTGTTACTAAACTTGGCTTTTAAGTTATAGGAATGGAAACTGAAAGGTAGAGCAAGAATTTAGTGATATTTAGCCTTTGGCCCTTTCATTTTTATCTCCTGTCTGCCATGCTTACCTTGTGTGATTAGGTACTTAAAACTAGAGGACTGGTGGCTGGGCACAGTGGCTCACACCTGTAATCCCAGCACTTTGGGAGGCCGAGGTGGGCAGATCTTATGAGTCCAGGAGTTTGAGACCAGCCTGGGCAACATGGTGAAACCATATCTCTACAGAAACCACGCTCATCTCTACAAAAAATTAGCCTGGCATGGTGGTGCTTGCCTGTGGTTCTAGCTACTTGAGAGGCTAAGATGGGAGGATTGCTTGAGTTGGGGAGGCAGAGGTTGCAGTGAGCCAAGATTGCACCACTGTACTCCAGCCTGGGCAACAGAGTGAGAGCCTATCTCAAAATAATAATAATAATAATAACAACAATAAACAACAACAACAAAAAACCAACTAGAGGATGGGGAAAAGGTATAAAGAGAACAACAATTCAATGTTGTCCTCAACAAGCACTTCTCAGGTTTCGAATATTGTATACTCAGAAGGCCTTTAATAATTTGCTATGTCCAGCCTGGACTGCATCATTTGGAAAGGTAGGAGACAACCTTGAACCCTTGCTGCCTCTCTCCCATATTGAATTTAACCTGTGTCATATTCCTGTAAACTGCCCAGCTCATTTCATATCACTGTATCAACCATAAAGCAAACACGAACAGGCGTATCTGAGCTGAAAAGTAAACGGTTATCAGGTGACTTCTCGTGCCATGTGGAGCTGTTTGAGGAATAGCAATAAATGTGAAACCTTGCCCCGTGGGGACTTAATGGGGTTAGACAATCTTGTGACAGAAACCATAATTCCTCTGGGTTGCTGTGGGAATTAACCATGGGGATTCAGACTTTGGATGGGAGGGACAAGTTTGTTCATGCTAAGGAGCTGTTTATTTCCATGGACTCTTTTTGAAAAATTTGAACCTAAAGGAAGAACAAAAAGTTATAAATAAGGAAAAAAACATAAAGAGATACAAACCTAGCTCTAGCGAAAATATTCCCATTGATATTTCTGCATTGGGCTTTGTTTCTCTGTTTATCAGGAAAGTCCTTTTCCTTTACTAACTGAAGCCATAACTGAGGTGGTATTTTACCCCAGTGTGTCCCCACACTCTCATCCTTTACTCAGGACTCCTCAGCCCCAGCACGGTTCAATAACTAGCAACAAACAGGCCTGTGGCATCATAGGAACCAACTTCAGTGCATGTTTCCATGGTATTAAAGAGTCACCTTAAATAAATGTAGTCAAGAATGTAAATGAACCCCATTTTTATTCCAAAAATAGCAAGCTGGCCAGGCACGGTGGCTCATGCCTGTAATCCCTGTAATCACTTTGGGAGGCCAAGGTTGGGGGATTGCTTGACCCTAGTAGCTGAAGACCAGCCTGGGCAACATGGTGAGACCCTGTCTCTACAAATTTTTTTTTTTAATTAGCCAGGCATGGTGGTGGACCCCTGTAGATCCAGCTACTCAGGAGGCTGAGGCAGGAGGATCACTTAAGCTCAGGAAGTCAAGGCTACAGTGAACAGTGTTTGTGCCATTGCACTGCAGGCTGGGCAATAGAGCAAGACCCTGTCTCAAAAAAAAAAAAAAAAAAAAAGGCCGGGCACGGTGGCTCACGCCTATAATCCCAGCACTTTGGGAGGCCAAGGCAGGTGGATCACGAGGTCAAGAGATTGAGACCATTCTGGCTAACATGGTGAAACCCCATCTGTACTAAAAATACAAAAATTAGCTGGGCTTGGTAGCGTGCACCTGTAGTCCCAGCTACTCGGGAGGTTGAGGCAGGAGAATACCTCAAACCCAGGAGGCAGAGGTTGCAATGAGCCAAGATTGCACCACTGCACTCCGGCCTGGTGATAGAGTGAGATCCATCTAAAAAAAGAAAGAGAAAGAAAAAGAAAAGAAAAGAAAGAAAGAGAGGGAAAGGTAAAAAAAGAAAAAGAAAGAAAGAAATGGTAAGGAGAAAGGAAAGGAAGGAGAAAAAGAAAGAAAGAAAAGAGAAAGAAGGAAAAAAAATAGCTGGCTGAGCAGTCTGTAGAGGCAGAGCCTAAGCTTAGGGCATGAAGCTGTCACCTGGGTAGACAAGCTGTTCCACACAGTGACCTCAGGTGTCGTCCAGGTGATTCCCACATTGGGCTCTCCTGCGACTCATTTATGATACACAGTAGCTAGTATTTTATTTCTGCCAAGAAATAATTTACCTTTGGTGCTACTATGAAGGCCTCCTCAAAGTAGCCCCTCTTATTCCCAGGGAGCCTTTTTTTGAAATCAAACTGGTCACTTGAGGATTGCTATTGGCCTCCTGGTTTGGGGTCCTAACACCACCTGCAACTAGGTGGTCGTAGGACCTTATAACGGTCAGTTCCTCCATTTGCATCAGTTGCCTTCTGCATGGTGGCAGGGACAGGAAAGATTAAAGTGGGTTGTGCTCCAGAGAGAAAGATACTTTAAAAAAATTAGAAATAATCAGTAGAACCACATCATACAGGATAAACCCAGATCTTTTCTTACATTGGTCTAAAATCATTGGGATTTAACACTGTAATTTAAACCCAAGAATGATAAATTGACTTTTCTTCTTTTCTCTTTGGCAACCAGCCCACAAGTGTAAGGAATCCAGAACTTGAACGAAACGGACTCTACCCAGCCTACACTGGACTGCCAGGATCACGGCATTCTTGCATTTTCCCCGGACAGTATAACCCGTCTTTCATCAGTGATGAAAGCAGAAGAAGAGACTACTTTTAAGTCCAGGAGAGAGAGGGACTCATTATTCTGAGCCAGTCACCTGGGACCTCTGCTCAGAGGACCGAACCAGGAGGCTGCGCCCAGGATTTGTCGGGAGCCACGCTGAGTGGCAAGCAGGAAGAGGGATAGGCATGCGGGGCGTGACCACAGTGGAGGAGACAGGTGGATGTGGAACCACAGGCTGCTCATTTGGCACCTTTGTTGTTACTGTGAACGTGAATGTGGGCCAGTATCAAGAGAGTCTCTCTGAGTGACTGCACCATGGCACTGGCACCAGGGCAACTATTAGCCAGGGCAGACCACTAGACATCAGTGCAGGGACCTGGTTTTCCCTTCGTTTGCACTTTAGTAAATTGGGTGGGAGGTTTCCTTTTGGATCTGTTTCAAGACTGTTCCAGAAAGAAGGCTTCCTTTCCCGAGACACTTCCATAGGCAGCAATTTGGTGATTCATTTGCAGCAAAATACTGGCTTGTTAATTATTTTCCTGCCCAGCGCCTGTGTGCTCAACAACAGATGAGGATGAGCGTACCACTAAAGTCTGAAGATGTCGCCGTTGAACGGACAGTGTTTTCATATGTTTCTAGGTTGTCTTATAGCTACAGTTTTCAAGCCAACCCCCACAATGAGGAAATGTGTGAGGCATAGCACACAACTGCAATGTGTTTTTTTAAGTCAAGGTGACACATTTATTTAAGATTTTTTTTTTTAAATCTCTTTGCAGTTAAATCTCACTTTTTCAAACAAGCCTGGATCAGGGCAAAACAACTTATATTTGATTTTAGCTGGAGGCTCAGCAGGCAGATTGCAGGCAGGGGGGCACTTTTCATCCATGAGGGCCCAGCCTGGGGCCTGCGACTCTGATCACCATTGTGGAGGCCAGAGGCAGCTGCATATGGAGGAGAAATGTCAAACTGAATGCAGGTTTCACCACTCTAGGAAAGCAGCTTGTTGAGGCCCTGCAGCTGGATGTGGTTAGAGGGATGGGCTGAATAGGCAGGTTAGATTTCCTGCATCAACAATGCTTTGGGAAGCTGCGTGGATTCCTGAGGAAGAACAGGGAGCTGAGATGGAACCACACATGAGTTTGCTCACCTGCTACTGCAGCACTTTGTACCCAGAATCTCATGTCCACAAACCCCATGTAAACTTTCAACCACTCAAAGCTGTTTATTCGGCTGAAGAAATAACTTTTTTTTTCTCACCCAGTCATTTGTACCTCTTCGTATGGCTGTGTCGCACCCTCCAGAAACGTGGTTATACTTCCAGTCAGTGTGGGAGAACTGAAGACTCCCGGTTGGTCGAGGAACTGAGGGTTGACCTTCGGGAAGGAAGTTCCACTCGTCTTATTTATTATGCCTGTGATGTGGGTCCTGCCAGGGAGACATCCAGTACTCAGTGTCTTTAATTGCCACCTGGGGAACTGTGTTTATTGGCCTGCTTTGGGGCATCCTGGTTTTGGATGAAGTGAGGGGAATACAGAGGTAAAAGAATTGTCTCCACCCTGAAGCGGGGAGCCCCGCTTCACATTTCTGGAAATGGTGCAGCCACTGGGGACAGTTCTGCCCCGGGCATGGTTGTTTCTTCAAGGTCCCCTAAATATAATCCCTATTCTTACATAATCCTTGGCCCTGATGGTTTTAAGCATGAACTCCTGTGTCCCATGGTCTCCACCACTCACCATCACCCTGCTCTAGCAAGAGTCCTAGTCAGGGGAGGTGCATTTTAGTAGTTAAATTGCACTCATCCATGAGATAAATAAAAGGAGAACTGTTTTTATCAGTGGAGGCTAACCTAAAATTTCAAAGCGTCACCTTTTTGAAATCTTGGGCCTTGCCTCTCTCTCTGTAGAACCAATGGCCCTTTGTGGCTCACGGCCTCACACCTAACTGGAGAGTTCTGAGCTCCTGCAGCTCACCTGAGCCCACAGACTAGGTTTCTTGGCTCCTTCCACAGCATGCCTGCTCATCCCCAGGACCCGCAGCTGTGGGAAGAGCCATGTAGGGAGGCTATTCCCAGGCATACACTTCCGCTGCCTTCAGCTGACATCACAGCTGACAAATCATCTCCTCTATCGGAGCCAGAAGCCTTCATTCAGCTCCACAAAATGAAGTGTTCTGTCCTGAAAACGTTCTTGGGAAGAATCCCAACATCCAGAAAATGGTGTCCTGTGAGTTCCAACAATGCTTTTTGTTCATGGGTTTCTTCCGTATGGAGTGGATTAAGAGTGTTTTATTTTGTTGTTTTAACTGAGAAAAAAAGGAGGCACCCACAAGGTTGAGTTCACAGTCTCCACAGTTTCCAGGAGGCGTGTGGGTGTGGGGAAGGCACCTCCAGAGCATGAGGCTCTAAGGGGACATGAGTAAAGCATGTCTGTGACCCAGTGAGGAAGGGAGAGGCCAGCTGCACTCCTGCACGGGGTTCCTAGCTGCAGAAGGGTCCTGCCTAGGCCAAGGGGAAACACCTGGTAGCAGAAGAGGCCTGGATGCACACCTGGCACGCCGAGGCTCTCCGCCCAGACACAGTGCTCCATGTCAGCCCCTGCACCTGGGGTGTGTGATTCACGTGCACAGATGCACAATCCTGCACCAATATCCCACAGATGGGGGAAGGTGAGAGGAAGGGGCAAGTGATGTGTAACTGCTCAAGAGATGCTTAAACCTCCATAGGGAGGAACCGGGCGCAGGGGCATCTGTGTGTACCGTCACACACTGCAGCAGGGAAGGGTGGCTGGCTGGCTCCCTGGCATCAGTGGTTTGGTTTAAGCTCCAGAGGGTCTTATTGCCATTGCCTTTTCCTCTGCCCCTTGAGCCAGCCCAAGGCCCTGGAGTCTGTTTCTTTAGGCGGATGAACTGACATGATCCTACCATGAGCAGGCTCTGGGCAAGGCTCCTCACACTATCCTCGAGAGGTGGGCATGGAGGTGCCCATTTCTCAGGTACAGAAACCTTCAGAGAGGATAAATAGCTTGCCTTGTAGAAGCAGGACTGAAACCCTCGTCTGCCTGACTCCCCCGGCTGCTCTGCCCACTGTAGCCCCCTGCCTTACTGTCCTGGCACACCCCTCACCATCCTGTATACCTTAAATATCAAAGAGGGCAAGAGAGAAAGGGCTTTAAAGATAAGTTATTTTTTTAAGGAACCTTAATATTATTTTTAAGAAGTAACCAAATTAATGACGTGAAATGCAAAAAAAAAATGCTGACTACCCTTTTGAAAATGTGCTTTCAGATTGATTTTTATATATATTTCTTAGACACTTGTCATTAAGAAAATAGTGGCTGGCTTGTGCTCAGCAAGAAGCACACTGGCACGTGGCTTTGGTATAGGAAGTGGAAGGCAAGGACCTGGGTTTCTGACAAGCGCAGTCAGACATACACATCCATCTGAGAGCTGCTTGCCTTGTTCCCATGGTAAGGCCATGGCTCCCACATACTGGAAGCATATTTTTGTGAACTGTTTTCAGAATTGGGAACATATTCAGTGGAATGTCTTAAACGCTGACACATCTTCCTCCTTTGAGGGGAAGTATATTTTCAGAAGCAGCTAAGACATTTAGAGCCAAAATTGCTGATAGGTGGTTCAGTCAAGTTGGCTGATGGTATCTGAGGTCAACAACTAAGATGTGATGATTGAGTTCTTAAAGAGATAACTCTTAAAGTGGGCCCAAGGGAGAAGGCAGCATCTTTGGACTCCTAGGCTGGATGGCTACCCAAGAATATGCCGTTGAAGGATGACAACTATTCAGATGTGAAGGTTCCCAGAGCAGGCACCTTTGGGTCACCCACCTCGCGTGGCTTTTTGGTGCCTGCGTGAAACTGTGTTGCCCCCTGGTGAGATGCCCGGGTGTCCTGTAGGCCGATTTAACTCTGCCTGAGGAAGAGGAGCTGTCCAGTCCAGTTGCCCTTGGCTAAGTTTAGCCTAACACACCCAAAGTTAGGGTTTTGACCCATAGTTCTAAAATACACCAATTTTGAGACTACAGCTCTTCTTTGGAAAGAGGAAGAATGCAAAGTTCAGTATTTCAATACTTTGTATTTTACTTGAAATTACCCTTAGTATCATCTTTTTTCCTATCTGAAAGCTTTTGTGTGGATGAGAAGGGACATTTCATTTCCTCCCTTAACAAAGCGTCATTCTGAGGTTCTCGTGTGTTTTTGGAAATAGAGATATTGGTTTTGTAGAGTTTGCCTTTGGGTATGTTTTCTTTTTTTCTTTTTCTTAAATCTCCAAGGAAGAGAACTGACTAAAATAGTAGGAACATGAAAGTATTAAATGCCAATTAATTTGTTGTGGTAAAGTATCTTCATTAGCGTTACACTCCATCATATCTGGTGTAAACTGCTCGCAGAAAACCCTATGAAACCAAAGGGGGACCATTTAGGTCTAAAAAGAGGCAGGTCCGAGACTGGGTCTGTCACCTGGGCATTTTCAAAGAGGACATTTTGAAGAATTTGCATATTCGGA
Source organism: Pongo pygmaeus (assembly GCF_028885625.2). Taxonomy (NCBI): domain Eukaryota; kingdom Metazoa; phylum Chordata; class Mammalia; order Primates; family Hominidae; genus Pongo; species Pongo pygmaeus. The sequence continues at coordinate 57,775,317 of NC_085930.1, read as the reverse complement.
TTTTTAAAATGCACTTAACATACTTCATTACAGATTTCTTGGGTAGGGAGGATGGGATAGGCCAGGGATGGGATGGAATCAGTTCTGCCTGGGAAACTAATTTGACTCATTTACCTTTCTGTATTAACCTTGGCCTGTCCTAAAAAGAGAACGACTGTTTCATCATGAGTTGCTCTGAGTTTTGTTAATGTTTGTGTTGGTGGATTGACGGTTAAATGAAGCATGTAGCTGGAATATGAACTTTGGGAGTTTTCATGTTGTCCTGGATTTCTCTTTGTAAACCTTTAAACCTTAGCCCCTGGTTGATTGTGTTAAACCCATTATGAGAATGTTATTTAAAGTTGTATTATAATTGCAACCTCCACTAATTATTCAGTACTGTAGCAGCAAAGTATTATTTGTAAGAATTTGGTTATTTTTATACTTATATCCACTATAAGTCTGGCGTTCTAGTCAGTAAAATGATGCAATAAAATTAATATCATTTTCATTGTGTGTTTTCCTCTTAATAACAAGAAAACCAGACCAGAATGCAACAAGTTACCAGTTGTACAGTGAACTTCCACATGGCAAATGTGGAGGCTGAGTCATTTCTGTATTCTCAGTGCCCAGCACTGGGGAAGTACACTTTTGATGATGGATGGATGGATGGATGGATGGATGGATGGATGGATGGATGGATGGATGGATGGACAAACAGACCTAAATGGCAGGAAGCCAAACTTAAATACAGCACCTGCTTTTGTTTACGTGAATTAGAGACCATAAGTGACCAATTCAGATACTTAAATTCCCTCCTCAATGTCTCCCACTAGCCCTTCCATGCCAACTCTTCATGTGTTGGAGGAGAGGGGAAAGTAAGCCTATGTGTGCTCTGGTGGGGAGAATCTGCAGAATTTTAAGACGGTGGGCCATGGATCTTACACTCATGGTGGCCGAGGGATGTGGCTGCCTGTTTAGATATACATTTGTGAATGAATTGGTTACTTGGATGCCTTGCAGGTCAGGGATGATAAGCCTCTCATATGCTTTATGGCAAAGACCTTGGCACTGGGGGAGGCCAATAATTGCAGTTTGGGGCATGAAGGTGACCTTTTGGCAGGTTGGATCAGGGCTACGGCCTTCCAAATGAATGGAGGTGGCCAGTAGCACTCTCCTCTCCTGAGCCAGCCCCACCCACTCAGCTCTCCCTTCCCCACAGCTCACAATCCCAACTGAGGTCTGAGCAGGAACGCAGGACTGACCCCTTTCTTGTTCCCACTCAGCTTAGGCAGACTTATAAACATCACATCATTTCCAGACCTCCTCTTCCCTCATACTAATTTTTGTTTGTATTTTATTTTTTAAATTGTATATATTTAAGGTATACAGCATGATGTTTTGATATACACAGTGAAATGGCTATTATAGTCAAGCAAATTATTGTATCTATCATCTCATTGTTACGTGTGTCTGGGTGTGTGGTAAGAGCACCTAAAATCTATTCTTTTAGCAAATTTTTAGTATACAACACAGTATTACTAACTATGGTACTCAGACCATACATTAGATCTCCAGGCTGATTCATCTTACATAACTGCAAGTATGTACCCTTTGATCTATTTCTCCCCATTTCTGTGCCCTCCCACCATTCTACTCTCTGTTTCTATGAGTTCAACTTTTTTTAGATTCCACATGTAAGTGAGATCATTCAGTGTTTGTCTTTTTGTGCCTAGCTGATTTCACTTAGCATAATGTCCTCCAGGTTCCTTGTTGCCCACGTTGTTGCAAATGGCAGGATCTCTGTTTTTAATACTGAATAATATTCCACATGTGGTAATATACAACACAGTTTCTTTATCCATTCATCTGTTGATGGGTACTTAGGTTGTTTCTATATTTTGGCTATTGTGAATAATGCTGCACCCTGGTAATTGAACCTAAAATGGAAGGAACTTCTGCTGTGCACGATAAGCTGGCCTGAGTGCTTTATCCTACTTGTGCCCCTGACCTGGCAACACAGAATCTCCACCTCAGGCTTTGATTACCAGCAAATAAAGAGCTAAAAAGTGGTTTTAAACTGTTGGGCTAAACCTTAGCAATGCGCAGTGAGCCATTTCCCAGTTGCTTGGGAAGTGAAAGGTAAGGGGCACAATGCATAGATCATACAGGTCAGAGTCCTCTCCCTTACTGGATATTGAACGGCTGTGGCAGCTTTCAGTTCCTAGGGCTGGATTGTGGTAGCCACTGGGCACAGTGAGCAGGAACTTAAGGTCAGAAAGATAAAAAGATGCCAGGAGTAAAGGTATTATGTCGATGTGTATTGACCCCATAAATACTTGCAGCACCATCAGCTGGTACAAGACACTCTCCAGCCATTTTGTGGCTGTTTTCCCAGATCGTGATGTCAGGCCTAAGAGGCTGTCCAGTTCTCTGAGCCTCAGTGTCCTGATCAGTAAAGTGGGGATAATAATCATTGCCTCACAGAGTTATCGTGAGGGTTAAAGGGGAGAACTCACAGGAAAACACTATGAGTGTTTCCTATGATTTTAATACAAATCAACATAAATATCTTTACCCCTGGGATCTTTTTATCTTTCTGACCTGAAGTTCCTGCTCTCTGCGCCAAGTGGCTACCACAATCCAGCCCTAGGAATTGAAAACTATGAAGAAATAGCACATTGGTTCTCTTCGATAGGGCCCTCCTGTTACTAAAAGAAGGAAAGATGCCACTTTGGGAAGCCGAGGTGGGAGAATCGCTTGAAGCCAGGAGTTCAAGACCAGCCTGGACAACAAAGCAAGACTCTGTCTCTACAAAGTTTTTTTTTTTTAAATTAGCCAGGCATGGTGGCTCATGCCTGTAGTCTCAGCTACTCAGGAGTCTGAGGCTGGAGGATCGCTTGAGTCCAGGGGTTCAAGGCTGCAGTGAGTTAGGATCAAGCCACTGTACTCCAGCTTGGGTGACAGAGTAAGACACCACTACCGCCAACAAAACAATAACAACCACAAAACAGAGGAAAGACAGTTGCAGAATTGAATGTCATCTCCATACTGATATGCTAGTAACTCCCCCTGAAGACCTTGGACTTGTGGTCAAAATGTTCTCATCATTTCCCCTTTACTCCTTCTCCAACCTGTTTCCTATATCATGAAGGGATTAATGGGCTCAAAAATCGTAAATCCTGTGGGGATAGGAACCAATCCTATCCTTGTTAAATATTATCTGCTCAGGGCCTGGCACCTAGCAGGCATTCACTAAAACAAAGAATGAGTAAGTGGGCAGACCGATCAGCCAACAAAATAAATAAATCATGACAATTAAAGATTCTGGAGCTCTAGCTCCTCTAGTAGCTGCAGGCTGATGACTGGCTGATGGTGGAAAAATATATAGCTATGACATATCACTGAACAGGAGCACTTAGCAAAGATCTCTTGTAGCAAAGCTCAGGCAAACATTTGTGGAGGAAACACTTTCAAAACACACTAGAAAGTCCTTTCCCTGGGGAATTGTGGAACTGTGCAACAGAATCTCACTCAGCAATTTAAAGGAACAAAGTACTACAACAGGCAACAACATAGATGAGTCTCAAAGTGTTGTGCTAAGTGAAAAAAGCTGGACACAAAAAGTCTCAAAGCATTGTGCTAAGTGAAAAAAGCTGGACACAAAAAGGACACAAAAGGCTTTTCCATTTACATTACATTTGAGAAAAGATAAAACTATAGGAACAGGACACAGATGAGTGGTTGCCTGGAGGTGGAGGAGATTTCTGCTATTTACCAAATGTGTCTAGCTTTCTTCCTTCCAGGTGCATGGTAGGATGTACTTTTCTACCCTTTTGAAATGTGGCCATGTGAGTTGCTTTGACCAAAGAAATGTAGGTGGGAGTGAAATGTGTCACTTCTGGGAAGAAGCTTTTTTTTTTTTTGAGACGGAGTCTCACTCTGTCACCCAGGCTGGAGTGCAATGGCATGATCTTGGCTCACTGCAACCTCTGTCTTTTAGGTTCAAGCAATTCTCATGCCTCAGCCTCCTGAGTAGCTGGGATTACAGGCGTGCGCCACCATGCCAGGCTAATTTTTTTGTATTTTTTAAATAGAGACGGAGTTTCACCATATTGGCCAGGCTGGTCTCGAACTCCTGACCTTGTGATCCACATGCCTCGGCCTCCCAAAGTGCTGGGATTACAGGCATGAGCCACCACGCCTGGCCCCAGGAAGATGCTCTAAGAGCCCGTATATGATGTTCACTTCTCTAGTCTCAGCAATCATGGAAATACGTGCTGGGATGGAACTGTTAGTGGCCTGGGACACTGACTGCCTCAGATGAACATAGTGCCTTGCTGACCAGAGTTGGACTGGTATGAGAAATAAATGTTGTTATGTTAAGGTACTGAGACTTAGGCATCACTTGACTTGTTACTGCAGCATTACTTAGCTGGAGTGCTGATGAGTACAGCTCTCCAAAAGTAACCCTAGTTACTACAGTTCATGCAAATTGAATTGTTTGATTCCTAGTTCAATGCCATGGGACATTTATGTTATCTTTTTTTTTTTTTTTAGACAGATGATTTTTTTTTTGAGACAAGGTCTTATTATATTGCTTAGGATGAAGTGCAGTGGTACAATCACAGCTTGCTGTAGCCTCGAACTCCTGGGCTCAAGCAATTCTCCCATCCCACCACAGCCTCCTGAGTAGCTTAGACTACAGGCGTGCGCCACCATACCCAGCTAATTTAAAAAAAAAATTATAGAGATAAGGTCTTGCCATGTTGCCCAGGCTGGTCTTGAACTCCTGGCCTCAAGCGATCCTCCTGCCTTGGCCTCCCGAAGTGTTGAGATTACAGGCATGAACCACCATGCCCAGCCCCATTTATGATTATCATTAACAGAACCAAGTTGTTTTAATTTGTTTTTAAAAATTTAAATCAGAAGCACTTATTGTGTGTCTAATATTTGCCAAAGCTGCTGTGTGAAGCTTTGTGATATGAGTGGGCTGTTGAACCAGAAGGACCTAGATTTGAAACTCACCTCTACTGCAGTGAGACCTTGATGAATATCTTAGCCACTCCAGTCATTTGTTTCCTCCTCTATAACACAGAAGCAGTGAACTAGAGAATTTAGACGTATGCTGAGGGATTGAATGATAGGATGTCTCTAAATTGTGTCTAAATAATAGGGTACATCTAAGGCTCTGGGCCTGAAAGGAAGCAGGCATGAGAAACTGTGTATTAGGCTCTGTGGCAGGCACACTTGAAGCAGCTGTCTTGTTATAGAACAGAAAAAACTAAAATATTAATTCCTCTGCCCTTCCCTCCTGCTTACTTCACAGTTGTGCAAGTAAGGCATTATCACTGTGATACTATTATCATCAATAAGATAAGAGCATCTGGGCATGGTGGCTCACACCTGTAATCCCAGCAGTTTGGGAGGCCCAGATGGGAAGTTCGCTTGAGCCCAGGAATTCGAGACCACCCTGGCCAACATGGCAAAACCTTGTCTCTACAAAAAAATACAAAAGTTAGTCAGGCATGGTGGTGTGTGCCTGTAGTTCCAGCTACTCAGGAGGCTGAGGTGGGAGAATCGCTTGAGCCCAGGAGGCGGAGGTTGCAGTGAGCCAAGATCATGCCACTACACTCCAGCCTGGGCAACAGAGTCAGTCCCTGTCTTTAAAAAAAAAAAAAAAAAAAAAAAAAAAAAAAAGACAAAAGCTGTATTGGACAATACGTCGCAATTTGATAATCCATGTAGAACTCGATCTATATTTAGCCTGGTGATAATTAAGTTAATCAGGAGCAAGGTCCAAGTTTCCTGCCTGTCCATACCCACCACTCCCAATGTGGAGTCCCTTGTCCCTCATTTCCTTTCTGGTTGCTTCACATGTTGCACTGAGGCTAATTCCTTTATAAAGATCAAGGGACAGATTATAGCCATCTTAGCCTGTAAAATAGGAGCAACTTCCCCTTTAATCAAAGTATCAGAATGTGAGACCTGGACAACTTTTTAGTGAGGTCATGTGGGCCAGGGCTTTAAAAATCCTGCTTATATATATAGAGAGAGATGCTGATTCAGGAAGACATTATCACTGGGCAGAGGCCAAATGCATAAAATAAGTACGGAGATTTTCTAAAAGCAATGTTTACTCAATTTAAATGCTACCTCATTGATATGCGATAATGTCCTTTCTACATTTTTGGTAATAAAAATGTCCCTTTTAATGGTGATAGAAGATGGTAGTTTTCTGTACCTACACTTAGTCAGCAGCTCCATGTCAGTCCCCTCCACAATCAATTTTTTTTGACATGTCACTAATTTTTCTAAGCCTTTAAATCTATGAGCCACTAATGTAGTCCAGTCCTGCCATGTTACAAAAGATGATTTTCAGGCCCAGTGAGGCTGAATGACTTTACCCAAAGTTTCCTAATGTCCCTGGTTGTATTTTCCCCAGCTAGACAGAAACATCCTCATATGGTGGGATAGAAGAATGCAGTCTTCACAGACAGATCTAGATGCAAATCCTGGGCTCAAATGAGCTACTTACTAGGATAGGACCTTGGCAAGACCATGGAACTCTCAGATCTTAGTTGTTGCTTTTGTTTGTTACTTTTAAAACCAGGACAGTTCTGGCATTAAAAGGAAGTCCTGGCCAGGCGCGGTAGCTCACGCCTGTAATCCCAGCACTTTGGGAGACTGAGGCAGGTGGGTCACCTGAGTTCAGGAGTTCGATACCAGCCTGGCCAACATGATGAAACCCTGTCTCTGCTAAAAATACAAAAAGTTAGCCAGATGTGGTGGCGGGTGCCTGTAATTCCAGCTACTCAGGAGGCTGAGGCAGGAGAATCACTTGAACCCAGGAGGCAGAGGTTGCAGTGAGCCGAGATCGCACTGCTGTACTCCAGCCTGGGCAACAAGAACAAAACTCTGTTTCAAAAAAAAAAAAAAAAAAAAATTAAGGGAAGTCCCTTTCAAAGGGCAGAAACAGACTTCTTCACAGAAACATGCAAAGCCAGAAGGCAATGAGTCAACATCTATGAGGTTATTAATTTAATCATGAAAGCAATGGGCAGATTTTATCCAACAGAAATGATTTTAGGGAACCTGGCATGCAAGGAAAACCACTCCATGGGGACATCTGCCGACTAAGAGAGGAATCAAAACGCAGAATTTGGGAATGAAAAAGCTGTGAGGGATAAGTATTGGATGTGTTTAGATATAGAATTAACGCTAAAAACTGAATGAATTAAGATTTGGAAATAGAATATGTTATAAAACCCTGATAGACTAAAAATAATAAAGGCAACAAAACAGGAGGTAAGGAAAGAAGAATGAGATGTTCTGCTTATTTTTGGTGTATATCTATATATATCCTAGCACAGTTCCTAGCATATTGTAGGCACTCAATAGATGCTGAGGGCTATTAATATGGCTTTCTTGAGGAGGCAAATAAGAGCTTTAAATTCTAACTATCATACCCCCCTGTATTAGTTGGGGTTCTTAGTTGCAGACGTAAGCATCCAATCTGTTTGATTTAAAGGATATCAAGTGACTCACAGAATTTCCAGAGGGTCTTGGAAGATCTGCAGACAGGAACAGGGGTCAAATCACTCTGCAGGAGGGCTCTAGTGAAGACAGTCACACTGCCACCACCACAGGGCATGGACCACACAGCACCCACCACTGATCCTGGCAAAAAAAGGACTCTGTTTGTGCCTGCTTCCTTTCTCTCTTCTTTTTTTTTTTTTTTTTTTTTTTTTTTGAGATAGAGGCTCACTCTGTCACCCAGGCTGGAGTGCAGTGGCATGATCTTGGCTCACTGCAACCTCTGCCTCCCGGGTTCAAGCGATTCTCCTTCCTCAGCCAGCTGAGTAGCTGGGATTATAGGAATGAACCACCATGCTCAGCTAATTTTTGTATTTTTAGTAGAGATGGAGTTTCACCATGTTGGCCAGGCTGGTCTCAAACTCCTGACCTCAGGTGATCTGCCTGCCTCATCCTCCCAAAGTGCTAGGATTACAGGCATGAGCCACCGCATCCGGCCCATTTATCTCTTCTAAATACAAGTCCTAGGCAGGTGCCTCTGACTTATGGTGCCAAGTAACAGGCCAGTATCCCAGCAACAAGAAAGGCTATGGTACCAAGGTCCTGGCTTCTACCTTGCAGAGGCTGGCCTTGTGATGCGGGAGATCCCCGGCTGCAGGGAGGGCTGCAAAGATGCCATGCAACCTCAGAAAGGGCAATTGCTGTCCACTCCACCTCCTAAATACCCCTTCCGATGCTTGGTGATCCAAAGACCAAAAGAATCCTGAGAGCACCTGAAACCTATGGTAAATTGGTTTCTTACTTATTCAAAGGTTCTGCTAATTCACAGAAATATATTTACATAAAATTCTAAAATCTCAGAGAAGGGACCCCTCATCCAATGTAAAAACACTGTTATCAGAGACCTCTCAGTTCTTAGCTGAAAGAAGGAGAGAGTTGATGTTATTAAAAAATATAGGCTCGGCAAGGTGGCTCACACCTGTAATCCCAGCACTTTGGGAGGCCGAGGTGGGTGGATCACTTGAGGTTAGGAGTTCGAGACCAGCCTGGCCAAGATGGCGAAGCCCTGTCTCTACTAAAAATACAAAAAATTAGCCGGGTGTGGTGGGGGGCACCTGTAATCCCAGCTACTCAGGAGGCTGAGGCAGGAGAATCACTTGAACCTGGGACGCAGAGGTTGCAGTGAGCCAAGATCATGCCATTGCACTCTAGCCTGGGTGACAGAGAAAGACTCCATCTCAAAAAAATTTAAAAAAAAATTAAAATATATATGTGTATATATATGTGTGTGTATATATATATGTATATATATACTGAGTGTAAAGAAAAACATAGTTTTACTGTACATATAGAGTTCAGTACTATCCATGGTTGCAGACATCCACCTGGAGGTCTTGGAACAAATGCTTCATGGAGAAGGAAGAACTACTGTTCCTGATCCTTAGCCTGCAAGGACACAGGCATTCGTGAAGAGGATGGCCGTAGAGAAGGAAGAAGTAGAGAAACCTCTCCAGATGAAGCAGATGTGTCCCAACAGCATCCTTTGTGATAAACAACAGTATTAAAGGTAAAACTAGCACAGGTGGAAGAGAAATGTTTTAAGACATCGGACGGAGATCCTTTGCTTTAAAAAATATTAAATACACCTCAACAAACTAGGCATAGAAAGAACATGCCTCAAAATAATAAAAGCCATCTATGACAAACCCACAGCTAACATCATACTGAATGGGGAGAAGTTGAAACCATCCCGCCTAAGAACTGGAATAAGACAAGGATGCCCACTGTCACCATTTCTATTAAATATAGTACTGGAGGCCAGGCATGGTGGCTCACGCCTGTAATCCCAGCACTTTGGGAGGCTGCGGTGGGTGGATCACGAGGTCAGGCATTCAAGACCAGCCTGGCCAATATAGTGAAACCCCGTCTCTACTAAAAATACAAAAAATTAGCTGGGCATGGTGGTGGGCACCTGTAATCCCAGCTAATTGGGAGGCTGAGGCAGGAGAATCACTGGAACCTGGGAGGTGGAGGTTGCAGTGAGCCAAGATGGTGCCACTGCACTCCAGCCTGGGTGACAGTGCGAGTCTCCACCTCAAAAAAAATATATATATATATATATTTATTATATGTATCTGGAAATCCTAGCCAGAGCAGTCAGGAAAGAGAAAGAAAGAAAGAGCATCCACATTGGAAAAGAGAAAGTCAAATGATCTCTGTTTGCCAATGATATGATTGTATGATTGTATACTTAGAAAACCCTAAAGACTCCTCCAAAAGACTCCTAGATTGATAACTAAATTCAGTAAATTCTCAGGTTACAAAAATCAATGTACACAAATTAGTAGCGCTGCTATACACCAACAATGACAAAGCTGAGAATCAAATCAAGAACTCAATGCCTTTTACAATAACTGTAAAAAAATAAAAATAAATAAAATACCTACACATATACTCAACCAAGGAGGTAAAAGATCTCTACAAGGAGAATTACAAAACACTGCTGAAAGAAATCATAGATTATGCAACCATATGGAAATTTGTTACATTCCATGCTCATGGATTGGAATTATCGGTATCAAGAAGAAATATACTGCCCAAAGCAGATTGAATGCAGTTCCTATTAAAATACCAACATCATTTTTCACAGAATTAGAAAAAAAATCCCAAAATTCATATGGAACCAAAAAAGAGCCCATAGCCAAAGCAATCCTAAGCAAAATAATAATAATAATAATAAATAAATTCTGGAGGCATCACATTACTCAACTTCAAATTATACTGCAAGGCTATAATAATCAAAACAGCATGGTTCTGGTATAAAAGTAGATACATAGACCAATAGAACAGAATAGAGAACCCAGAAATAGTCAAATACTTACAACCAACTGATTTTTGACAAAGCATACAAAAATACAAACTGGGGAAAGGACACCCTATTCAATAAATGGTGCTAGGAAAACTGGATAACCATATGTAAGAGAATGAAATTTGATCCCTATCTCTCACCTATACAAAAAATCAACTCAAGATGCATCAAAGACTTAAAATAAGACCTGCAATCATAAAAATTATAGAAGAAAACCTAGCAAAAACAATCTTGGACATTGGTCTAGGCAAAGAATTTATGACTAAGACCCCAAAAGCAAATGCAATAAAAAGCAAAAATAAATAAATGGGACCTAATTAAACTAAAAAGCTTCTGTACAGCAAAAGAAATAACCATCAGAGTAAACAGACAACCCACAGAGTGGGGGAAAATATTTGCAAACTATGCATCTGACACAACTAATATCCAAAATCTACAAGAAACTCAAACCAGCAAGAAAAAAACAAATAATCCCATCAAAAAGTGGGCAAAAGCCTGGGTGCAGTGGCTCACACCTATAATCCCAGTACTTTGGGAGGCCCAGGCAGTAGGATCACTTAAGCCCAGGAATTTGAGACCAGCCTAGACAACATGGCAAAACTCTATCTCTACAAAAAATACAAAAATTATCTGGGCTTGGTGGTGTGACCCTGTAGTCCTAGTTACCCAAGAGACTGAAGTAGGAGGATAGCTTGAGCCTGGGAGGTCAAGGCTGCAGTGAGCCTTGATCACACCACTGCGTGACAGAGTGAAACCCTGTCTCAAAAAAAAAAAAAAAAAAAGAAAGAAACAAACAAACAAAAAGTAGGCAAATGACATGAATAGACATCTCTCAAAAGAAGAAAAAGAAGATATACAGGTGGTCAATAAACATGAAAAAACGCTCAACATCACTAATCATCAGAGAAATGCAAATTAAAACCACAATGAGATATTACTTTGCCCCTACCAGAATGGCTATTATTAAAAAGCCAAAAAACAATAGATGCTGGTATGGATGTAGTAAAAAGGGAATGCTTATATACTGCTGGTAGTAATGTAAATTAGTACAACCCTTATGGAAAACAGCATGGAGATTTGTCAAAGAACTAAGGGTAGATCTACCATTCAATTCAGCAATCTCACTATAGGGTATCTACCCAAAGGGAAAGAAGTCATTATATCAAAAAGATGACTGCATGCATATGTTTATCACAGCTCAATTCACAATTGCAAAAATATGGAACCAACCTAAGTGCCTATCAACTGATGATGGATAAAGAAAGTGAGATATATATACACCATGGAATACTCCTCAGCCATAAAAATGAATGAAATAATGTCTTTTGCAGCAACTTCGATGGAGCTGGAGGCCATTATTCTAAGTGAAGTAATTCAGGAGTGGAAAACCAATTGCTGTATGTTCTCAGTTATAAATGGAAGCTAAGCTATGAGTATGCAAAGACATAAAGAATGGTAAAATGGACATTAGATATTTGGAAAGGAGGAGGGTTGGGGGTGAGGGATAAAAAAAAAACTACATATTGGATACAATGTACACTACTCAGGAGACAGGTGCAGTAAAATCTCAGAATTCACCACTATACAAGTCATCCATGTAACCAAAAACCACTTGTACCTCAAAAGCTATTGAAATAAAAAATATATATATTGATAACACCAGAAATATAGAATACTGAAATCTCAAGATGAGAAGAGATCTTAGCCATCGACTACTCTAAAATGCCTAAAAACCCTTTAAAAATGCCTACATCCTCTCTCATCTGAGTAGATGTCCCAGGGACAGGGAGCTCATTTGCTCTGATGAAGCCCCCTGTAGAGCTCCGTAGCTTCAACTGGAGGAACGTCATTTCCTAATTTCAACCCAGTGATTTTCTCTGCTTGGAAGACAGTCCTCTCAGAAGGGGTAAGGAGCTTGGAGAGAGGAGTGGAGAAAGTGGATTTAGGTTAGGGCTGCATGGGGACAGATATGAGAAAACTAATCAGGAGAGAGTAGAGTTGACAGGGCAGAGGAGGGTCTGTTGTCCTCCTACATGAAGGTAGGGTGGGCTCCACATGCTGAGAAGCACTGGCCAAAGGGGACAGATTCTTTTGCTCTGGGTCCCCCAGGGTGAGGCCTCAGCAGACACAGCCAACTTTCCAGGGACTCTGGAAAAATGTGTGAAGAGCAAGAACTCTCTGCTCATCTCCGTGACTTCTCCCCAGCCATCCTCACAGGCGTGGTGGGGAGGGCAGAGGCTGAAGAGTTAGTGGGTGAGGGTGGATGACATTGGCCATTCATGCAGGCTTCCTGGGTGCACATCCCCACTTACTAGCTCCATGACCCTGGGCACATTATTTTTAATCACTTTGTGCCTTAGTTTCTTCAAATGTTAACAATAATAGAATCTACCTGTTGGAGTTATCATGAGAATTGAATGAGTCAATATTCATTAAATACAGCATTTATTAATACAATCATATGTATTAAATTACATGTATAAATGGACCTATTTGTTAAATGTCATACATTTTGTAGTTCACACTGTGAATCAATCAATTGAACTGTGACCTGGGTTTTACCATTTATGTAGCTGATTTTACATAATGCCATGTTTCTTTTTTTTAGCATATTCCCAACAGCCTCCTATGAAACAAGTTGAGAAGCACACTGTAATGAGGGGAGCACATCCTACTTACTCTCTTGCCCCCCAACACGGTGCTTGTGTCCAAAGAATTAAGTCAGAGTAAACTTTAATGGTAATGGAACTTTGAGGCCATGAATATTCACTGAGCCTCTCTCTGTCCCCTTATTGATAGGCATAACAATAAAGCAAATTTTCTCCTCCTACTTCTCCACAGTGGCAGATAGGTCGAAAGACTCACTGACATCAATGCTATTGATTCATAAATGTGTATTATTCTTAAATTTCTATTATTAGCTTCTTGGTCATCACCCACTAGACTGTGGACTCCTCAAGAACAAAGACCTCAGTCTTACTTATCTATTTGTTTTGGTATCAACCCCTACTCCCCGTGTTAACACATGGTAGGTGCTTAATAAGTACTTGTAAAATTGGCTTTCATTTCAGTCCCTCCCCATTGCATAATGCCCCATTCTCTACCCTCTTTAGTTCGTGCATTTGGCTAAAGATCAAAATCAAGTTGGCCTCTTTGGCTAATTTATTCTTTTTATTTTTTATTTTATTTTTTTTGACTCCCAGCAGGAAACACAGTTAATTTTTTCTTAAATACCCTTGTGAATGTGCCAACCAGTTGACATTTCAGGGGTAGTATGCTTATTAATAGACAATTGTGTCATATACTAAAACAAGGTTCAGGATCCATGATTCTCTGGTCTATCAGCAGTAACAACTTTCTGTAAGTTACTAATAATGTGATGTTGCAACATGTGGGTAATAAAACAAGGAATCAATTGACTTATGGAAGGCTAAAATTAGAAATGAGCTCAGGAAATGTTGTTATCACTCAACTTTCCAGTCCTATTTTACAGATAAGAAAACTAAAGATCAGAGAGGGCAAAGTATTTTGCAGGTTACATAGCTGGTTTATAGAAGGTTGGAATAAGAGTCCAGTTTATTATCCTTTCTGCAGCACACGTAGTCATTGAAAGTGTGTGTCATAAAATCACATAAGCTACAGAAGCATACGGGAAAGGGCAGGCCCGCAAGCACAGCTGTGTTGACTGACTAGGCAGGATACAGGCAGACGTCATCGGTGATTCTGGAAGAAGGCCTGGTTGGAGAATATGGGCAGGGATGTGGGGCAGGCATAGGTAAGTGTCTAGATTAAATAGTGACAGTGTGGCCTGGTGAGTACAGCATGGCCTTGAAACCTGGGATTTAATCCCAGATCTGACACATATCCCTTTGTTACTTAACTTCTGTATTGCTGAATTTTTTAGTCAGTAAAAATGTGCCCATAAAACTGACTTCTCAGAGTTGAGTTAAAGGAGACAATGGATATCTTATAATATTCAACCTAGCCTCAGGAAAGAGTTCTGAAAGATGGTGGTTTCTGACATCCTAATGGAGGTCAAGCCTTGTGGTCATTCTAGGAGGTTAAAATTGAGAGCCCATTTCCCCTGTCAATCTTTGGGACACTGCTGGACTGTGATGAGCTCTTATGTTGGTGAGGAAGTACCTATCCTCATTGAGCTGATAGCTCTCTAGATCAGGGGTTGGCAAGCTATACGCCATGAGTTAGAATCAGCCAGTTGCCTATTTTTGTAGGATCCACAGGCTAAGAATCATTTTTGCATTTTAAATCACTAAAATAAAATTTTAAAGTAATAATTTGTAAAATGTGAAAATTATATAGAATCCATATTTTAGTGTCCACAAAGTTTTGTTGGAACACAGCCACACTCATTTGAGTGTATATAATCTGTAGCTGCATTTGTGCTGTAATAGCAGAGTATAGTAATCATGACAAAGATTGTATGTGATGCTGTCACCTCTGCACGTTGAAACAGAACACTACACATCCCAGTGATGCAGCTATGTCTCAACAATATTTCAAATGCCATGCATATGGTCATACTGTGACATTATCTTTCTTTCTTTCTTTCTTTCTCTTTCTTTCTTTCTTTCTTTCTTTCTTTCTTCTTTCTTTCTTCTTCTTTTCTTTTCTTTTTTTTTTTGAGATAGTCTTACTCTGTCACTGAGGCTGGAGTGTAGTGGTACAGTCTCGGCTCACTGCAACCTCTGCCTCCCAGGTTCAAGTGATTCTCCTGCCTCAGCCTCCCAAGTAGCTGGGATTACAGGTGCCTGCCACCACACCCGGCTAATTTTTGTATTTTTTGTAGAGACAGGGTTTCACCATGTTGGCCAGGCTGGTCTCGAACTCCTGGCCTCAAGCAATCTGCCTGGCTTGGCCTCCGAAAGTGCTGGAATTACAGGCATGAGCCACAGCACCTAGCCCATTTTCTTTTCTTTTTGTTAAATTACCAACGCATACCCATCGTGTCAAAACAAGAAAAGAAGAGAAAAGGAGACTTTAAATGCCATGCATTTAAGTCACAGTATGAATTATTTTGGGGTGTGGAATAGGGATTATTTTGTTATCAAAATAGATGGCAAAGCATTGTGGGTACTATGCAATGATAGTATAGGTAGGCTAAAATAATAGTTCATGTTAATATTACTACACTAAGCACACATCACAATATTCCCAAGTCGCAGGAAAGCAGCCATAGAAAAAAACAGAAAATTTAAAATGGAACGTCTCATCATAGCAGAATTTCTTCTCAAAATTAAATGATGAAAAAGAGGCTGCAACTAAAGCAAGTTTCTGAGTGCTTCATTTGTAAGCCAAGCAAGGAAAGCCATTTAGGGATGAGTTGATTACATTGTGTTTGATTGCAGCAGCCAAAGAAATGTATCCAGAGGAAAGAAACTTGTTCAGGACCATGCAAAACTTGCTTAAGACTGCTTTGGAAAGAATAGTTGCTAGGAGAGTTGAAATCATTGGGAACAGTATCAACAGTTAATTTAAAAACAAGGCAAATGACTTTGAGTGGTTTTCTTTGAATCTTGATGAGCTGACAGTTGCTACCAATACTGCTTTGCTGTTTATTTAAGGAGTCAATGACAAGTTTGAAGTGACTAAAGAATTAGCCTATATAGCCTCTGTGGAACAACTATAGGCAAGAATAATTTTAATGGAATTATACACTTTAAATGGGTGCATTTTATAATATGTGGATTAAATCTCAATAAAGCTGGGTTTTTTTTGTTGTTTAATGAATATTTTCAAAGAACTTAGAAATGCAATATTTTGGTATAGACTGAAGTAGACTCCTCTAAGATGTATTACAATTGATGGTGGTAGAAATATGCTGGAACAGAACCATCTTCAGTTGGGCACATTTGCAAAGCTTGTAAAATTGTGAGGCATTTGAAATATATGGTTATTCACTGCATGCAGGAGCAAGTATTTTACAGAAAATATTTGAATATATCATGTGTTATTGAACAAGCAGTGTCAAGTGAGCCTTATACCCTCTAAATAGACTTAACCATCATTGGTTCCATGAATTTTTGTCAGATAGAGAAGCCGAATACTCTCACTCACCCTACTGTACAGCAGTTTCATGGCTTAGCAGTGGCAATATTTTATTGCAAGTTTTTGAGTACAGGGCTAAGATTAAAATTTTGAGTCAGAAGAACCACTTTCAACCACTATTATCTAACACTGGATGGCTTTTGAAATAATCTTTTGTTGAAGGTTAAATAATGCTTCTTTTTTTTTTTTTTTTTTGCTTGAGATAGAGTCTCGCTGTCGCCCAGGCTGGAGTGCAGTGGCCCAATCTCGGCTCACTGCAACCTCTGCCTCATGGATTCAAGCGATTCTCCTGACTCATCCTTCTAAGTAGCTGGGACTATGTGTGTGCCACCACACCTGGCTATTTTTGTATTTGTAGTAGCAACAGGGTTTCACCATGTTGGCCAGGCTGGTCTCAAACTCCTGACCTCAAGTGATCTGCCCGCCTCAGCCTCCCAAAGTGTTGGGATTACAGGCATGAGCCACTGCACCTCGTCAGATAATGCTTCTTAATGAATTCAACTTAAAATTACAAGGCAAAACAGCACTTACATGCAAATTTTATCCTTCTGTAAAGTCATTTTAACAAGTGATGTTGTATGACTCATGAGTAATGTAAAACAGTTTTCCTTACTTACCAGGTGGTCAAAAGTTACAATGAGAAGCAAAATCTCCCTTCCCACACAAATTTGCAGCAGACATATTTTATGAAGTTAAACTATCGTCTCAACAGCTGCTTTCTGGCCCCCAATGCAAGTGCAAAGAAAATTTTTTGAAATTTCCGTATCTCAAAATCTATTTTCTGTGGTCATTGCAAAAGATTATGTGTAGCAGAGGGAGGACTTTTCTGAGTAAAAATTTCCTTTAAGACAGTCCTCTCTCAAATTGCCCTGGAGGGGTTTCCATCTAATCAGTCCTAACTCATTAAAAGAAAAAAAATCTTTTTTTTTTTTTTTTTTTTTTTTTTTGGTAACAGCTTATTGAGATATAATTCACACAGCAAACAATTTAATTCACTCATTTAAATTCAGTGCATCAGCCAGGTACAGTGGTTCACACTGCACTTTGGGATGCCAAGGCGGGAGGATCACTTGAGGTCAGGAGTTTGAGACCAGCCTGGCCAACATGGTGAAACCCCATCTCTACTAAAAATACAAAAATTAGCTGGAAATGGTGGCAAGCACCTGTAATCCCAGCTACTCGGGAGACTGAGGCAGGAGGATCACCTGAGCCCAGGAGGCAGAGGTTGCAGTGAACCAACATCATGCCACTGCACTCCAGTCTGAGAAACAAAGTGAGACTCTGTCTCAAAAATAAAAAATAAAAATAAAAGGTAAATTCAGTGCATCACCACAATCATTAACAATCAATTTTAAAACATTTCCATCATTCCACCAAGAAACCTGAACTTCTCAGCCACCATACTCCAAACCTCCCATTCCCCTCAATCCCTTGACAACTGCTAGACTGTGTTTGGCCTCTGTGGATTTGCTTATTCTGAACATTTATTATAAATGGAATCATACAATATGTGGTCTTTTTTGTCTGGCTCCTTTCACTTAGCATAATATTTTCAAGGTTTATCTACGTTGTAGCACGTAGTTAGTACTTCATCCCTTTTTATGGTCAAATAATATAGACGGTCCTTGACTTATAACCATTTGACTTGTGAACTTTTGACTTTACAGTGGTACCCATACTGTTTTCACTTTCAATACAGCATTCAAGGAATTACATGAGATATTCAAAACTTATTATAAAGTAGACTTTGTGTTAGATGGTTTTACCCAACCGTAGACGATGTAACTGTTCCGAGCATGTTTAAGGTAGGCCAGATTAAGTAATAATGTGTGGTAGCTTAGATGTATTAAATGCATTTTCAACTTATGATGTTTTCAACTTATAATGGGTTTATTGGAACATAACTCTATTGTAAGCTGAAGAGCATCTGTATTCCATTATATAGATATACCACGTTTTGTTTATCTGTTCATCAGTTGATGGACATTGGGTTGTTTCTACCTTTTGGCTCTTATGAATGATGCTGCTATGTACATTCATGTATGAGTTTTTTGTGTGGACATATTTTCACTTCTCTTGAGTATATACTTAGGAATGGAATTACTCATCAAAATGATAACTCTATGTCTAACTTTTTGAGGAATTGTCCTATTATTTTGCAGATTGGCTGCACCATTTTACATTCTCACCAGCAGTGTATCACAGTTCCAATTTCTCCACGTACCCACCAACACTTGCAATTACCTTTTTTGTTGATAGTTATTCTAGCGACTATGAAATGGTATCCAGCTCACTCTTAATTCTCCAAGTTGGGGCAATGGGGAAAGCGATCATTCATACTACTCCATACTTCGTCCGTGTGAGGACACCACCCTGAGAGCTCAGCTCTGTAAGAACATCAGGTCATTTCCATTGAAAATGTAAGTTTTTTTCAAGGTAGGAAAGAATCCCAGAGATTATGTCCTATTGGTAACTAGTTTTTCTTTTCTTTTCTTTTTCTGTTTTTTTATTTTGTTTTGTTTTGTTTTGTTTTGTTTTTTGCTTGTTTGCTTTTTGAGACAGAGTCTCACTTTGTCCTTCAGGCTGAAATGCTGTGGCATGATCTCAACTCACTGCAACCTCCACCTCCTGAGTTCAAGTGATTCTCATGCCTCAACCTCCCAAGAAACTGGGATTATAGCCATGTGCCACCACATCTGCCTAATCTATGTATCTATGTATCTATCTATGTTTCTTTCTTTCTTTCTTTCTTTCTTTCTTTCTCTCTCTCTCTCTCTCTCTCTTTCTTTCTTTCTTTCTTTTTTGTAGAGTTTTGCCATGTTGGCCAGGCTGGTCTCGAACTCCTGGCCTCAAGTGATCCACCTGCCTCGGCCTCCCAAAGTATTGGGATTACAGGCGTGAGTTACCATGCCCAGTCAATAATTACTTTTTCAATTCACAAACCCACATATTATGTCACCCTCTAAGAAGCCATTATTGACAATACGGAGATATTTTTCAAGGCACTGTAAATATTTGCAGCGAAGGTTATTTATGCAGCAGGCATTAGGATGTGATACCTTCTGGAGAGTTCTGTAGACAGTATTGCCCCAGCCCCACCTCTTACCTCTCACCCTCCTTCTAGTGATGTATAGGGACACTAAAGGATCTTTCTGAGGAAGGGAGGTGACTTGAATTCTGCAAACAGTATTAAGACAAATGCAAACACTGACCAAGGCTAAATTGCAAAGGAGAAACCAGGACCTCTGGCGAGGAGTTGCCATAAAGAAAGGAGGAGCCTCGTGAGGGAGTCAGGCCCAGCACTGGGGCAGGAGCTCAGAGGGAAGGGTAGTTTCTGGTCCTGACCTGCATGGCAGCTGCTAACCAGGGTAGTGCTGAGATTGGGATATTTGCCCCTAAAGAAACTCAATCAAGGGCTATTTATTGAGTTCCTACTGTATACCTACCTCTGCTGGGTATTGTTCTTACTGGCTGAACATCACAGTGTTTCAAGATGAGGTTTTCCTGTTAAACGTGCTCCCACCATATCCAGAATGTGTCCTTTATAAAAGTACTCTGCACAGTTCTTGCTGCAGGAATGATGGCTCTAGTTCATTGCTATATCCCCAGAGCCTAGAACAGTGTCTGTCCCTGATAGTGCTCATGGTACTCTCAAGTATTTGGTGAATGAAGGAAAACCCTAAATTCAACATATTGTTGCAAGATTCCTTTGTTATCAACTATAAGCTGAGTTTTAATGGCTACACAAGACTCTTCTCATGAACTCACCAAATTTGTCTTGACCAAGCCACAACTTTTAGACATTTATATAGTTTTACAACTTTTTAGCTGGGCTGGTGGCTCACAATTGTAATCCCAGCACTTTGGGAGGCTGAGGCAAGAGGGTCACCTGAGCCCAGGAGTTTGAGACCTCCCTGGGCAACACGGTGAGAGCTTATCTCTGTAAAAAAAAAAAAAAAAAAAAAAAAAAAACACTAAATTTTTTCTTTGAAAAACAATAATGAGACCGGGTGCGGTGGCTCACACCTGTAATCCCAACACTTTGGGAGGCCGAGGTGGGTGGATCACCTGAGGTTGGGAGTTCGAGACCAGCCTGACCAACATGGAGAAACCCCATCTCTACTAAAAATACAAAATTAGCTGGGTGTGGTGGCATATGCCTGTAATCCCAGCTACTCGGGAGGCTGAGGCAGGAGAATTTCTTGAACCCGGGAGGCGGAGGTTGCGGTGAGCCGAGATCTTGCCACTGCACTCCAGCCTAGGCAACATGAGCGAAACTCCATCTCAAAACAAAACAAAACAAAACAAAAATAATGATTTATGTATACAAATGGATTTGAGCATATGTCTGGCTATTTCCTTGGGATAAATTCCTAGAATGGAATTGCTTGATCAAGAGATACATCCATTTTAAAGGTCTGTGATACATATTGCTGTATTTCCCTCCTCCGAAGGCTGTTTAAATACCTTCCCTTCTGCTGTGTTTGAGGCCTGTTTCCCACACATCATTGCCAACAGCAACCATTGCCATTCTCTTCATCTTTGCTGGTTAAATAGCCTCAACATCATGGTGTCTAATTGGTTCCCAGTGCTAAAGCAATCCCTAGGAAACTGCTTGTGAGTATGTGTCACTCTAGGAAACTGCTTGTGAGCATGTGTCACTCTAGGAAACTGCTTGTGAGCATGTGTCACTCTGGGAAACTGCTTGTGAGCATGTGTCACTCTGGGAGGCTGCTTGTGAGCATGTGTCACTCTGGGAAACTGCTTGTGAGCATGTGTCACTCTGGGAGGCTGCTTGTGAGCATGTGTCACTCTGGGAGGCTGCTTGTGAGCATGTGTCACTCTGGGAGGCTGCTTGTGAGCATGTGTCACTCTGGGAGGCTGCTTGTGAGCATGTGTCACTCTGGGAGGCTGCTTGTGAGCATGTGTCACTCTGGGAGGCTGCTTGTGAGCATGTGTCACTCTGGGAAGCTGCTTGTGAGCATGTGTCACTCTGGGAGGCTGCTTGTGAGCATGTGTCACTCTGGGAGGCTGCTTGTGAGCATGTGTCACTCTGGGAAGCTGCTTGTGAGCATGTGTCACTCTGGGAGACTGCTTGTGAGTCTGCGTCACTCTGGGAGACTGCTTGTGAGTCTGCGTCACTCTGGGAGACTGCTTGTGAGTATGCGTCACCCTGGGAGACTGCTTGTGAGTATGCGTCACCCTGGGAGACTGCTTGTGAGTATGCGTCACCCTGGGAGACTGCTTGTGAGTATGCGTCACCCTGGGAGACTGCTTGTGAGTATGTGTCACCCTGGGAGACTGCTTGTGAGTATGTGTCACCCTGGGAGACTGCTTGTGAGTATGTGTCACCCTGGGAGACTGCTTGTGAGTATGTGTCACCCTGGGAGACTGCTTGTGAGTATGTGTCACCCTGGGAGACTGCTTGTGAGTATGTGTCACCCTGGGAGACTGCTTGTGAGTATGTGTCACCCTGGGAGACTGCTTGTGAGTATGTGTCACCCTGGGAGACTGCTTGTGAGTATGTGTCACTCTAGGAGACTGCTTGTGAGTATGTGTCACCCTAGGAGACTGCTTGTGAGTATGTGTCACTCTAGGAAACTGCATGTGTCAAAGGCAAATTTGCCATCAAGTAAAAGGTTTCTGAGAAAGTCAAATCGAAGATTTCCCTGGGAAAGGTGACTTGGAGCAAAAACAATAAAAAAGAACACGTAGTTAAAGATTATGGGGATAGTTGTGAGTTGAGTTCAAGCTTTGCATGTCTGTCTAAATGTCATTATGTTCTCCCAGAACTGTCAGCTGCAGGGAGAGACTTTCCAGGAATGGGTTCCTATTGCATTAAAGTTGGTAAGTTTAGCTCTAGCTCTGGCATTGTTCAATTTTCTCTTTTATTAGTATGTTATGACATTTTTCATGTGGTGGAAAATGTGTATTTCTTTTTTAGTTAACTACCTGTTTGCTTCTCTGCTCTCACACTTTCGAAGGCCCTTTTCCTTACCATTCATCCTACGGTGTGCCCTAGCACAGTGTTTTCCAAACTTCCGTCAGTTTTGTACCTCCCTCGTGATTTTTGACAAATCATGTATTATCACTAGTCTTTCTTACACATTTTTGTTGAAACTGACTTTTTAAAAAAAAAAAATTAACTGAATTTTCTTTCTTTTTTTTCTTTTGAGACATTGTCTGGCTCTGTCACCTAGGCTGCAGTGCAGTGGCACGATATAGCTCACTGCAGCCTCAGCCTTGAACTCCTGGGTTCAAGCGACCCTCCTGCTTCAGACTCCTGAGTAACCGGAACTACAGGAATGTGCCACCATGCTTGGCTAATTTTTATTTTAAAAAAAAAAAACTTTTTTGTAGAGATGGGGGTCTCAACTTCTTTCCCAGGCTGGTCTCAAACTCCTGGCCTCAAGTGATCCTCCTGCACTGGTCTTCCAAAGCTCTGGGATTATAGTCATGAGCCACTGTGCCAGGCCAAATTTAATTTTAAAATAAACTTTACAGCTTGGTGTGGTGGTTCACACCTGTAATCTCAGCGCTTTGGGAGGCCAAGATGGAGGATCACTTGAGCCTAGGAGTTTGAGACGAGCTTGGGCAAGATGCTGAGACCTCATCTCTATGAAAAAAAAAATGTTTCTGGTTTAGCCAAGGCATGGTGGTGCATGCCTGTAGTTCCACCTACTCAAGAGGCTGAGGTGGGAGGCTCACTTGAGCCCAGCAGTTTGAGGCTGTAGTGAGCTGTGACTGTGCCACTGTGCTCCAGCTTGGGTGATACAGCAAGACCCTGTCTCCAGAAAATAGATAAATAAATAAAAGCAAATTAACTTTACATCACCACCCCAAATTTAGAAGAAAAAAAAACTAGTTTCCTTTGCCATGGATAGAAAATAGCCTTAAGAAACATAAACAAAAATAAAGTGTTATTAGATTACCAGGAGTTTGGTTGCCAAAGGCTCTGTGTCTGGGGCCTGATCTCTCTTCCTCACAAAGAGAAATACGTAATTATTAGAGTTAAAGATATCTTAGCGATACATGAGATTTTCTCATTGTGTAATCAGAATGACCGAAATTTGAAAAGGCATAACTTTCCCCTCCAAGTGAATCACTGTTATCTAACGCTGTGTCCATGGACACTTAAAATCATCTTGTGTGCCATGAAGGCAGTCGTCCTCAGAGCTGAGCACCAGCAAAGTCACACTACAAATACAAAAATTATCCACGTGTGGTGGCACATGCCTGTAATCCCAGCTACTCAGGAGGCTGAGGCAGGAGAATCGCTTGAACCCGGGAGGCCGAGGTTGCGGTGAGCTGAGATTGTGCCATTGCACTCCATCCTGGGCAACAAGAGTGAAACTCCATCTCAAAACCAAACAAACAAAAAACACACAGATTGTTGATTCAGTAGGCCTAGGTGGGGCCTGAGAATATGCATTTCTAAAAAGTTTCCAGGTCATGCTGGTGCTGCTGGTCTGGGGAACACATTTTTGAGGACTGATGCCCTAGTTGTATCATCTCTCATTTTAGGAATAACTGGACTGGGTAAGGTTGAGAGGTACAAACCCCAAAGAGGGGCAAACCTACTCCCACCCATTGTTTTCCATTTTCCTCAGAGCAACAAGTCCAGGCCTGGTGCTAGCATCTCAGGGGACAATGTTCTAATCTCTGGAACCACTCGCTTCCTCTCTGAAGAGATCTGAATTACGATTTGTGGCCACCGCAAGAGCTTTCTGATCTCAGACAAACCTCCCATAGTCTTGATGGGTGAGTAGAGGAGGAAGTGAGTGAGAAATCAAACTCCTTCCTGGGGAAAATCTCTTTATAGAACTTCTCCAAGAGTTTCATTCCAAAGATAGTAAAATGAAATAAAATAATAAAATAAGAAGCCCACAAAATCTCTCATGATGTGAAATATATTTTTAGAGCTGACTAAACTCAGTGAGGTGAGTAGATAAGCAATTGTGAAATTTTATAAGCCAAGACTCAAAAAGCCAGTGCCTGCTCCTTCGGAAGGTCAAGGTGTTTTGGAACACATCTCCAGTGGTTAAACACATGGCTGGGCGCAGTGGCTCTTGTCTGTAATCCCAACACTTTGGGAGGCCAAGGCGGGCAGACTCCTTGAACTAAGGAGTTCGAGACAAGCCTGGGCAATATAGTGAGTCCCCATCTCTATTAAAAATACGAAATTTAGGCAGGTGTGATGGTGCAACGCCTGTAGTCCCAGTTACTTGGAAGGCTGAGGTGGGAGGATTAGGCGGAGGTTGCAGTGAGCAGAGATTGCACCACTGCACTCCAGCCTGGATGACAGAGTGAGACCCTGTCTCTCAAAGAAAAAGAAAAATCTATACACTGGAACTTGACCCTTTCTCTGAGCCCATTACATCGTGTGTGTAAGAAGACGAAGTCGCCAAGAGAGTGCTCAATCGCCGTCCTGCCACCCGACAAAGCAAGTCATTTTCATGTGTTCGTGTTTCCTGCCAGCACTTATCTTTATGGAGAAATGGTTTTTACATAATTAGAGATATAACGAGAATCCTGCATCTTCAACTTCTATCGTAGTAGAATAAGCACTTCCCCATAAGCTCTTCCCCTCACGGCTGCGGTCTTCTGCATCGTACTGTGTGTGGATAGAGTCCTACCTCTCATCAAGCGTGGTCACCACATTTAAACCTCTGTTGTTGGGTAAGGTTGTTTTCAATTATTTATACTGTATATATGTAATACTGCAGCAAACATATCTGTACAGATAATTTTCCCTTCATTTGAAATTATTCCTTGACCAGGCACTGTGGCTCACGCCTGTAATCCCAGCACTTCGGGAAGCCGAGGCAGGAAGATTGCTTGAGGCCAGAGTTCAAGACCTCCGTCTCTACAAAACTTAAAAAAAAGTTTTTTTTGAAGAAATTATTTAAGATAAAGTTCCAGAAGTAAATTTCTCAGTCACAGGGTAAAAACTTTTTTGTTTGTTTGTTTGTTTTTTAAGACAGCATCTGGCTCTGTTACCCAGGCTGGAGTGCAATGGCACAATCACAGCTCACTGCAGCCTCAACCTCCTGGGCTCAAGCGATCCTCCCACCACAGCCTCCTGAGTAGCTGGGACCACAGGCATGCAATACCATGCTCAACTAATTTTTTAATTTTTTGTAGAGATGGTGTCTCACTGTATTGCCCAGGCTGGTCTCAAACTCATGGACTCAAGCGATCCTCCGTATTGGCCTCTCAAAATCATGCCCAGCCAAGAACATTTTTAAATTGCTCTTAATACCTGTTGCCAAATTGTAGCATATTACGACATAGCAATTGTAAAGCATATCGAATTATTTGCACCCCCCCAGAGTTGGATATATCATTGTACACATTTTTAAAAGATGTAAAATATTACACCAGTGTGGTGGTTCACGCCTGTAATCTCAGCACTTTGGGAGGCCGAGGCGGGTGGATCACTAGAGGTCAGGAGTTCAAGACCAGCCTGGCCAATTTGGTGAAACCCATCTCTACTAAAAATACAAAAATTAGCCAGGTGGGGTGGTGTGCACTCTAATCCCAGCTACTCAGTAGGCTGAGGCAGGAGAATCGCTTGAACCTGGTAGGTGGAGGTTGCAGTGAGCAGAGATCGTGCCACTGCACACTAGCCTGGGTGGCATAGCGAGACTCCATCTCAAAAAAAAAAAAAATTAAAATTAAAAAAAAGGTAAAATATAATCTCACTTTTGTTTTAGTTGTAACATCTTTAAGATGAGTAAAGGCCAGGCACGGTGGCTAACACCTATAATCCCAGCACTTTGGGAGGCCGAGGCGGGTGGATCACGAGGTCAGGAGATTGAGACCATCCTGGCTAACACGGTGAAACCCCGTCTCTACTAAAAATATAAAAATAAAAAAATTAGCCGGGTGTGGTGGTAGGCGCCTGTAATCTCAGCTACTCGGGAGGCTGAGGCAGGAGAATGGCGTGAACCCGGGAGGCAGAGCTTGCAGTGAGCCAAGATTGCGCCACTGCACTCCAGCCTGGGTGACAAAGCGAGACTCCCTCTTAACAACAACAACAACAACAAACAAAAAAAAAGAGTAAAAAGCTAAATATTTTTCCCCCACATATTTACTTACTAATAATATTTTCTCTTTTGAATAATTTGATCATGACAACCAACTTTTGGAAGATAAATTGTCTGAATGCACTGTGGGTCTGAAGACCCCAAACTGTGTCTTATTTACTTTGCATTCCCTGTTCCCTGCACCTAGAACAAATCGGACAGCCTTCATTCATTCCTTCCTTTCTTCCATAAATCTTTACTGAGCACCTGCCACGTGCCAGCTGTTCTGGATGCTGGAGACAGAGGAGTGGACAGGAAAGAGAAACTCTCATGGAAGTTAGGCAGCGGGTAGCTAAACCAGCAAAGAGACAAAGTAATTACATATTGTGATGAGGGCTATGGAGGAAACGAACTGAGGTGGGATGGTCAGGCGAGTAGACCAGCTCCTTTAGATAAGGCCCCCAAGGAAGTTCTGGACTGTCATTCTCCTGCTTAAATGTTCCTGTGGCTTCTTCCATTGTGCTTAGAATAAAATCCACATTCCTTTCCGCAGCCTATAAGATCCTGTAGGATCAGGCCCCAGCCTGCCTCTCTGACAACATCTCCCCCCAATCTCCTCCTAAATCATGGTGCTCTTCAAACACACCAGACTTGTTCTGGCCTCAGGGCCTTTGCGCTTACTACTTTTCTAGCTGGAATGCCCTTTTTCTGATGTTTATATGGCAGGCTTCCCTTCAATAGCAGCTCTCAGTTCCGATATCAGCTCCTGCAAGAAGTCTTTGCTGACCATCCTATTTAAAGTAGCACCTCATACCCCACAAGTCACTATCCCATTGTTGTGTTTTATTTTCTTCAGAGCATTGACCAGTCTCTAAAATCATTGTGTTTAATTATTTTTTTTCCGACCTCCACTACCCATCAGATCACAGAAGCTTCAGGAGAGCAGAGATCTTCATCATCTTGTTCACTGCTTCATCTTTGATATCTGATGGATGTGCAGAGATGCCTCGAGTAACTGGGAGTGATTGAACAGCCCCCTCCTGAACGTTACTTATGTAAAGCAACCATTCACTGAAAAGTTAATTTCAGAGGGTATAAAAAGCAAGAGTGGAAATAGTTCTGTCAATGTGTCATCAATTAGACATTTGAGTTGGGAATATTACATTCCACAAGTCATTTCTCTGGGAATGGTCTTCTGAATTAGAGAGGAAAATGCTGATCAGCTTCACGTGGTATCTAAATGTGATATCCGTAAATGGTAGTAGTGACTCTGGGAAGGCTATACTCACACCTCTATTGAGGGGCTGGAATTAGTGAGAAGGAGATAGGAGCTTAACATGTATTTACATTTGGTTCTGTAGACAGAAAAAAAATCTTTGGGTCTAACTATTTAATCTTGATAGAAATTTTATGTTTTAATGATCCTCCAGAGCCTTATCATGGTACTGCAGTGTTGCAGAATCAAAGTAGCCAAAGAGGGGCTCTTTTGTTTGAGACAGGGTCTCGCTCTGTCGCCCATGCTGTGGTGCAGCAGTGCAATCTCGGATCACTGCAGCCTCTGCCTCCAGGGCTAAAAGGATCCTCCTGCCTCAGCCTCCCAAATATCTGGTACTACAGGCATACATCACCATGCTCAGATAATTATTTTAAAATTGTTTTGTAGAGACAAGGTCTCACTATATTGCTTAGGCTGGTCTCGAACTCCTGGGCTCAAGCAACCCTCCCACTTTGGCCTCCCAAAGTGCTGGGATTACAGATATCAGCCACCTCACCTGGCTAGAGGGGCTCTTGATTGATCAAATTCTAACTCTAAATGGCTCTGATATAGCTCTCTTGAGTTTACTTTATGCCTAAATAACTGGATATTGCTTTAGATTAATGGGCATGTCCCATTCCTCTGCATAGTCAATAGAATTATTGAAAAGCTCACCCTGAACAATAGTTCTTTGCAACCAGGTAATTACGGGTAAACAGCTTGTTTTTAGCTGACTTGTTGACAACATTACCAACATACAACATTGTTTCTATGGGAAAATGGAGTCTGTGTTCTTGACTTATAGATAAATACTTAGAATTTAGCCATTTCATACTAATAAATATCACCCCTTTTTCCTATCCAGGTTTTGAGTTCTGTGAGAAGTAAAACAAAGAGTACAACAGATGGAGAAAAAATATTACTTTTATAGAAGCTTATTTTTGAGAATGTGGCTTAGGGCTCCCTCCTACCTTCTTGGGCACAACAATCCTGAATCCAGGTTATCTCCCCAAAGGGAAACTGCAGGATCTGAGGTGAGTATTCCCAGTTTATTCTGAAATAAGTCACTACTCTTCATTTAGGGCAAAATGAATAAAGACATGCCAAGAGGCCAGGAGTGTTTCAGGAATTAAACTCCCTCCATATGTGAAGAAACATCAGCCCTGAGGAAGAAGTAGTTCCCCTCATGAAAGCTCTGTGCATTGTCTCTGTCATCCTGCAGTACTGAAGTCCAGTGTGGATGAGTTAGGAGGGGGCATACCAGTGATTGCTGATTTATACTTTGAGGACTGCTTGACTTTCTGGCTGCCCATATTTTTCCAGATGATAAGGCCAGGGAAGAGTCAGGGAGCCAGATGCTTGGCAGTCCTCCATACCTTCCTGGTTATACTTTTCATTCTATGCTCAGCAGATAAGTAATATAGAAAACCATGGAAATATTGACACTGTTGTAATATGGTGGCATCGGTAGACATTGGTGATAGAGCACTGTGGGCACTACTCACTTGATATCTTGAACCTAAGACATGATGGGGTGTGATAGGCTCCTCCCAGTTTAGGGGACAGGATTTGAGACCCTGCATTTGAGATCCTGCAGCTACTTATGTGACCCCAGGCCACTTTTTCAATTTTTCTAGATTCCTGGTTAGGCTTTTATAAAGTGAATATAGTAAGTTTAAAATGCCATATAAAAATGGCAGAAAAGGAGAAAAGATTTGCAATACATATATAAAGAACTTTTACCATTAAAAACCAAGAAGAAAACCAATTCAACTTTACAATGTGCAAATTATTTGAAGAGGTACTTTACAAAAGAAGAGACACGACTGACTAATATGCACATAAAAAGAGGTTCAACATCATTTGTCATCAGGAGATGCAAATTAAAACAAAAGTGAGATGCCACTACATACCCTTTAGGGTAGCTAATATAAAGACTGACAATACCAAGTGTTGACAAGGATAGGGAACAACTGGAATTCTCATATACTGCTGATGTAAAATGTCATAACAACTTAGGAAAACCATTTGACCATTTATTAAAAAGTTATATACCTACCATGTGATGCAGCCATTCCATTCTAAATATTTACCCTAAAGAAATGAAAGGGTATGTTCATACAAAAACTTGTACATGAATACTTGTAACTTTTTTTTTTTTTTTTTTTTTTTTTTTTTTTTTTGAGATGGAGTCCCGCTCTGTTGCCCAGGCTGGAGTGCAGTGACGTGACCTTGGCTCACTGCAAATACTACTTCCGGGGTTCAAGGGATTCTCCTGCCTCACCCTCCTGAGTAGCTGGGGTTACAGGTGCCTGCCACCACGCCTGGCTAATTTTTGTATTTTTAGTACAGATGAGGTTTCGCCACGTTGGCCAGGCTGATCTCTAACTCCTGATCTCAGGTGATCCACCTGCCTCAGCTTCCCAAAGTTCTGGGATTACAGGTATGAACCACCACACCTGGCCTTATTTATAATCTTTTTATTTGTAATAGTCAAAACTAGAAACAACTCAAATGTCCATCAACAGATGAATTGATAAACAAGCCATGGTACATTGATACAGTGGAATAGTGTTCAGATATAAGAAGAAACAAACTATGAATTCACACAGCAAGGATGAGTCTCAAAATGGTTATAAGTGAAAGAAACTCGCCCAAAAAACAAAACAAAACAAAAAACTACATCTGTATGATTCCATTTACATAAAATGCTAGAAAATGAAGACTAATTTATAGAGACGGAAAGCAGATCAATGGTTACCTGGGGTTGGGGTGGAGTGTAGGGGATGTAGCACTAAAAAGGGACAAGAGGAAAGTCCCAAAGGGTGTGTTGGAAATGCTCGGTATCTTGGTTGCAACAGTAGCTACACATGTATATACATCAATCAAAATTCATTGAACTGTACACTGTAAATAGACACAGTTTATTGGCATAAATTATAGCTCAATAAAGCTAGTTTAGAAAGAAAAGAAAAACAAGACTTTGTTTAAATCCTGATGCCAGGAGTTATTCAAGCTGAGAATAATAGCATAACATAATGGGCCTTAGAAGTGTCTTTGCTTTGGAAAAAGTGTTTAAATGGACCTCTCAGCCATGTAAGAACAAACCCCTGTCTTATTCTTGAATGGAGACTCTAGGACAATAAGCAACTTATCTGCTGGGTTATCATACAAAAATGTTTTGTTTTCATCAAGGTCAGAGTTAAAATTTAAACCCAAAGGCCAGGTGTGGTGGCACACGCTTGTAATCACAGCACTTTGGGAGGCTGAGGTGGGGGATTGCTTGAGTCTGAGAGTTTGAGACCAGCCTGGACAACATGACAAAACCTCATCTCTTCTGAAAATACAAAAATCAGCCAAGCATGGTGGTGTATGCCTGTAATCCCAGCTACTTGGGTGACTGAGGCAGGAGGATCACTTGAGCCCTGGAGGCAGAAGTTGCGGGGAGCTGAGATCGTGCCACTGCACTTCAGCCTGGGCGACAGAGTGAGACTCTGTCTCAAAAAAAAAAAAAAAAAAAAAAAAAAATTAAACTCAAAACTCTAGCCACAACTCACAAGGTATCATTTGTTTATATTCCTCTGGCTGTGGCTGGACACAGTAGAGTTGGAGCCCTGGACTTTAAGGAGGGAGAACTAGATTAAGAAGACCCAAATCCAAGCAGTAAAGCTGGTTCCTAACACATGGTGAAAGGTGAGGGGCTGAGGAACTAGAGAAAGGGTGAGAAAGGGAACTGAGAAGTGGGGCCTGCCCAATGAGCAGCCAGGAGCAGAGAGATCAAATCAGCTGTTCTAAGTTTTCTCTTTTCTGTGCTTTATTGCCCACTCCCCAACACACCAGTCACCCACAAGACTTCAGTAAAGTTAGGTTAAATGCCATGATGTGATGTCCATTGTGCTTGGGAACTTTATTGGGGGCTGTATCCAAGTAGAGTCACAGAAGCTTGGAAATGTGATTACAAAGTTGCTAGACGTGACCATCAGAGAGGCCCAGAATGGTGGTCCCCAGCATACGGTGATGAAAGTTAAGCAACTAATAATTTTGGGAAACATGTAAGTCCTCTTCAGGGATTCTCAGAACTACAGCTGGAGGAAAGTGGTTTCCTGCACTCGTATGCGGATGAGTAGAGCACAGTTCGTTATTGAATGTTTAATGGAATGGTGACCTCCTAAAAGATGGCAGCTTGGAGACATTTGAGATATCAAGAGATTAACCAGACTCATGTGCCACCAATCTCACAAGCATATTTGGAATGTCCTGACTTATTTTGGGCTTTGAGTCAGAAAAATGATTCGTAAGGCCAGCTCCACCTCTTCTATCTCAAAAGCTCGGAAGAGACCTATGGTATATGGCCAAATGCTAGCTATAATTGCCTTTCTCTAGTTTGACGTCAATTAATGACTGGACTTTGTACCTGAAAGACAGTTAAAATGAAAGGTAGCCGGGGAGGGAAATCATTTCCTTCTCGGATTACCTAGCAAGAACAGCTAAAATGAAAGCCGTTACTCATCTTACTCTTCTTGCTCTCCTTTTTGTAAACACAGGTAAGGAATATTTTTACATTTTAATTCTTCCTATCATGTATGTTGTCTTTGAGGTAGAATCAGCAGGCCTACAGCTACCAATTCTCCCAGCCCAGCACACGGTCTATTTTATAAATGAAGTTTCCTCTCCAGCTCAGCTCAAAGACACAGGCATTTTATCCTGTGATGGGGAAGACAGAGCAATAGCAAAAGTGGTCTATGGGCTGGGCGCGGTGGCTCACGTCTGTAATCTGAGCGATTTGGGAGGCCGAGGCAGATGGATCACTTGAGGTCAGGAGTTTGAAACCACCCTGGCCAACATGGTGAAACTTCATCTCTACTAAAAATACAAAAAAATTAGCCAGGCGTGGTAGTGGACACCTGTAGTCTCAGCTACTCAGGAGGCTGAGGCAGGAAGAATCGATTGAACTCAGGAGGTGGAGGTTGCAGTGAGCTGAGATGACACGGAGTGACAGAGCGAGACTCCATCTTGTGGGGGTTGGGGGAAGAAGTGGTCTATGGAGTGAGATTTGGGGGCTCAGCAAACCAGAGGTTTCTCTTTGAGAGTTTCTGAGGTCAGATAAGAAGGACTAAGTGGGTTGCAAGGACCCAGTTCTCTACTGTAGCGTTCTGGATCCCCTCTCATGATAATCAGAGAGCTGACCACAGCAAAAAGCCTCCTTTCACAAATGTACTTGAATTTGAGAATGCTAAACCATAGGGAGTAATTGTCACGTTGATTAGACTTCAGACATGTACTCTCTGTTCTGAGTTAGGAAGGGTTCTATGGGCCACATGTAGGTGAGGTCAGCAGTATGTTGAGAGGTGAGGGTTGTGGGGGCCAATTGGCTTTCTAAAATTTTGCTGAAAAATCACTGGCATGAAGTAGATGGACCAAAAGGAAAAAAGGCATACAAATGTATTTAATATGTGTACCCAGGAGCCTTCAGCATGAACACCCAACTTCCTGATGAGGTATAGAAGCTTATACGCCATCTTGAGGTTACAGAAAGAAAGGGGACTTGGATCTTGGTAAAACAAGTTGTGAAAGAAGGGAGAAGAGGAATTCTGTTGAGGGGCAATAAATGATTATTAGGGAGAATAATTGGTTCTGAGAACAAAAATGAACTTGTAGATAATTCTCCTTGGAATTTAAGGATCCTTGGAGACAGTTCTTATCTTGACGAAGGATCTGCTCAGGGGTGGTTTCCTTCTCGGTCTTCTTTCCTGTAGTGGATAATGACATAACAGGGAGGGGAACAGGAGCAATAGTTCTTCTTTGGTGGATCAGTCCTTACAGTGCTTGTCGACCTCAAAGAGTTTTTAATTTAAAATACTCATTATATCATGGAGCTATATTTGAGGGTGAAATATTTTTATTTCCTTCAGGTTCAATGAGTTGAAATCTAGAAGCTGCTTGCAGAAAGGAAGAAAGTATTTGATAAGGCAGATGTATGAAGAGAAATTAAGCCCTTTCAGAGAACTGGAATGAATGGCATCAGGATTAGAGTTTTTTGAGAGCTGGTTTCAAGCTCTTAATGCGGGAAGGTTGGAGAAGGCTAGCTGCACAGGAGGGGAGGGCTCACCAGATCTCTCCTGCCAACCCTGGGGGCAGATGCCAGGTCCAAGCCTTCAGGACAAAGGAAGAATTGGTGAGGCTTGTATGACTTTCAGGAGCCACTATTAAAAAAGGCTTGACTTTTTAAAAATAGAATAGAAGGGCAGTAGAAAGGGGAAAGTTGGCTGGGAGGGGACAAGGAGATGAATAGAGAGGTAAGGGAATCAGGAATCATTGAGGCTCAAGGTACCTTAGGGGAGTGGAGATGTTTCTTAACCCAGAGAACCCAGGGGGAAGGGCAAATAGTGGGGCAAGCAGGGATTCAGATGGCATACCACCACTTATTAGCTGTGGGGTGTCTCTGACCCTCAGTGTCTTCCTGTGTAGCAATAGAGGGGAAATCCCTATACTGAAGAGTTACTGAGAGGATTAAATGAGACACAGAGCCTGATGTGCCGGGATACTGCCTGGCACATAGGGGCTTAATAAATGATTTCCCTTTTTGTCCTGTCTGCACTTGGATCTGATTTTCTTTTCTTTCTTTTTTTTGAGACCGAGTTTCACTCTTGTTGCCCAGGCTGGAGTGCAATGGCACAATCTCTGCTCACTGCAACCTCTGCCTCCCAGGTTCAAGCGATTCTCCTGCCTCAGCCTCCCGAGTAGCTGGGATTACAGGCACCTGCCACCACACCTGGCTAATTTTTGTATTTTTAGTTGAGATGGGGTTTCACCATGTTGGCTAGGCTGGTCTCAGACTGTTGACCTCAGGAGATCCACCTGCCTTGGCCTCCCAAAGTGCTGGGATTACAGGCGTGATCCACCACACCCAGCCTGGATCTGATTTTCAAACTTTAGTTTTGATTTCCTCTTCTTTGTTTAAAAAAGTTATACAAGTAATGCAGACCCACTGTAACAAATCCAAACAATACAGATGTATATGAAATAAAAATTGAGCATCCAATCTGCCTTCCCACCCATCTACCTCCAGATATATTAATATTGACAGTTTTTGTGGTTATTAAGGTTTGCTTTTGAAAAAAAAATTATTTTATTATTTATTTATTTATTTTGAGACAGAGTTTTGCTCTTGTTGCCCAGGCTGGAGTGCAATGGCGCCATCTCGGCTCACTGCAACCTCCGCCTGCCAGGTTCAAGCAATTCTCCTGTCTCAGCCTCCCAAGTAGCTGGGATTACAGGTGCTCACTACCACGCCTGGCTAATTTTTTTGTATTTTTAGTAGAGACGGGGTTTCACTATGTTGGCCAGGCTGTTCTCTAACTCCTGACCTTGTATTGTCATCCACCCACCTTGGCCTTCCAAAGTTCTGGGATTACAGGCGTGAGCCACCACGCCTGGCCTTATTTTACTTTTTGAGATGGAGTTTTGCTCTTGTCGCCCAGGCTGGAGTGCAATGGCACTATCTCAGCTCACTGCAACCTCTGCCTCCCAGGTTCAAGTGATTCTCCTGCCTCAGCTTCCCGAGTGGCTGGGATTACAGGTGCCCACCACCACGCCCAGCTGATTTTTGCATTTTTGGTACATATGGCATTTCACCATGTTGGCCAGGCTGATCCCAAACTCCTGACCTCAGGTGATCTGCCCGCCTCGGCCTCCCAAACTGCTGGGATTACAGGCATGAGCCACCGCACCTGGCCTGAAAATTTTTAAAAAGTTGCTTTTTTTTTTTGAGACAGAGTCTTGCTCTGTTGCCAGGCTGGAGTGCAGTGTCACGATCTTGGCTCGCTGCTACCTCTGCCTCCTGGGTTCAACCAATTCTCCTGTCTCAGCCTCCCAAGTAGCTGGAAGTAGAGGCGTGTGCCACCATGCCCAGCTAATTTTTGTATTTTTAGTAGAGACGGGGTTTCACCACGTTGGCCAGGATGGTCTCAATCTCTTGATCTCATGATCCACCCACCTCAGCCTCCCAAACTGCTGGGATTACAGACATGAGCCACCGCTCCTGGCCTGAAAATTTTTTTAAAGTTGCTTTTTTATGTAACGTTAAGGATTTTGGAGGTGTGTGTAAGGAATCACTACTTCAAACATGAGTTCCATCTCAGATTCTGAGCAACCAAGGGCACAAAGTGTGTCTTGTACACCTTTACATTCCTCCTCACCCCCATGCCTTGTATAGCACCTTGACTGCAAGAACCCCTGCACAAGCATTTACTGAAACCAGTGAAAAATGTGCCAGTGACATTTGAAGTGCCTTTAACAGGCAAAACTTCCCAAATTGTTTTTGCTTTCTCTGAGAGATTAGGACTGCATTATTCCACAGAATCTGATGAGTGCCTTTGGGAACCGACATCTCATCATAATGAAGAATTTAGATCTGGGAGAAAGGCGTTTGATTGTGACTTTCAGCTAGCTTTGAATAAAGCAGTTATAGATCTGCCCTGGACAGGGGTGGTGATTATGGAGTGTTCCCCAGAAAGAAACCAGGTCAGGGCATATATTTTCCCATTGAAACCTGTGATTTGTACCTCTGTGGACATTGTGCTATCCTTGTGTTATTTAGAAGCTTTAGGACCTAAGGAAATAAAAAGACTAAAGCTATTTTTACTGCACAGATGTCTTCATATATTTCTGTTATTTACAGATTGAACAAAATAGGTTATTTTACGATTCCTCTTGGGTATTTTTACTAGATAATTTAAGCCTGGGATATCAGCTCTAAGCTGTCTTCCCTGAAATCTATACAACCCTCAGATAAAACACACATACACACATAGACACACACAAGTGTATTTTAGTTTTTAAAAAAATTGTAGCTATTCACAGCAATGAATTGCTGTCAGCTTGGAATGTGTCTCATTTATTAAAACTAATTGAGCATTCTGAGATGTGTTCTCCCTAGTGAACAGAAATTTAAAATCAAAATAAACAAGCCACCAAGTCCAAAACTCCTTGTCATAATT
The DNA here is from genome assembly GCF_028885625.2 of Pongo pygmaeus. Taxonomy (NCBI): domain Eukaryota; kingdom Metazoa; phylum Chordata; class Mammalia; order Primates; family Hominidae; genus Pongo; species Pongo pygmaeus. Next base: position 57,738,585 of record NC_085930.1, on the reverse strand, counting down.
CCAAAGACCTGCAAAAACCTCTTAAGAAGTCCCAATTTGTTTTATGCATATCTACAGAAACATGTTGGTTCTTTGGTATCGGCCGAGAATGAACATTCCCAAAGCATGAAATTCAGGGTCTGGTAGGGTTGGGTTGTTTGCACCCACAGTCTGCCAAGCCCTTTTCTTCTGTCCAGAGTTTTCCACGGCGAGAGCCAGCCCCTGGCCACTCTCACTGCTACCCCAATGATAGAGGGCACCGTGGATGTCACTTCTACTTCCACCGCCTTCATTCTGATCCCCAATTTTCTCTATTTGCTCTTCTTGTGTTTGTTCCTCGGGGATGTCTTGGCTTTTTCATTAAATGGATGGCCTTCCCCATAACTTTAATCAAGTGATAGTTAGGACATTGTCATCTCACAGACCTGGCTTTGCCTCTGGGCAAACTCCTTAACCCCTCTGAGTACTGGTGGGCTCTTCTGTCAAATGTGGGCAGTTACGTCTACTTCACAGGTACTGTCGGGCGCAGGGCCAGTGCTTGATAGATGAGAACTATCCTGAGTGGCAGGAATAGGAAGAGTGGCAGTCAACATTGCCAGCTGCTGATGTATTTCTTACCTAGGAAGAGCAATTGCTGATCTCTTCAACATGTCTGAATGGCTATGTTAGCCAAGCCCTCTTCAAGGTGAAGAGCCAGGCTCTGCCCTCAAGGGGCTCATAGACCCATCGGGGAATCAGGAAGCATATTCCGCAGTTCTCTGCACCCTAAGGTTTAGAAATTGCTTCCTCACTAAAACTTTTTCTTTCAATAATTTTTTTAACCTATTGTCAAGGTCAGAGTTCTTAGAGACAAGGAAAAGTTCTAGAAAACTTATCACTGGGCCAGGCAAGGTGGCTCACACCTGTTATCCCAACACTTTGGAGGCCAAGGTGGGAGGATCACTTGAGCCCAGGAGTTTCAGGGCTGCAGTGAGCTATTATGGCACCACTGCACTCCAGCATGTGTGACAGAACAAGACCGTGTCTCTAAAAAAAAACAAGGGGAAAAAGAAAATGGATCACTGGAATGGATCACTGGATCACTAGAGTTTACTACTCCATGTGTCCAGGGGTTCCTAAAAGTTGTGAAAATGCAACTTTGATACCCATCATAGCTCAGAGGGCAAAGATCTTACTCTTAGTCAATGTATTTAGAATTGTGAATGGGAAAACATTACTAGAATAAAATTTTGGAAGAAGTATAATAAGCACTTAATGAGGTATTTTTATTTTATTATTCTTTAAATTACCCAACCCTAACCTTTCCCTCTTTCGATCTATCAAGGTAATGAAAAATTGGGACAGTTGCCTTAAAGTGCAGAAAGACAAAAGGAGTCCATTTCTGGGTAGCCACTGCGCCACCTTGTGGCATTCTCAATTGTCCTCACTGAGAATGGTCTGAAGTATATTAAACCCTGATCTACAGTTATATGACTACAGGCATAAATAATATTACTTCTTAGTACTCTACTTAAAAAACATTAACTCCTCTGCGGGACTGGTGGGTCACGTCTGCAATCCCAGCACTCTGGGAGGCTGAGGCAGGAGGATCATTTGAGGCCAGGAGTTAAGAGACCAGCCTAGCCAGCATAGTGAGACCCTCATCTCTAAAAAACAAAAAAATTAGCCAGCCATGGAGGTGTTACAACTGTAGTCCTAGCTATTTGGAAGGCTGAGGTGGGAGGATTGCTTGAGCCTAGGAGCTCAAGGCTGCAGTGAACTATGATCACACCACTGCACTCCAGCCTTGGTGGCAGAGCAAGACCTTATTTCTAAAATAAATAAACATTAACTCTTTATTTGTCATATTTTTTGATAACATTTTTTCCAGTTTTGTCTGTTTAATTTTTAATTTTATTTATTGTGGGTTTTTTGTGTTTAGAAATAACCATGTATTTTAATTTTTGATGTAGTCATATAGATTCATTTTTCCAGGAAAGAATGAGTTGAGGCTGGGCATGGCAGTTCATACCTATAATCTCAGCACTTTGGGAGGCCAAGGAGGGTGGATCGCTTGAGGCCAGGGGTTTATGACCAATCTAGGCAACTTGGGGAAACCCTACCTCTAAAAAAAAAAAAAAAAAAAAAGAATGAGTTGGATACAATTTAGTATTAAGTAACTGCCATTAGTTATTCAATGTACTGTCTCCTCAAACTTGGTATCTTTGTTCCTCCAGCCGCCAGCCTAGGCAACTCAGCTGATGCTGTAACAGCCACAGAAACTGCAACTAGTGGTCCTATAGTAGCTGCAACTGATACCACTGCAACTAATTTCCCTGAAACTGCTAGCATCACAACAAATACACCTTCTTTCCCAACAGCTACTTCACCTGCTTCCCCCATAAGTAGCACACATAGTTCCTCCACAATTCTTACACCTACTGCTATAGACAGTGAGTCAACCACAAATGCAAATTCATTAGCTACATCTGACATAATCACCACTTCATCTACAAATGATGGATTAATCACAACGGTTTCTTCTGAAACACAAAGTAAAAATGAGATGTTCCCCACCACAAAAGACAATCAATCATCAGGGCCTCCCACTGGCACCCCTTTATTGAAGACCAGCACCCTAAGCAGCACAGGTAAGGGCAATTCCCTCGAAGACTCCCCAAGGATGGAGCGTACCATTGTGGAGGGAGGGAGGTGGGTATGTTCTGGTGGGGTAGGAAAATGGGTCTAAAGAGGCCCAAGGTTTCCTTGGAAATGAACTGTGGGCTTGAAATCTGGGTCACAATGTAGTGACAGCAGAGGCCTTAAAACCCTCAGTTTCCTTCTGTTCTCCTTTCCTTCCCTCCCATCCTACCTCAAGTTATTTGCTAGCTGTGCAGTATTTTTTTTTTAATGAACTCAGGCTTTGCGAAAGGTATCTCTATAGCTTTCCTCTCCCTAGGGGATTTTTAGAAATAGTTTCAGCTGCTCTGAGAAGACCAGGTCCAAATAAGCACAGACTGTCCAGCCCCACTGGTCTAGCTCTCTGGTCTACCTAAGAAGAAGTCAGTTCTACACTTAAGGTAAGATGGTGGCTGATCACAACGTGGAACTTGAGCCAAGTCATAGAATTTGAGACTGAGGGGTGGAAAGCAAAACAACAGCAGTGTTCAAACAATCCTAGGCATACCCAGGGCCATTGTCCAAAGGACAGATGCTTTGGGAACGCTAAGAGATGACAAGTGACCTCAAGCAGAAGTTAATGAAACAGGAACCATTTGCTTCACTTCCCCAAGCTCAGTCTATAACAGAAATCAACCATGTTTATCAGTAAAGGCTAAATGGCCTTGTGGGCCATGTGGGGTCTCCGTTGTAACTCCTGCACTCTACTATTTTAACATGAAAGCAGCCGCAGTTAACAAACAAAAGGTTGGTCAGATATGACTTGTGAACCATAGTTTGCCAGCCCTTGATCTAGAAGAATTGTCACACTTCAGAGCCTAAAGAATCTAGTCATTCTCAGATGGGAAAGCTGGGACCCAGTGCGGGCCATGACTCACCCAAGGTCAAAGACCAAGTGGATGTCTCCCTACCCTTAACTTCTGGTAGCTTCCTCAATGTTCTTTGATAGATTTAAGAAATAGATGGTTAAGCAAGTAGACCCCAGAGGCTGTATCTAAGACCTCTTTCCCTAATCTTCTTTCATGTTTGGAGGGCCCACTCTGAAGGCGGGATCCAATGGGACACAGCTCTCCTGGAATCAGGAAAGAGAGGTTTTCTAAGCCATTTCTGCTTTGCCAGGTGTTCCCTCAGAGTCAGGCCTTCTTCCTGTGTTCTGGCCCTACCATGAACAAACTGTGGGGCATGGGGCAAGTCATTTCTCTCTTGGCTTCAACTTAATGATCTGCAATAAGGCAAGACTGAACTAAAAAGCCCCCAAAATCTCTTCTGGCTGTAACGTCCTGTGACTTAATCAATTCCTGGCCATGAAACAAGCTAACGAGTCTGTCCTTCGTTGCTGAAGAGAAAGCACCCGAGAGTTATTTGTCTGGTGTCTCCAGAAGGAGACACATTCTTCCTTAAGATTTCCCAAGTCATCTTTGCAACGTGGCTGAGGCTTTTCTTAAAGAAGCCATTAATTTTATTTAGAAGACTGGTTCATACCTTGTCGGAGGGGTGACCCTTATTTTTGTTTATAAGATACTGAACTATGTCTCCTTTTATCCTATATAGTCTATTTTTTTCTCTTTAAAAAATTGTTAATGGAAGCCGGGCATGGTGGCTCACGCCTGTAATCCCAGCACTTTGGGAGGCTGAGGTGGGTGAATTGCTTGAGCTGAGGAGTTCAAGACCAGCCTGGGAAACACGGCAAAACCCCATCTCTACAGAAAAATACAAAAATTAGCCAGGTGTGGTAGCATGCACCTGTAGTCTCAGCTACTCAGGAGGCTGAAGTGGGAGTATCACTCAAGCCTGAGAGGCAGAGGTTGCAGCCAGCCAGGATTGTGTCACTGCACTCCAGGCTGGGTAACAGAGCAAGGCCCTGTCTCAAAAAAAATAATGTTAATGAACTTTATTTTTAGAGCAGTTTTAGACTCACAGCAAGATTTAGAGAGAGGTACAGAGGTTTCCCATATACTCCCTGGCCTGACACATACATTATCAACATCCCCCACCAGAGCGGTGTGTTTATTACAATTGATAAACCTCCAGTGACACATCATTATCACCTACAGACCATAGTTTACATTAGAGATCACTCTTGGTGTTGTGCATTTTATGAATTTGGACAAATAAAGGTATAATGGCATGCATCCACTATTATAGGATCACAACCCTAAGTATGCTTTGCACTTTTCATCCTCCCCTCTAACTCCTGGCAGCCACAGATATTTTTACAGTCTCCATAGTTTTGCCTTTTCCAGAATGTCATATAGTTGGAATCACACATTATGTAGCCTTTCGAGACTGGCTTTTTTTACATAGTGGTATGCATTTCCTCCATGTCTTTTCATGGCTTGATAGCTCATTTTTTGGTGCTGAATAATATTCCATTGTCTAGATGTACCAGTTTGTTTATCCATTCACCTACTGAATAGTATCTTGGTTGCTTCCAAGTTGCGGCACTCATGAACAAAGCTGATATTAACATGGTTGTGCAGGTTTTTGTGTGGACATAAATTTTCCATACCTTTGGTTAAATACCAAGGAGGGTGACTCTCAGATCTTCTTGTAAGAGTATGTTTATTTTTGTAAGAAACCACCAAACTTTCCTCTCAAAGTGGCTGTGTCATTTTGCATTCCCACCAAACAATGAATGAGAGTTCCCATTGCCCCATATTCTTACCAGCATTATTTTACTTTTTATTTTTTAATAAAAGTAAATTAGGCCTATGATTATGGAAAAAACAGCTCAAACAGGGCAAAATCATGTGCAATAAAAAATAAATCTCCCTCTCATCCTAAACCCCTAGGACCCGGACCCCCAGTTTCCTTCCCCAGAGGCAACTTCTGTGCCCACTTCTTGTATCTCCTTCCTGAAATTACCTATGCAAATATAAGCAAATATTTGCCTGTGTATAATCCTCCCCTTCTTTTATTCACAAAAGAGAGCATGTTTTACACATCGTACCTTACATACAGCTTTTAAAGAAATGAGTGGTTTCTACATATAGGTTTGTAAGACTCTCAAGACAGCTCTGAAGGTTATCAAACACATAAGCTATTCTGACATCACAGCTCAGAATCATTCCACTTGACAGAGGTGAAGAAAACTGGTAGCCCAGATCACCACTGGACCACTGAGCTAACTCTCCTCCTCAGATCTCAACAGTTCCCCAGAGAAAGAAAGATGCTGCACCCTGCCTGGCCTGGGAGTCTCGACCCACAGTGTAGAACCCATTGCAGTGTTATTTTCACCATTTATTCAAGTGATCCACTTAGAAAGCCAGAGGCTGGAGTGTCTTCTCATGACCTCTTAGAATTTTCACTGAGTTAATCCACATTCCTCTCCTTTACTATCCCATTCCTGTTTTTATGGCTATGTCTCCTAGGTATGCCTACCAGAATATGACATCTAGTTTCTTTTTGAAGCTTCTTGGCTGTTCCTTCCTATACGACAATTATTCATACCTTTCTAAAAATAAGACTTTTTATCTAGAATGTTTTGGGGAGCCCCACCTAGTGTTAGAGGACCGTGCTTCAAGGTTCTGGAGGGACTTTGAGATCTGAAGATTCCTGACTCCTTGGAGTCAGAAGACTGCAATCCCTCTTTCTTTGGGCAACCCCTTGTCCACTAATCTCTGATCTTTACTATTGACAAGTATTATACTTGGCTCTAGAATTTCAGAAAAAAACTCTCTAGAGACCTAAGCAAGCAAATATTTGTTTTTAACTCTTCCAAAAGTGTGCTGTGGGGTAACACAAGCAAGGAATGGAAAGGGCCCAGGAGGGAGGCATGAAGATGGAAAAATACGTTTCCAGTTGTTATTTATTGTCATTTCTCTGTATTTCTAATCTCTTTCTACTCCATCTAAGGTCCCAGCACTCCTTGCCAAGATGATCCCTGTGCAGATAATTCGTTATGTGTTGAGCTGCATAATACAAGTTTTTGCCTGTGTTTAGAAGGGTATTACTACAACTCTTCTACATGTAAGAAAGGTGAGTTACAAGGGATGAGCCATGGCTGAGCTCTGTATCTTACACCAAAAGTGGAATCGAAAACTCAAAATGATGGCAAAAGGAGATTCCAAAATATGGAGATAAAGAAAATGCAGAGGCAACAAAGGCCAGCAAAATAGAGAAAAGTGCTGTTACCTAGGGACACTGAGACAGAACAAGGTGATCTATCAAAGACCACACAGTCCAGCAACCTTGGGAGGCTGATCTTCAGTTCTGTGTCACAAGATTTGTTTGCTCCATAACATCAGATCCCCCTCTTAGAGACATAAGAGCCCTTCAGCTCTAAAAATGGATTTCAGGAGTACATTTATACACCTGTGGCATAATGATGTTTTGATTAGATCACCAGGGTGCAATGAAGGTCTGAGGGCTGACTGTCTGAGTTCTATTTTTTTTCTGTTTTATGAATGAGAAATATCTTCATTTTCCAGAGCAGCCAATTCTATAAGAAATGAATGCATTACATTGCCCACTGGGGTTAGGGATATACCAAAAGCCCCCCAAATGCTCATATTTTTAGCACTAATAATCTCACTCCTGGAGATTTACTCTAAGTAAGTAACCCCAAATACAGAAGAACAGTTTGTGTGTGAAGATATTCATTGCAACCTTTTTTTTTCCTTTTAAATAATTAAAAGCACTAAGTCCAATAACAAAAAATGATTACATCAAGGAAGGGGACAGGTACTTCACAGAATATTATGCAACCTTTAAAAATGATGGTTATGAGACCAGGCATAGGAGCTCACACCTGTAATCCCAGCACTTTGGGAGGCCAAGGCAGGAGGATCACTTGAGGCCAGGAATTTGAGACTAGCCTAGCCAACATACTGAGACCCTCATTTCTACAAAAGTTAAAAAATTGCCTGGCTGTGGTGGCATATACCTGTAGTCTCAGTTAGTCAGGAGGCTGAGGCAGGAGGATCCCTTGAGCCCAGGAGTTCAAGCCTGCAGTGAGCCAGTTGTGCCACTGCACTCCAGCCTGGGTGATAGAGCAAGACCCTGTCTGTCTCTCTCTCTCTCAAAAAAAAAAAAAAAAAAAAAAAAAAAAAAAAAAAAGACTAGGCAACGATTTGGAAAATACCTATTATATAATAAGAAAAAAAGAAATATAGCATGAACTTGGAATTACAACAATGTAAACTGTAAATGGAAAGAAATATACCAAAATGAAAATGGTTGTGCTAGGTTGGGTGGGATTATGGGTAACTTTTAAAATATTTCCAGATTTCCTGTAGTGTCATTATACAATGTTGGGAATTCTAAAAAATAATCTATTTTTAAAACAAAATGGAAATGACCCTCTTTTCATCAAATAGTACAGAAAGATTCTGCTTAACTTTCAGGAAAGGTATTCCCTGGGACGATTTCAGTGAAAGTATCGGAAGCATTTGACCCAGAGGAGAAACATTCCATGGCCTATCAAGACCTGCATAGTGAAATTACTAGCTTGGTAAGTATTTTCCAACTTACCTTTCTGTAAAGCATTCTTTGTTGTAACACTGAGTTGCAGAGTGTAGAGCTGGTCTTCAGGTGGTTCACGCTGGTACCATCGTACCAGTTGTTCAAACAGTGAAATGTACCTTTACTGGTCAGTAAACAGCAGCTGCCCTGAGTGCCTCCACCGGTGCCACCACTTCTTCATTGCCCAGGCTTCTCCCCTGGGACCCTTGGACCGCCCCATGGTCTTGCACCTGGAGGCATGGCACCTGGCCTGGCATGGCAGAGGGCCTGCAGAAGCTGGCTCCAGCCATACCATACCCATTGTTTTATAAGCTATTAACACAGTTTTAAATGGACAGATAAATATCATGAAGTTTTAAAATAAATTATTTCCACAGAATGAAAAAGAAAAAATTTAAAAGTGTTGTTTTTCTTTCTTATATTCAAATTTCCATAAATTTTCATACTAGTCTGGCTTTTAAAAAAATGTCCAGAAGAAGAATTACATCTGAATATCTGTTACTTATTTTTCCCATCTTCAAAAATGTTGGCATGAACAATAGTTTCCCATCGTTTAGATTATTGTGAGCAAGTGCACACATGTGAGCAAGCATGAAAGGAAAGGGTCTTTCCATTCTGCAGCCACAGTTGTTAGCCCTGGAAGGACGCTTAGAGCGTGTCCAGCCAATATAGCTCAAAGTTCAGTTTTAAAGGAAAAAATATTAGCCTTAAATATGTATTAGAAGTTGAGGTGGAGGCTGGGCATGGTGGCTCATGTCCATAATCCTAGCACTTTGGGAGGATGAGGTGGGCAGATTACTTGAGGTCAGGAGTTTGAAACCAGCCTAGCCAACATGGTGACACCCCATCTCTACTAAAAATACAAAAATTTAGCCAGGTGTGGTGGCAGGCGCCTGTAATCCCAGCTACTCAGGAGGCTGAGGCAGGAGAATCTCTTGAACCCAGGAGGTGGAGGTTGCAGTGACCCAAGATCATGCCACTGCACTCCAGCCTGGGCAACAGAGTGAGACTCTGCCTGGAGAGAAAAAAAAAAAAAAAGAAGTAGAGATGGAGAGACATTTTTTTAAAGCTGAAATCTTATTCCAGGACAATGTCTCTCAATCTGAAATTATATCACTATTAGAACTGGTAACATGTAAAAAATGTATCATGGAAATGATTTTACAGATGGTGCAAAGAGAGCTAGTGCTTCCGACTGCACAGCCAGCCAGTACATGACAATGCTAGGATAGAATCTGTGGCTGCTGTCTCACAGAGTTTGCTCTGCCCCTTTGCCATGTCACCTCTGCCCTGTGGGCCAGCTGGCAGTGACTTGCCCTCTCATCTCGGATCTGCTTTCAAATGTGCCAGCATGGATGTTTTCAGTACATTGAAGACAGCAACATCAATGTGGTCCTACTTCCAGGGAACCCCTGAAGAACTTCATGTGGCTTTACTGAGCAATGGTCACTTAGCACTACTTTCCCCAGACTTGACTTTGAGTGTGGGTGTCACAAAAGCCCCCTCCAGTTACAGGCCTTATGCACCAGTCTTCAGAGATCAGATTAGAGACTTGATCTCAGTCAGAGTTTGATGTTCCTGGGGGAACCAGTGAGAGGATGAAGCATTCTTATAGTTTCTGGGAGATTTGTAATCCAGAAGGGATGCACCAGAACTCCCTTGCAACCATTAGAATAGAGTTAGGAAAACAGAGACAACTTACTTTCTTCAAGGTCCTCTTAGCAGGCTTTGTGGGGGCAATCCCAGCTCAGGCCCTAAGAAGTCCCCCAGTTGATCCATTTTCTACCCAGTTGGATCCTGTTAAAAGCTAGATAGAGCATTATTTTTTTCTGCCCCATTTGATTTGTAGAAAATGTGAAAAAAATTGTTTTTTACTTGTTATTAAGTCTGTTCTCCTCCACAGATTAAAGGTGCATTTGGCACATCTGTTTATGGACAGACTGTAATTCTTAATGTAAGGTAAGTTTGTTATGGACTACTTTGGAGGCAGATGTGTGTCTGTCTAACTTCCGAGCTTCTCTTGAGGTCTGCATGTAGCATTAAGGCCCTCTGTGGCAAGTCACAAGTTAAGAGGAGAGGGTCAGTCTCAGTCTGAGCACTGCAAAGGGGACTGTGTGCCTTGGCCCTGCCTCTGATGTCACCCCAACTCTGGGCAGGGCGCGGCCTGGGGAAGGCAAAATTCTGTCTGTGATTGGCTATGCAACAACTTGTGCACATGGTCCAGGACATCATCTGGATCTCTTTGTTTGTCTTGATCCCATGGCTGCAAACCATACCTAGTCAATCTCTGGAATGTACATTCCAGCGGGCCGGGGGAGACTGAATGGCCCGTGATCATCTCTTCCCTCATATGGCAAGTGTGAGGAGGACAAGAACACCCAAATCACACACCTGGCTACAGAAGGGTCAGTGGTGAGCTTTCTGCAGTGAGAACAAGCACTTATTGAGCACTTCAATATGTAATGGCAAGTGCTGGGTGCTATTTAGGGAAACAAAGAGGCAGAAGATTCTCAAGAAATTAGCAATTGCATCTCAGCCTCCTCTGGAGCACATTAATACACACGTACTTAGGCTGAGGAAAGAATGCTGTAAGACAGAAGAAGTTAGGTAGGAAAAGCAGCCCTCGTGTAGCAATGCACCATTTACATCTTAAGTCTTACTATTATATTTATCCTTATAAGCCATATCAAATCCTTTGTGGAGGCCAGGCATGGTGGCTCACATCTGTAATCCTAGCACTTTGGGAGACTGAAATGGGAGGATCACTTGAGGCCAGGAGTTCAAGACCAGCCTGAGCAACACAGTGACACTACATCTCTACAAAAAAAAAAAAACAACCCTTTTTTTTTTTTTTTTTGAGATGGAATCTCACTCCCGTCATGCAGGCTGGAGTGCATTGGTGTGATCTCGGCTCACTGCAACCTCCACCTCCCGGGTTCAAGCGATTCTCCTTCCTCAGCCTCCCAAGTAGCTTGGAATTACAGGTGTGCACCACCACGCCCGGCCTAATTTTTGTATTTTTAGTAGAGACAGGGTTTCACCATGTTGGCCAGGCTGGTCTCGAACTCCTGACCTCGTGATCCACCCACCTCAGCCTCCCAAAGTGCTGGGATTACAGGCGTGAGCCACCACTCCCAGCCTAAAAAAAAATCTTTTAAAAATCTTTTGTGGAATGAGAGAGAGAGAGAGTATGTGTATAAAATTTCAGAGAGGTCTTTTAAAAGTGATGGATTTCCAGCTTGGTCTTGAATGAGGGCAAGTCTGGTTGGCAGTGAAGAGGCACAGTTTGCATTGTGGGAGGCTGGCAGCAAGCAGACAGGCTGGGCCCAAACGCAGTGGCTCTGAAGCTGGAGGTGTACGGCAGACAGCTGCTGGAGGGCTGTGAATTGTTTCTGGGGATTAGGTTTGGTTTAGTGGACAACAGCCAGTTCATGTGTAGGAAATGACTGGATACAAACAGGAATGGTGAAATTGGAATGGAGTTAGCCCAACCTGTACTTGAATCCTGGCCTTGGCACTTCCTCCCTGAGTGACCAGGCAGGTGTTCTAACCTCTCCGAACCTTTGTCACTGCCTCTGTATAATTGGGATAATCTGATCCAGTTCCCTGGAGCCTTGTGAGGAGTAACTGAGATAAAATTTGGAAGATTCCCCGTATGCAGTGCCTGGCACGTAGTTGATTTCGACATCATCTGTTTCCTTTCTGGAATATGGGACCCTGCAGGGTGATGGAGAGCTGGTCCCACAAGGTCATTTGGGAGATCCCCGAAACTGTGGCACTCCTTTGATTCTTAAGGAGTTACTAAAAGGGAGCCAAGGGTGTTTGGAGGCAAACCTTCACCTGTGAGCTCAGAGGCATGGAGGGAACTACTTCCCCCACCTCAGGGGCCATTGCAGGGCAAATGCACCTGGGGCTCACCTAGAAAGGCATTTCTTAGGCTCCAGCCCAAAATTCTCTCTCCACTCTGACTCCCCAAGCTCTTTCCTACTATAGCAATGTTGGAATTGGAAGGATCCTCAGAATTTCTCTTTAAAACCTCTCTTTGGACAGAGGAAGAAACTCGGGCCTGGAGAAGCTGACTGGTCTTGGGCCACAAGGGTCCGGACCTCCTGTCTTAACTCCAAGCCTAGCGCCCTCGTCATTTATACTCAAGTGTACAGTGGCTCCAATGTTCCCTTTAACCATTTCACAGGTGTAACGTCTTGCCTCTCCTGAATTAGCGTATAAACCGTAGGTTCTTTTAATGAATAAATTATGGATGGCATTTGCTTTCCTAGCCCCAGTGCAAAGCTATGCCATATATTTCAACCAATATAGAATAATTTTTATCAAGTACACCTTTCTCACTGCCCTATTACATTCCACTGCCACTCCCTGCCGCCCCCCGCCCCCCACCAAATCCCATCATAAATGAATTATGGTAGAAAATATTAAATTACAATGCTAAAGCCCATTACATTTTTTGGACTACCTTTTGAGATGATTGTGCCTAAAAATGGAATTTGGTTCATGTTTTGGATTTTTCTTGATTGTTCTGAGGACCCAAGGTGGCTGCAAACATTGCCTAAATAGGTTGGCTATATTTTCAGGCTTCTGCATTTATTCAAAAGTCAAAAGGAAATTTTAGCTGGGCATGGTGGCGCGTGCCTGTGGTCCCAGCTACTTGGGAGACTGAGGCGGCAGGATAAGCTGAGCCCAGGAGGTCGAGGCTGCAGTAAGATGTGATCTCACCACCGCACTCCAGCCTGGTGACAGAGCAAGACCCTGTCGCAAAAAAAAAAAAAAGTCAAAAAGGTGTATAGGAAAAAACATTTACACAACAAAAATATATCCTGAGGCTTAAAAGCACAGAGCGACAAATCACATAGTGAATAAGTTTTTAAAAGTCATTTTTCCCCCGTCTCAGTGATTGTATCACTTGATTCATTTTGGACAATGAAATAATTAAACTTGGCACAGCTGTGCTTAAGGCTCTGAACTGCAGTGCTGATTAGAGAGAGAGAGAGAGACAGTGACAATGTTTTGCTCATGGCAGGCACTTCATATTGCTGGTAGGATTTGCTCATGTTTCCCGCAGCCCCGGCCCTCTTTGTTTCAGTTCTCCTCTGGGTTGTGTGTGTCCAGGCCCAATCATGTTCCCACTTTGAAACTGCCTGCTGACTTCCTGGTCCTTTCTGGGAGTGATCCAGGCTCTCTATGGCTGGTTACTGCTTTCTCCATGCAGAGGGAGGGACACGCGCCCCTGTGTCTCTCTCAAAGAACCAGTCTGAGATTTAACAGCTCAGCAAGACCTACTCCTGCTGTCCTACAGAAAGTGACAATTTCCCACTTCAGGTGTTACTTGTTCTAATTCTGGTTAGCTCTAGGCTCCTAGATCTTTAAAATGATGATTCACAACTTTTCCAAAAATGATTATCCACAATTTTCCTAAGTTTTCTCCAACAGAACATTGTTTTCACCGTAGGTTTCCTCTGAATACACATCAAATAGAGACCTCCAAGCTTGTACATTGCCATCTTTTTGCAGCCGCCGGCCTCCATATGTGGGTCCGAATCATAGGGACAGGACAGTGGGTCAGGACTAGGGCCGGGAGATTCGGGAGTCTGGGAGATTAGAAGACTTATTTGTTGATTCTTCAGTTCAATTCATTAAGTGACAGATTCATCTCATTTTTAGCACACCTCTGTCATCAAGATCTGAAATGCGTGCTGATGACAAGTTTGTTAAGGTAAAAATAGTAACAATTTTGACAGAAACCACAAGTGACAATGAGAAGACTGTGACTGATAAAATTAATAAAGCAATTGGAATAGCAATTGGAAATAGCTCAAGCAACATTCTAAACTATAATTGTAAGTATTGTATATTTTATTCAAAGTTTACCTGAAGACCTACCTACCTTTTTTGTAAACCTTTTCATTATATGTGAAAAGGAGACAAGAACTGTATCATTGAACTGACAACTGTCTCTAAATTTCTTTTTAACCAATTCTTCTTCCCTTTCCTTGTTCGCTTGTCCTCTGCTTCTTTCCAACCATCTCCCAGGTCATCAAACTGACGAGTGTGTTCCTCTCTAGGAAGGTATAAATGAGCAGACAAACCACTGCTGGGCAGGGAAACAAAAAGAAACAACAGGGCTTTATATCAAGTTAAAGATTTCCAAATGATTACAGAAAATTTTACCTATGGCTGGGCGTGGTGGCTCATGCCTGTAATCCCAACACTTTGGAAGGCCGAGATGGGTGGATTCCTTGAGCCCAGGAGTTTGAGACCAGCCTAGGCAACATGGCAAAATCCCATCTCTACAAAAAATTAGCCAGGTGTGGTGGTGCAGGTCTGTGGTCTCAGCTACTCGGGAGGCTGAGGTGGGAGGATTGCATAAGCCCAGGAGGTTGAGGCTGCAGTGAGCTGAGATCATGAAACCACACTCCAGCCTGAGCAATAGAGCAAGACCAAGCATTACCCGTACTATTTTCCCCTTTAGACTGACACACGAACCCACCATGTAGCTGTAGCAATTTGCGTTTGCTGTGTTACGACGGTAGTGGCCAAAAACAACCATCATTTATTTATTGCAACCCTAGAATTCTATGGGTCTGAATTTGGGCTGGGCTCAAGTGGATATTGTGCTGATCTGGGCCAGGCTTAATTGATCTCTGCTGGGCTCACTTAAGCATCTGCCATTAGCTGCTGGGTCAGCTAAATGGTTTGTCTCTGCTCCACGTGGTCTCTTATCCTCAGCAGACCCATCCAAAGGATTTCAAGAGCAGCAAGAAGGTAAGATTCAATGCACAAATATTTCTCAAGTCTCTGCTTACATCACAGTTACAACTGTCCAGTTGGCTAAAGCAATTCACATGACCAAGCACAGGGTGGAAGGGCCCTGCCAAAGGGGTACAGAAAGGTGTGAGTAAATTGATGTCATGACTGCAGTCAACCCACCACAACAGTCATCAGAAGTTCCTCACCCCAGAGGTGACCCGTTGGGGCCAGTCCCGGGAAGAGGTGTTTGCAGCTGGTTCTCAGTCCTCGTTGCCAAATCCAGAATCCTTTGTTGAGCCACAACTTATTTGACTTTTCTATAGCATTTGACACTAGTATCCTTCCCTTCTAGATGTTCCCTTCTTCCTGGGCCCGCATCCACCATTCTCCTAATCGCCTTCGTGCCTCCCTCATCCTTCTTTTTGCCCTTCTAAGACTCCTTTCTTCATCTCTTAAGTGTTTGCTTTTTTGTTTGTTCATTTGTTTGACAGGGTCTCATACTGTTGCCCAGGCTGGAGTGCAATGGTATGATCTTGGCTCACCACAACCTCCAACTCCCGGGTTCAAGCAAATCTCCTGCCTCAGCCTCTCAAGTAGCTGGGATTATAGGCGTGTGCCACCACGCCCAGCTAAGTTTTGTATTTTTAGTAGAGACGGTTTTCGCCATTTTGGCTGGGCTGGTCTTGAACTCCTGACCTCAGGTGATCTGCCCGCCTTGGCCTCCCAAGGTGCTGGGATTACAGGTGTGAGCCACCATACCTGGCTGGAAAACACTTTTTCCTGTTCTCCGGCTTCAGTGGCAAAGATAAATTGTTTTCTTTGCCCAAAATTGTAGAATCTCTTGCTCTAGGCTTTTAATCAGAGGCATTTTCATGTGGCAGGTGATGAAGAAGGCTCAGTTACAGTTTGGGATGTTTAGTAGAGAGGAGCTATATGACTCTACCTACTCCTATTCTCTCCCCCAATCTATTCTCAGACTCATCTTTGTTTTTTTTTTCTTCCCGAGACGGAGTCTTGCTCTGTCACCCAGAGCCAGAGTGCAATGGCACGATCTCGGCTCACTGCAACCTCCGCCTCCTAGGTTCAAGCAATTCCCCTGCCTCAGCCTCCTGAGTAGCTGGGATTACAGGCACATGCCACCACACCCAGCTAATTTTTGTATTTTTAGCAGAGACGGGGTTTCACCATGTTGGTCAGGCTGGTCTCAAACTCCTGACCTCATGATCCACCAGCCTCGGCCTCCCAAAGTGCTGAGATTACAGACATAAGCCACCATGCCAAGCCCAGACTCATCGTTTAACCCTAATGCCTTCCAACCCATTTTTATTTCTTTATTTATTTTTATTTATATTTTGAGACAAGGTCTCACTCTCGCTCAAGTTGGAGTGCAGTGGCATGATCATGGCTCACTGTAACCTTGAACTTCTGGGCTCAAGTGATCCTCCCACTCCAGCCTCCTGAGTAGCTGGGACTACAGGAGCTTGCCACCATGCCCAGCTAACTTTTAAATTTTTTCACTGTGTTGCCCAGGCTGGTCTTGAACTCCTAGGCTCAAACGATACTCCTGCCTTGGCCTTCTAAAGTGCTGGGATTACAGTTGTGAGCCACTGCACCTGGCCCCAAAACTTATTAAAAGGCAAAGTATAACAGCAATGGGGTGGGGTAATTTTCACAAATTACCTTATCCATATTGTAATGCTGATATATTTTTTAATTATTTGTGCTTCTCAGTGACCTCTCGGTGTGATTATTATGGCTGTAACCAGACTATGGATGACTGCCCCAATGGTTTAGCATGCAGTTGCAAACCTGACCTGCAAAGGCCTAACCCACAGAGTCCTTTCTGTGTTGGTAAGTGTTTCACCTGCTTCTAAATGTTCTTCATAACATCACTTTCTCTTCTTTTGCAGCATACAAAATTCACTGCTTAAATTTCCACATGCATTTCAGAGTCTGAGTGATGTGACTTCTGACTTTAGACATATGGACCATGGCTGGGACCTTTGCTAGCCCATGTCCAGCTTCACAGGGGGCACATCATGTGTGGAGTCAATAAGCATCTCATTTTACCTAGAAAAAGCAATGTGAACAACACTGTCATGTTGTCACATGTGACTTTGGGGTTAAAGAGATTGTTTCTGAAAATTACCCAGAAATCATTCTGTTTTGAAGCTTCCAGTCTCAAGTGTCCTGATGCCTGCAACGCAGAGCACAAGCAATGCTTAATAAAGAAGAACGATGGGGCCCCTAAGTGTGCGTGCGTGCCCGGCTACCAGGAAGATGCTAATGGGAACTGCCAAAAGTAAGAAAAACCACTTTGTTTTTGTCTTGCCACAGCTGGAGCTAGGCAAAGAAGAGAGACCTTACAACATGTATATAGGTGTTGAGTCAGGAAGCTGGTAAGCTGGCATAGGTTGGTAGAGACAGAGCATCTTCATCATCGTCATCATCAATAGTGTTTTTTTTTTTTTTTTTTGAGATGGAGTCTCACTCTGTCCCCCAGGCTACAGTGCAATGGTGCAATCTCGGCTCACTGCAACCTCCACCCCCCAGGTTCAAGCGATTCTCCTGCCTCAGCATCCTGAGTAGCTGGGATTACAGGTGCCTGCCACCGTGTCCAGCTAATTTTTGTATTTTTAGTGGAGACAGAGTTTCACCATCTTGGCCAGGCTGATCTTGAACTCCTGACCTCGTGATCCACCTGCTTCGGCCTCCCAAAGTGCTGGGATTACAGGCGTAAGCCACCATGCCCAGCATCATCAATAGTTTTTGAGCATTCTCTATGCTCCAGCAAACACACTAGATAATACCTATCGCACAGCAACATTGTCAGGAATGCCTTAATTTCCCATTTTCAGGTGAGGAAACTGAAACTGAATGTAAATAACATCCTCCAGCTCACAGGGCAGCAAATAAGTGGCAGAGCCACGTGGCATCACAGCCTGAGATAGTCCCACTACCCTCCATGCCTCTTGGGTTCAGCTTTGCCTGAACTGCAGAATCTTCCTGAAGCCCGGAGGATGGAGTGTTCAGTCAGTAGCAAATGAGCCTGCATGGGATTGTGTACCCCCCTCACCCTTCCAGAATCCCATGGAAGGTGGTCTTCTGGAAGAATGAGAGTGTAAGGAAGGCAAAAGAAAGAGGAAAAAAAGCAAGGGAGGACAGAATAAAAGGAAGATGGAAAGGAAGAGGTGAAGATTGGGGTGGGAACTCTGACATGCTCCCCACAGGGGCTCTTTAACACTGTTTCCTATCGCTCACTGTATTTCAGGTGTGCATTTGGCTACAGCGGACTCGACTGTAAGGACAGTGAGTATGAAAGTCTTGCTATTATAAACAAGTTATTAAACATCTGAGAAATCAATAGTGACCCCATTCAACATCCTGCCCAGTCCTTCAAAGTCTCTGTCCTCTTTCATAAAGAGAGAGACATCTGCCTCCAGTTTGCCTTCTGGGTCCTGCCATGCCATGCCCACGTTTAGGTTATGAACAGCAGCCCCTCTGCCACAGAAAATAACAGAACTCAGCACCAGGAGTGGGCTGGCACCTCTGGACTTGCTTGAGACCAGAGAAGGGCATCTTAACATTATGTTGATTTCCTTCATTAGCTTCCATATGCATTATCTTCTGCTACTAGAGATAAAAGACCAGTAATTCCAAAAATTCTGGTGGTTATAGAAGAGCAGACCTAGAAACCAGACATTTCAATACTCAAATCCTTTTGTCTCAGAGCTATTTACTGGTTTGGGATATTTTGCTGCAAATTCAAATTCTGTACCCTCCCATGCCCCACCCCCACCAGATTAAGACAATACTAACTTTAAATTTTCAATTATTTTATATTCTAAAATTTACATAGTGAACTAAAGATCAGTCTTCCAAGATGAAGGAAATATTACTGGCAGCCTTCCTGCCAGCCACGAAGATAGTGATGAGTGACATTCTCCATTTTTACTGTATTTTATTGCAAGGAATAATTTGCTAAGTCTTTCTTCAGGGCTTTCAATTTCCACACCTATAAAATGAGAAGTTTGGACCAGACAAACTTTGAGGTCTTTCCCAGATTTGCTAGTCTATGGCTCCATGAATCCACATTAAAGGCGGCATTTGTGGAAGCCATATAGCAGAAAGAGACAAAGGTCTAGAGCAGTGTTGTGCAACAGAAATATTATGTGAGCTACACATTTCATTTGAAATTTTAGAAATTTCAAGTAAATTGTTAGAAGTAAAAAGAAACAGATGAGGTTGATTTTAAGAACATATTTTATTTAACCCATATATCCAAAATATCATTTCAACATGGAATCAATAAAAAAAGATAAACCAATTATCTCAGATTTTTTTCACATGAAGTGTTTGCAGTCTGGTGTGTCTGTTACGTTGTTTCTCATAGCCGCAGTCAAGTGCCAATAGTGCCAACCAGGGCAGAGTTAGGAGAGGAGAATGGGTGATAATGAATGTCTAGACTCTTCCCTCATCGATGTTATTATCAAGCCATTAGCTGGCTCCTCTAGCAGTGACTTTTAACCCCAACCTAGTTTCCTTAGCCTATCAGTAAGGTGAGGTATGGAGGGCAGGCAAAGGCAGAAGAGGTAAGGACGGAGGTGTGGCCCTCAGTTGATACTCCACTCCCCACAAAGTCCAGGAAGACCCTGCCACCATCCTTTGTATTTACAGTCTTTTGTCTGGCAAGGCTGCCCTTTCCAATTGAGTTCTGAAGACACAGATTAGGAGGTGTGAGGAGGGAATGCTAAAGGAAATAGGCCAACTACCCAACCTGGCCTGGAGGGTTGGAGACCAGAACCTGATCGTCTTCACAGCCAGGAGTCCCTGGGAATACACGAACCTGTACAGTAGACAGTTGGGGGCCAGCTTGTTGGAGACTGTTCTTATTTTCTTCTCCCTTTCAGAATTTCAGCTGATCCTCACTATTGTGGGCACCATTGCTGGCGTTGTCATTCTCAGCATGATAATTGCATTGATTGTCACAGCAAGGTATGGGATGAAAGTGTCCTTTTTAAATTTTTTTTTTTATAGAGAGATGGGGTCTCACTATGTTGCCAATGTTGGTCTCGAACTCCTGGACTCAAGCCATCCTCCCACCTCGGCCTCCCAAAGTGCTGGGATTACAGGCATGAGCCACCACACCTGCCAGAAGTGGCCTTTTCCTGTGGCACAGCACCACCAGCATGACACTCTCTAGTTTCCAAACACACTCAGCCTCTCCTGGGCAAGAGAAGGGAGATAAGGAGAGGCCTTTCTAATACCACTGACTTTTTTTCCTTACCTTAATTGTCTTATTATATAAGCAATAGCATGATCATGGAAGAAAATCAAGAAAATAGAGAAGTGGGTAAAGGGGCGGAATTTAAAAATCACTCACAAAACCCACCAGGCTGAGGCAACTAACCTTTTGAGGTATAACCTTCCAGATTTATTTCTATCTTTTAAAATAATAGATACATAATTTTGTATCTTTTGTGTTTTTAAAATTTTGGGTTGAGGTTTTTTTGGTTTAACACCATAAGATGACATAGCAACCATTTCCTTATGTCATTAAAAACTCTTTGTTAATGTAATAGTATTTAACTCCACTGAAGTTGTCAAATACAATTTTCATCAGGTCACTTCCCTGTCCAGGACTCTGCTACAAATGGTCTAAAATCAACCTCAACTGAACCCCCTGAGTTTTTTTTTTTTTTTTTTTTAACTTTTTTTAAGAAAGGTTATCTCGTTAGCTGGGCATGGTGGTGGCGCCCCTGTAATCCTG
Source organism: Pongo pygmaeus (assembly GCF_028885625.2). NCBI lineage: Eukaryota > Metazoa > Chordata > Mammalia > Primates > Hominidae > Pongo > Pongo pygmaeus. The sequence goes on along the minus strand of NC_085930.1, from coordinate 57,717,953 downwards.
CTACTCAGGAGGCTGAGGCAGGAGAATCCCTTGAACTGGGAGGCAGAGGTTGCGGTGAGCCAAGATTACCCCACTGCATTCCAGCCTGGGTGACAGAGCAAGACCCTGTCTCACACACACACACACACACACACAAACACACACGTGTTATCTCTGCATGGCTATTAGCTTGGTGCCTTAAGGTCTCTTCTCTTAAGGAAAGGGCAGTAGAGTTCATTTATTCAACAAATATTTAGATAGACTAAAGGTTCCCCCATTAACAGGGAGGCAAATGCTCTGATCTCTTTCCCATTCTCAATGTGCCAAGTGGGGATCCACTTTGATTTTTTAAAGCTACTGTTTTCTAACATTTAGTTCATATCTTATATTTTGGCAAAATAGGTAGTTTTCCACTATAATGTGAGAGGATAAACAGATTTTAGGTCCCTAAAATATTTTGTTCTTGTTTTTTCTTTTTTTTTTCTTGAGACAGAGTCTTGGTCTCTCTCCCAGGCTGGAGTGCAGTGGCATGATCTTGGCTCACTGCAACCTCCACCTCCCAGGTTCAAGCGATTCTCCCGCCTTGGCCTCCCGAGTAGCTGGGACTAGAGGCACGTGCCACTATGCCTGGTTAATTTTTATATTTTTAATGGAGATGACATTTCACCATGTTAGCCAGGCTGGTCTCGAACTCCTGGCCTCAAGTGATCTGCCCACCACTGCCTCCCAAAGTGCTGGGATTACAGAGGTGAGCCACCGAGCCCGGCCTCATTTCAAGTCTTTGAACTTGTTTTACTCATTTTACCCACCAACGTGATTCTTTGATGTTGACTTTGCTGAATGAAATGCTGTATCTCAAATTGTTTTCTAATATTAGGAGCAAAATATGAATGAGGCCAGTGGAATTAGATCGTTATGTTGGATCAGCATTGAAGTCCAGGTTTTGTAGCTACACAGAGCTCATGACCTTAAACTTAGGGAACCTACACTGAATAAAATAATGAAGTGTTTTATTTCATTATTTGTGGGGCATCAAGTCTGCAACTTATTCTTTCATAAAAAAACTGTTAGTGTTTTTGGTTATGCAACTTATTCTTAATTGGTTCAGAAATGTTAATAATTGGGGAATCTGGGTGATAAGTGTGTGAGAACACTGTAATATATGTATTTTGTAACTTACAAATAAATGTGAAATTATTTCAGAATTTAAAAATATTTCTAAAAAGAACATTAACATTTACTTCAAGAAACTTTCTGCCATTGTCAAGTCCTAATTCCTCTTACTGATTACAGATCAAATAACAAAAAGAAGGATATTGAAGAAGAGAACTTGATTGATGAAGACTTTCAAAATCTAAAACTGCGGTCGACAGGCTTCACCAATCCTGGAGCAGAAGGGAGCATCTTTCCAAAGGTCAGGATAGCGGCCTCCAGAGACAGCCAGATGCAAAATCCCTATGCAAGCCAGAGCAACATGCCCCGCCCTGACTATTAGGTGAGTCAGTGGGCTTTTTCTCCTGCTTTTGAGAGTGAATGCACCAGGGCAGAGCAGAGACCTGGTTGCTGGATCTTCAATCCTTGGCTGCCCTGCAGGCTTTCTTTTTCTTTTTCTTAATTGAAAGAGAGAGAGAGATCAAAAAGGAAGTTCCCTGCTGTTGTAACTCTGAGCATCTATGTGACTTCAGACACATCACTTAATTTCCCTGGCCTTTGATTTTCTCATCTGTAAAAAGGGCAGCTTAATTTAGATACCCCTAAGGTCCCTTTAGGTTACCAACTTCCATGAATATGACTCCAGAGATTATGATGACACTTCTCAGGCTGCTTAAAGACCTAGGTCCTCAGCCAGGACCAGGGAAGGACACTGGATGTAAACATAGTTCTGTGGGATCCTTTTCACCAGGCTGTGTAAGGCAATGCTCTCTTTCCCTGCCGCTTGATCTCAAGGCAACTCAATATATATATATACTTTTTAGTTCTATTTGTTGTTGTTGTTGTTTTGAGACAGGGTCTCACTCTGTCACCCAGACTTGAGTCCAGTGGTACGATCTTGGCTCACTGCAGCCTCAACCTCCTGGGCTTAAGTGATCCTCCTACCTCAGCCTCCCAAGTAGCTGGGACTACAGGCACATGCCACTATGCCCAGCTAATTTTGGTATTTTTTGTAGAGGCAGGGGTTTCTGCCATGTTGCCCAGGCTGGTCTCAAATTCCTAAGCTCAAGTGATCCTCCCGCCTCGTCCTCCCAAAGCGCTGGGATTACAGGCATGAGCCACTGAACTGGGCATCAGTCCACTTCTAAAGAGATAAAATGGAGCTTAGTTTGTTGGTTCATCCCATACCCCTAGCACTTTGGGAGCCTGAAGCAGGAGAATTGATTGAGCCCAAGAGTTCAAGACCAGCCTGGGCAAATAATGAGACCCCATCTTTACAAATGATAATAATAATAAAAGATAGCTTTTTTTAAAAAAAGGAGATAAAGCTACTTAGGCTGGCAATACTGTATTTCCCTAGGGAGAACTTTCAAGGACAATAGCTTGTACCCACTGGGTTTGTATTGGATAATCATAGCTGGCACTGCTTAGTGTGATTGAATGAAATGTTGAAAGGAGGAAGCCTGTAAGAGACTTTTGGAGGAAGAGTGACAGGAGACTGAGATGGAAAGAAGGAAGATGGTAAAGGAAGAGGAGAAAGGGAGCTGAGGAAGAGATGGGGAATGGAAGAGACGTGAGAGAAATGATAGGGAGAATAGGGGATAAAGCTGAAGAAGACAAATAATGTTAATGAAAGTAATGTTAATAATTTACAGATCTAAATGATCTCATATGTTTCTGTTGGAGTATTTTCTAAGAATATTATCTCTCCCTCTCTCTTTCTGTCTAGAATCATAAGAATGTGGAACACGCCATGGCCCCCAACCAATGTACAAGCTATTATTTAGAGCGTTTAGAAAGACTGATGGAGAAGCGAGCACCAGTAAAGATCTGGCCTCCGGGGTTTTTCTTCCATCTGACGTCTGCCAGCCTCTCTGAATGGAAGTTGTGAATGTTTGCAATGAATCCAGCTCGCTTGCTAAATAAGAATCTATGACATTAAATGTAGTAGATGCTATTAGTGCTTGTCAGAGAGGTGGTTTTCTTCAATCAGTACAAAGTACTGAGACAATGGTTAAGGTTGTTTTCTTAATTTTTTTCCTGGTAGGGCAACAAGAACCATTTCCAATCTAGAAGAAAGCTCCCCAGCATTGCTTGCTCCTGGGCAAACGTTGCTCTTGAGTTAAGTGACCTAATTCCGCTGGGAGACATACGCATCAACTGTGGAGGTCCGAGGGGATGAGAAGAGATACCCGCTATCTTTCAAGGGTCACAAGTTCACTCTCTGACAAGTCAGAATAGGGATACTGCTTCTATCCCTCCAATGGAGGGATTCTGGCAACCTTTGAACAGCCCAGAGCTTGCAACCTAGCCTCACCCAAGAAGACTGGAAAGAAACATATCTCTCAGCTTTTTCAGGAGGCGTGCCTGGGAATCCAGGAACTTTTTGATGCTAATTAGAAGGCCTGGACTAAAAATGTCCACTATGGGGTGCACTCTACAGTTTTTGAAATGCTAGGAGGCAGAAGGGGCAGAGAGTCAAAAACATGACCTGGTAGAAGGAAGAGAGGCAAAGGAAACTGGTCGGGGAGGGTCAATTAGAGAGGAGGCACCTGGGATCCACCTTCTTCCTTAGGTCCCCTCCTCCATCAGCAAAGGAGCACTTCTCTAATCATGCCCTCCCGAAGACTGGCTGGGAGAAGGTTTAAAAACAAAAAACCCAGGAGTAAGAGCCTTAGGTCAGTTTGAAATTAGAGACATGCTGTCTGGTGAAGGGTGCAAGACGGAGCTTGTGCTCAGGAGTTCAGCTGTCCAGCCTCGGGGTGTAGGTTCCTGAGGTGTGCCATTGGGGCCTCAGCCTTCTCTGGTGACAGAGGCTCAGCTGTGGCCACCAACACACAACCACACACACACACACACAACCACACACACAAATGGGGGCAACCACATCCAGCACAAGCTTTTACAAATGTTATTAGTGTCCTTTTTTATTTCTAATGCCTTATCCTCTTAAAAGTTATTTTATTTGTTATTATTTGTTCTTGACTGTTAATTGTGAATGGTAATGCAATAAAGTGCCTTTGTTAGATGGTGTCCTTTCTTGTGTCTGGGGCTTTATTTTTTCTTTCTTTTTTCTTTTTTTTTTTTTTTTTGAGACACAGTCTTGCTCTGTCACCCAGGCTGGAGTGCAGTAGTGTGAACATGACTCACTGTAGCCTCAAACTCCTGGGTTCAAACAATCCTCCCATATCAGCCTCCTGAGTAGGTGGGGCTACAGGAGTGTGCTATCATGCCCAGCTAATTTTTTTTTTTTTTTCGGTAGAGACAGGGTCTCACTATGTTGCCCAGGCTGAGTTTGGGGGTTTTGATGATGCACACAGCAGTTAGTCTCATTTTAAATAGCAAACGTGACACATGGTAAATGGGAGTGATTGGTATCTGCTATCCTTATTAGGGGTTACTGGATTACCCAAGGTAACGTTCTACCGCATAGTAGACATTTGCTTCCTCCATGCACATCCCACTCCTACCCTATGATGACGAGCATTTTGGGTGGGGCTGATCCTGCTCCCACCTACAGAGGTTGGCCCTGGTTGGCTCAAGCCAATCAGTGAAATCCCATGCCTCCTTGCCACAGTAATTGTCCTAAAAGTGAACATGTGGCATAAGTGGATGCAATTAGAATAAAGCCTAAACTTTGGTAGGAAGTTTGGAGAAAGAGAAACTCTTTTTCTGGAAAGTGGGCTTGAGGATGTGAGGTCTTGAACTGCTTCTGTTTTGCTGGGGACAAAGCTGACACACACACAGGAGAAGAGCTGAGAGAACCAGAGAGAAATGGACCTGGCACCTTGATCAAACCATACCTGAAGCCTCGGGAATTTCCTCTGCTACAAGGCCAGTTTGAGTAGTTTTTTCCTGTTATTTGCAGTCAAAAAATCCTCACTGATACCACTTATGTTTATTCTTGTATTCTCATGGCTAAATGGTGAATCACATACAAGAAACATACTCTTATAAGCTATTAATGCCCACACTGAAGACATTAGCCATAAACCAATCAGTTAACAGCAGCAGAGTTATTGCAGGCAGAACTTAAAATTGACTGGCCACTGTAATTTGTCATCACAGACTCTATTTCTGACCTGCATATTACCCTCTTTATATTTAAATATGATTCTGGATTCAGTACTAGTACAAGGCTATTTCTAAAGAGGCCTTTCCCCCTTCCTCATCCCCCTTTGGACCAGAGCATGCCAACTCCTGTCACTTCTCAAAGTTCCTGAGCCATACTAATTCTGGGCTTCCTGGGCCATTCTTCAAAGACTTCCATTGCTATTGTTTGAATAAAAATAATCTCCTAAAGATATATATGTATAATGTTTATGAAAATGGCTTTTGCATTTGGATTCAAAAAGCTCTTTTTGATTATTGTGCAACATGACCTATATATAATTCATTTGTTTCTGCTTGCTGGTATCTTTGCAAAGGTTCTCTTACTAATTGTTCTGCCATCTTGGAGGGCCGTCAGAGTGAACTTTCTACGATGCATATCTGATTGTGATACTCCCTTGCTTAAGCTTTCAGGGGTCGTCCACTGAGAAATAGAGCTCATAGAATAAAGTCAGACTCCTGGTGGCATGGCACTCCTAGACATCCAGTTACTGCCGCTGATTGTGCTGGCTTTGCCTCATGATCCTCCCCACAATGCACTAACACTTTGGCCATACCTGCTGTTTGCTAAACATACCACCTCTTTAATTATTGTTATTATTATTATTTTTTTATTTTTATTTTTATTTTTATTTTTGAGACAAGATCTGGCTCTGTTGCCCAGCCTGGAGTGCAGTGGTGTGATCTTGGCTCATTGCAAACTGCCTCCCAGGCTTAAACCATCCTCCCACCTCGGCCTCCTGAGTAGCTGGGACTACAGGCATGTGCCACCACACCTGGCTAATTTCTGTGTGTTTGTAGAGACGAGGTTTTGCCATGTCACCAGGCTGGTCTCGAATTCGTGAGCTCAAGCAATCCACCTGCCTTGGCCTCCCAAAGTGCTGAGATTACAGACATGAGCCATCGTGCCCAGCCAACATACCATCTCTCCATGCCTCCATTCCTTTGCTCATGCTTTCCCTCTTGCTTTTCCTCATGCTCATGCTTTCCCATTTTGGAATGCCCATTTCCTTCAACTACCTAATGTCTTAATCTGTTTGAGCTGTATTACAAACTACCACAGACTGAGTGGCTTATAAACAACATAAGTTATTTCTCACATTTCTGGAGGCTGGGAAGTCCAAGATCAAGGTGTCAGCCAATTTGGTGTCTGGTGAGGACCCAGTTCCTCATAGATGGCCATTTTTTCACTGTAACCTCACATGTTGGAAGGGGCAAGAGATCTCTCTGGGTTTTTTGTTTTTTGTTTTTTTTTGATGGAGTCTTGCTCTGTCACCCAGGCTGGAATGCAGTGGTGTGATCTTGGCTTACTGCAGCCTCTGCCTCTTGGGTTCAAGCAATTCTCCTGCCTCAGCCTCCCGAGTAGTTGGGACTACTACTGCAGCCATCACGCCCAGCTAATTTTTTGTATTTTTAGTAGAGACGTGGTTTCACCATGTTAGCCAGGATGGTCTCTATTTCCTGAACTTGTGATCTGCCCACCTCGGCCTCCCAAAGTGCTGGGATTACAGGCATGAGCTACTGCGCCCGGCCTGGGGTCTCTTTTATAAGGACATTAATCCCATCCATGAGGGCTCCACCCTCATGACCTAATAACTTCCCAAAGGTCCCACCTCCTAATAGCATCATATCAGGCTTTAAGATTTAATACATGAATCTTGAGGGTACCTAAACATTTAGACCACAGCACCTGATAAATACCTCCATCTGTCCAGATCAACTAAACCATTATCTCCTCTGGCTACCCCAGCACTCTCAAGTAGAATTGCCCCCTTCATGTCCCAACTGGTCCTGTAACCAGTTCTCCCAGGGAAGTGGTTGTACATGGTTCCTTCTCACCCAGCACAATGCCTGGCATAGAACAAGTATTAAATAATTGTGAAATGGGAGTGTAAAACAGGACTCTTGCAGCTCAACCTTGAAGAATATGATCATTATCTTGATTGTGGCACTGGTTTCACAAGTATATACATATGTCAAACATTGTCCAATTGTACACTTTATAAATGTACACTTTGGTGTATGTCAATTATACCTTCACAAAGCTGGGTTTTTTAATTATTATTTTTTAAGCGGGGAGTGAACTATTAAGTAGAGCTGTCTCCAACCTTGAGAGCGGCACCTTCTAGGCACAGCCCTAAGACAGGACAAGAAAATGCACATGTCGCACTGCTGGCTCTCCGCATTAGACTGAAGGTCCTCTGAGGTCGGCTTTGGGTGAAACAGCACGGGATGGCCTGCTGCCCTGACAGCAGCAGGTCTTAGCTTCACATTGGGATCCCCTGAGGAGGTATAAAAATTACTGATGCCTGGGTCCCATTCCAGAGCACTTCATCAGTCTAAGGCAGACCTGAACCTCAGGAGTATTTAAACTCTCACCTGCATGTTTTTTTTTTAATTTTTGTTTATTATTATTATTATTTTTAGACAGAGTCTCCCTCTGTCACCCAGGCTGGAGTGCAGTGGCACGATCATGGCTCACGGCACCCTCTAACCCCTGGCCTCATTTCCCCCCTCAGCCTCCTGAGTAGCTGGGATCCCAGGAGCCACCCGCCACGCCCTGCGCTCCCAGGTGCTTCTAATGTGCAGTGGAGTTTGAGAACCACTGTTTCAGATCACTGAGTTGGTTAATGGTCCAGCTCGAGGTCACATCACATCATTTCCCATTCCTTCCTCCGAGAGTCTAGAAGCCAAGAGTCACATTGTGGACAAGAAGCCCCAGTAAGCTCGAAGTCTTTTTATGGAGAAGGTGACCAGGCATCCAGATTGCATCAACACCAAAACCGCTTGAGACTGAACTCTTTTGTGCCATTTTGCCCCCAAACCTACCCTGTCCTCCCGCCCCTTTCTACGGCTGGGCAAATCTCGGGGCCGGTAGGTGGCGCTGTCTCCTATGGCTTGCAGAAAACTCAACTTCGGCGGGGTGGCGCTTTTAAAAGGCTATTTTGAAATCATTAACTTTTATTTTATTATTTTTTTCTTATCGAGACAGAGTCTCACCCTGTCGCCCAGGCTGCAGTGCAGTGGCGGGATCTCGACTCACTGCAACCTCTGCCTCCCGGGCTCAAGCGATTCTCCTGCCTCAGCCTCCCAAATAGCTGGGATTACAGGTGCGCACCACCATGCCCGACTAATTTTGTATTTTTAGTAGAGACAGGGTTTCACCATGTTGGCCAAGCTGGTCTTGAACCCCTGACCTCAAGTGATCCTACCGCTTTGGCCTTGCAAAGTGCTGGGATTACAGGCGTGAGCCACTGCACTTGACCTTAAAATCATTAACTTTTAATGCACCATTTCTAAATTTCTCCTTGGACTTTTCCTTGGTTGGTCTCTTTATTCCTTGTTCTTGTGCTAGGGAAAAATGAATGTTATGCTGTTTGCTCTTGTTGAGATATTTGCATCATTTTTACTGAATCATTAGAGATCATATATTGTCCTCTTTCTTATAATACATAACCATAAGTAATGTTAATGTCATATTAATGGTGCATAAAATTTGGTACAATTGTTCAGAGAAATCAATGTTTTATTTAGTTGTGATTGTACAAAATTAAAAAGGAGGTAAATCCATTTTCATTGAAAAATTCTTCAGTTAAATAAACAAAATGCCACCTGTGGGAGGTGAGGTGCGCAAGATCTGTCTGGGTTTTCCCTGAGGGTTCTCTGAGAACTCCAGTTTGCCATTAATTGACAATCCACGGTGCAAAAAGCAAGGTTGGAGATTAGGTTGGGGAGAGCCCTGGAAGACATATGGGGGTGTTCTTCTCAGTCTCAGGGCTATGAAATGTGGTGCTCTTATTCACAGACAGAAGCCTGGGGCAAACCATCAAAGGCCTCATAATTTTTGCAGGCCTGGTAACATTTTTCCTGAGCCCACAATCACGACATGTGGGCCAATAAGGAAATTCTCTGCTACTTCCAGATGAGAGAACCAGTTTGAAAATCAACAACAACAATAATATTTCATATATCATGAAGCACTCCCTATACGCCAGGCACAATTCTTGTGCCTCACACATATTAACCCCTTTAATTCTCACGATAATTATGAAGTAGGTACTATTTTTATGCCTGTTCAATAGTAGGGGAAATAGAGGCAAGTAACTAGTCTGCAGTCACATAACTAGGAAGTGACATAGCCAGGATCTGAGCCAGGAAGTCCGACTCCATTGCTTACCTCTCTGTCATTTAATGTTGAAATATTAACAGAGGTAATATATTTCAATAGTCAGTAGGAACAATGTGACATATATTTGAAGCTGAGAGTGTCCTGTATTTACCAGGACCTGGTGCCAGATGCAAATAGAGTGATGGATGAAACACAGGCTTCATCGTCCTGGAGCTCACAGGTTAATGGCCTTTATTACCAAAAGTGCAAAACTCTTTATTTACTTATGTCATTGTTCAAATTTCATAAAGTATTCTCATATTCTCTCCAGTAAAGTAACTCATCTAAAACTACCTGCAACATGCCTGCTGCTGCTTTCTTTTTTTTTTTTTTTTTTGAGACAGGGTCTTGCTATGCTGGCCAGGCTGGAGTGCAGTGGCATGATCATGGCTCACTGCAGCCCTGACCTCCTGGGCTCAAGCAACCCTCCTACTTCAGCCTCCTGAGTGGTGGGACCATAGGTGAATGCCACCACACCCAGCTAATTTTTAAAATATTTTGGAGCGATGAAGTCTCACTATGCTGCCCAGGCTGGCTATGAGCCCTGGGCTCAAGTGATCCTCCCACCTTGGCCTCCCAAAGTGCTTGGATTCCAGGTGTGAGCCACCATGCCTGGCCTGCTTCTCATTTATTACCCCAGATATGACTTCCTCTTTGTTTGGGGACCCTCCAGCTTTTCTATCTTGTGTGAAGGCTCTCCATTCTCTAATTGGCTGTGGTGTCCTGCCCTTATGCAGTGATGGGAAGAATCTTGGAGGCTTCTTTCCTTTTGGTGGAAACAATAGCCTCCTGACTGGGTCCAAGTCAAAAATGAATCCCCACTGGACAGCCAGCCCCTTTGCTGCACCTGAACTTCCTGAGGGAAAATCCTCTGTTTTATTTCTTTGCTATGTAAAAAGCCCTCAACAAAATTTATTGAATGTAAAAATTAAGCCCCTATTTCAATGAAGTGGCATGGCATCCTAGAGCAAAGCATGTCCTGGAATATGAAAGCAAATAAATAGAATCAGGGCTAAGATTTGAAAGCATCTCTTAGCCAGCCCTGAGTAAGGGTCTTTACCATTTTCTTTCTTTCTTTCTTTTTTTTTTTTTTTGAGACAGAGTCTCACTCTGTCACCCAGGCTGGAATGCAATGGCACGATCTAGGCTCACTGCAACCTCTGCCTCTGCGGTTCAAGTGATTCTCCTGCCTCAGCCTCCCAAGTAGCTGGGATTACAGGCACTCGCTACTTCTCTGGCTAATTTTTGTATTTTTAGTAGGGACAGGGTTTCACCACGTTAGTCAGGCTGGTCTCGAACTCCTGACCTCAGGTGATCCACCTGCCTCGGCTTCCCAAAGTGCTGGGATTACAGGTGTGAGCCACTGCGCCTGGCTTTTTTTTTTTTTTTTTAAGACATGGGGTTTTGCTGTTTTGCTGTGTTGACACCAGGCTGGTCTCAAACTCCTGGCTTCAAGTGATCCTCCTGCTTCAACCTCCCAAAGTGTTGTCATTTTCTTTTTTTTTTTTTTTTTTTTGAGACGGAGTCTCGCTCTGTCGCCTAGGCAGGAGTGCAGTTGCATGATCTCGGCTCACTGCAAACTCTGCCTTCCAGGTTCACGCCACTTTCCTGCCTCAGCCTCCCGAGTAGCTGGGACTACAGGTGCCTGCCACAACGCCCGGCTATTTTTTTTGTATTTTTAGTAGAGACGGGGTTTCACCTTGTTAGCCAGGATGGTCTCGATCTCCTGACCTCGTGATCCGCCTGCCTCGGCCTCCCAAAGTGCTGGGATTACAGGCGTGAGCTACCGCGCCCGGCTGTCATTTTCTTAATGAAGAGAATTAACTTACATGATATCCTCTAAATGGTACATAAGTCTCATTTCATAATAGAGCATCTGTCATTTTTAACTAATCATTTTTTGTTGCTGTTATCCACAGTCTCAAGTTTAAAAAAAAAAAAAAAGACCTCAAAGCATCAATACAAATAGATATTTGGACAATGGACCTCACCTGAATATTCTAATCAAGCCACATCTATTATTGCCCATGTGTCTTCCTGATAAGCCCCCTACCCCTACCCCCATAAAGTGGTGATTCAGGTCCTTCCTGTTTTGTTTTCAAGGTCGTTACTGCTCTGCATCAATCCAGTAGAAAGCCAAAGAATATGGAGGATTTTGCAAGAGAGATTTTTTATGAATCAAGTCTGGTATTACTGCACCTCATTTCCCCCCACATCATATTGGCTTAGAACTTGTCACATAACCACACCCAACACCCCAAGGGAGGCAGGGGAATATAGAAGAGCTACTTGTCTAGGAAGATAGCACTTTGTGAACAGCTCTCTAGTCTCTGTTTCTCTCCCTTCCTTCATGTTATGAAATTTCCTCACCCTTTGAGACCCAGCATAAACACGATTATTTATCCCTAACCCTGGAACAGTATTTGTCACATGGTATACACTCAATAAATACTTGTTGGATAAATGCATCATTCCACAAACATTTAAAAAATTTTTTTCTTTATTTTGTAGAGATGGGGTCTTGCTATGTTGCCTAGGCTGGTCTTGAATCCCTGAGCTCAAGCCCTCCTGCCTTGGCCTCCCAAAGTGCTGGGATTACAGGCATGAGCCACTACGCCTAGCCAACAGACACTTTTTTCAGTGCCCACTCTCAGGGAGTTGAGTAATAAGTCAGAGATTAATTCCATAAGCAAATAATTTCAACCTCAACTCTTCCAATGGAGGCAAGGACCAAGTTCCCTAAGAACATGAAGGAAGCCAGCTGTGGTGGCTCACACCTGTCATCCCAGTACTTTGGGAGGGCAAGCGGAGAGGATTAATAGAGCCCAGAAGCTCGGGCAACATACTAGGTTGATCAGACTGGGTAACATAGTGAGATCCCACCTCTCCCTCCAAAACAACAATGACAACAAAAACAAACAAAAAAGAAGGACATGGAGGAAAACATTCTGTCAACAATCGTTCTGGAAGGCTTCACAAAGGAAGCAACATTTGAGCGGGGTATCAAAAGACGAATAGGAGTTTATCAGTCAGAAAAGATCACGGATAGGGCCTTCGAAGGAAGAAACACAATCTGCAAAGATAAGAATGTATCTGTCTGTGAGGGTGGGAGTAGGGGCCAGGCTCTGAAGGGCTTTGTGAGTTATGCAATCTCATTCCTGGTCTACTTCAGTGTACTTTGATCTTTCAGATATACCTGGTATATGTGCTCTACCTCCTTTCTCTTTTTAAATTTTTTTTTTTGGTTTTTCTTTTTTCTTTTGTAGAGACAAGGTCTCACCATGTTTCCCAGGCTAGTCTTGAACCCCTGGGCTCAAGTGATCCTCTCACCTCAGCTTCCCAAACTGCTGGGATAACAGGCATGAGCCACGTGCACGCCCAGCTTCTTCTTCTCCTCTTTTTTTTTTTTTTTTTTTTTTTAAGACAAGGTCTCACTCTGTGTCCCAGGATGGAGTACAGAGTGGTGCAATCATAGCTCACTATAACCTCAAACTCCTGGGCTTAAGCAATTCTTCCACCTCAGCCTCTCAAGTAGCTGGGACAACACGCATGTCATTACTGTGCCTGGCTAATTTTTTATGAGACGAGCTTTCACTATATTGCCCATGCTGGTCTGCTTCAAGCTCCTGGGCTCAAGCAATCCTCCTGCCTTGGCCTCCCAAAGTGCTGGGATTACAGGCATGGGGCACCACACTCAGCCCCCTACATCTTTTTGAGTTGACTAAAGCCAAGTGTGGTATCTGGAAGGTTCAAGAGTCTGAATGTGTAGTCTAACATAAGAAGAACCCCTAGTGAGCATTGCAGGCATCATGTTTTATATTACAGTCTCTGAAATATTGGAGGGGACAGTGATCAATCTCCACTGAAGCTGGGAGAAGAGGAAACTATCAAACGCTCTTGAGTTACAAGTAATGAAGTATTTCCCCAATTAAATAATTGGGGTGGATTAGCTAGGAAGCTGATGGAGGCCTCTTGGGACATCCTTTAAAGAGGAGAGGTGATCATTTTTAGAGTCCACCCGTAAGACAGGCCCTCATAGTCTTCCTACATAAAGAACACATTCAAACAGGCATTCCGTCTTCTATGTAAGCGCAGTGCATTTTGTAGAACAATTTTTAGTCAGTAGATCAGGTTATGTAAAGTAGAGCCTGCTGCCAAGTGCGGAACACACTTGGCTTTGCAAGTGGTAATTATAGAGCCAGCTCTGGCAGGGACCAGGCCCTTCACTTTCCAGATGAGCAAACTGAGGTCCAGAGGGTGGCAGGCAGTAGCACGGTTGCTCAGCTAGTTGATGGCAACGAGGACTGGAACTCAATTCTTCTGATCCTGGGCCCAGATTTCTCATTTTCCTCCACTAGCAATTGAATATGAGGGGCCATATTCTACAAAAGGGGCATCAGCTACTGCAAACAGGTGAAAGCTGGGTCCTGGGCTGGTGGCTGATGGCTGAGCCATGGCTTCTTGTGTACCAGGTCCTTGAGCAGCTGTTCAGCCTCCATTCCCCACCCCAGCCCCAAACATGACACCCCAAGAAGGGCAGGGGTCCAGAAACTTGTCCCATCTTTTGAAAGGCTACTGAACTGCTAGCTAAGCACTGTTTTAAAGGCCAGTGGTATACCTAAGACAAGGTAAAGGTGAGAGGCATGATGGTTCACACCTGTAATCCCAGCACTTTGGGAGGCCAGGGGCAGGAGGATTGCTTGAGCCCAGGAGTTCAAGACCAGCATGAGCAACATAGGGGACCCCATCTCTATAAAAAATAAAATAATTAGTCTGGTGTGGTGGTGCCTACATGGGCCCAGCTACTTCGGAGGCTGAGGCGGAAGGATTGCTGGAGCCCACGATGTCGAGGCTGTAGTGGGGTATGATGGTGCCACTGCACTCCAACCTGGGCAACAGAGTGAGACCCTGTCTCAAAAGAAAAGGAATTCCAAGAAAGTGGTGCCGAGGTGGCCGAGGAATAATGGGGCTCAGCTTCCAAGAGTGTTCCCATGTACTGGTTCTTCCATCTTCAGGTATCTCTGTCCTTGCCTGGAGCTGTGATATTCTGAGCCTTCTGTCTTATCACTCCACTCCTATGGCATTTCTCCCCAAGCCACATCTGTGTAGAACAAGCTTGTTCAACCTGTGGCCTGTGGGCCCAGGATGTGGGCTCAGGATGGCTTTGAATGTGGCCCAACATAAATTCGTAAACTTTCTTAAAACATTGTAAGATTTGGGGGGGGAGGATTTTTTTTAAGCTCATCAGCTATCGTTCCTATTACTGTATTTCATGTGTGGCCCAAGACTTCTTCTTCCAATGTGGCCCAGGGAAGCCAAAAGATTGGACACCCCTGGTGTAGACCATACCTGTTCTGTGTCTCTTCTCCATCTCCTGCCTACTCCTTTATTACTGGCATTTACTCAAGAAGTCTCTAAACATGATTGGTTTAAAATATAGTGTGTGTGTTTATGTGTATTTGTATTCATTCATTCTACTTTTTACTGAAATAACTGGAAAGGAATCTATGCCCTTTAGGTGATATGAGGAAACATCCAGGAAAAGAGAAACACATTGTGATTGCTTTGCTCCAGTGGAAAGAGGGCATTTAGAGAAAGAATCCAGGAGAGTTTCCTCCAGGTCTAAGCTCTACTGATAATCTTAAAGAAAATTTTACATAAGCAATATCCGATGTGAAAAAATAAATAAATAAAACAAGCATGGCCAACTTAATTGAAAAACATCGGGGCCGGGTGCAGTGGCTCACGCCTGTAATCCCAGCACTTTGGGAGGCCGAGGCGGATGGATCACAAGGTCAGGAGATTGAGACCATCCTGGCCAACATGGTGAAACCCTGTCTCTACTAAAAACACAAAAAATTAGCCGGGCATGGTGGTGGGCGCCTGTAGTCCCAGCTACTGGGGGAGGCTGAGGCAGGAGAATGGCATGAACTTGGGAGGCGGAGCTTGCAGTGAGCTGAGATTGCGCCACTGCACTCCAGCCTGGGCGACAGAGCGAGACTCCGTCTCAAAAAAAAAAAAAAAGAAAAGAAAAATATCACAACTTTTACTATAATTTCATTAATAGATTTGTTAACATCATTCATGAAAGATGGAAAATATATATTTCCTCTGGAATATATAATTAAAAAGTATTTTCAAAATTAACCTTTCAAAAGTTGCCCTCAGAAAGATGTAATAATTAATGAGTATTTTCGGAATTGGTAATTAAATGCTTGTGTGTGCTTCTTAACAGCGTCAGAGAAATATGACATTTCTATGACTTACAGCTACATTTGCACATTAAAAGCAACAACACCAAAGAGAAACACCTATCCCTATGTTGACAATTTCTGTCGAGACTTGTTTGGTACTCTGTCTCTCAAAGTGAAATTCCACCCCTCTCGCACTTGGCAATGACCACTATGCACATGCTGAACCTAAAAATAAGCCATCAAACAAAAATTACTGAGATCTACTATATGCCAGTTACCATAATAGGCTATTTTCACTAACAGAGAACCCAGTGTGCCCCTGGAGTTGTCACCTGCTTGTCTCCCATGTTCATCCATCATCCATTTTTGGGTCTGCCCTCAGTAGTCCAGTATTGGCTGTGAACTCTGAGAGTTGGCACAGGGATTACTTTTTCCTAACCAGGACCATGGTGGACAGGGAAAGAAAAACTTATGACAGAGCATTTTCCTATAAAAAGGAATATAATTTGGTATTTTTCAAATAAAAAGTTAATCATTTTAATTTTATTTTATTTTCAGACAAAGTGTCACTCTGTTGTCCAGGCTGGAGTGCAGGGGCGTAATCTTAGCTCACTGCAACCTTCACTTCCTAGATTCGAGCAACTATCGTACCTCAGCCTCCTGAGTAGCTAGGATTACAGGAGCACGCCACCACATCCAGCTAATTTTTGTATTTTTAGTAGAGATGGGTTTTCACCATGTTGGCCAGGCTGGTCTCGAACTCCCGACCTCTGGTGATCCTCCTGCCTTGGCCTCTCAAAGTGCTGGGATTACAGGCGTGAGCCACCACCGTGCCCAGCTTAAAAAATTAATCTTAACATTAAAGAAAATTGTATACATGCGTCATAGGCCTATCAATCTCTACAAAAGAATTTTGTAACACTCTGTCACCATAGTCACTCATTTCTTGCAGTGTGGCAAATCCTAGGCATGACTACTAAAAGCAGAGTAAATTAAGTACCTTATCTAAACTAAGGGGTATACTGTAGGATAGTTGCTTTTCTGCCCCTGAACTCTTTTTCTCCCTGCGTGTTAAATTACAGGTATGCCTCAGTAAAATATTTCTGACCTGGATTATAAATTGAATTGCCGCTCTCCCTCTCCCTCTCCCTCTCCCTCTCCCTCTCCCTCTCCCTCTCCCTCTCCCTCTCCCTCTCCCTCTCCCTCTCCCTCTCCCTCTCCCTCTCCCTCTCCCTCTCCCTCTCCCTCTCCCTCTCCCTCTCCCTCTCCCTCTCCCTCTCCCTCTCCCTCTCCCTCTCCCTCTCCCTCTCCCTCTCCCTCTCCTCTCCCTCTCCCTCTCCCTCTTTTTTCGGTCTCCCTCTCCTTCTTTTTTCGGTCTCCCTCTCCTTCTTTTTTCGGTCTCCCTCTGTTGCCGAAGCTGGACTGTACTGCCGGGATCTCGGCTTGCTGCAACCTCCCTGCCTCGGGCTCCTGTGACTCTCCTGTCTTGGCCTGCCGAGTGCCTGGGATTGCAGGCGCGCGCCGCCACGCCTGAATGGTTTTTGTATTTTTGGTGGAGACGGGGTTTCCCCGTGTTGACCGGGCTGGTCTCCAGCTCCTGGCCTCGAGTGATCTGCCTGCCGCGGCCTCCCGAGGTGCTGGGATTGCAGACGGAGTCTCGCTAACTCAATGCTCAATGGTGCTCAGGCTGGAGTGCAGTGGTGTGATCTCGGCTCTCTGCAACCTCCACCTACCAGCCTCCTGCCTTGGCCTCTTAAAGTGCTAAGATTACAGCCTCTGCCCCACCGCCACCCCGTCTAGGAAGTGAGGAGCGTCTCTGCCTGGCCGCCCATCGTCTGGGATGTGAGGAGCCCCTCTGCCCGGCCGCCCTATCTGGGAGGTGAGGAGCGCCTCTGCCCGGCCGCCCATCATCTGGGATGTGAGGAGCGCCTCTGCCCGGCTGCCACCCCGTCTGGGAGGAAGTGAGGAGCGCCTCTGCCCGGCTGCCCCGTCTGGGAGATGAGGAGCACCTCTGCCCGGCCGCCCCGTCTGGGAGGAAGTGAGGAGCGCCTCTGCCCTGTTGCCCTATCTGGGAAGTGAGGAGCGCCTCTGCCTGGCCGCCACCCCGTCTGGGAAGTGAGGAGCGCCTCTGCCCGGCTGCCACCCCATATGGGAAGTGAGGAGCGCCTCTGCCCAGCCGCCCCTTCTGGGAGGTGAGGAGCGCCTCTGCCTGGCCGCCACCCCGTCTGGGAGGAAGTGAGGAGCACCTCTGCCCAGCTGCCCCATCTGGGAAGTGAGGAGCGCCTCTGCCCGGCTGCCACCCCCTATGGGAAGTGAGGAGCGCCTCTGCCCGGCCGCCCACTCTGGGAAGTGAGGAGCGCCTCTGCCCGGCCGCCCACTCTGGGAAGTGAGGAGCGCCTCTGCCCGGCCGCCCACTCTGGGAGGTGAGGAGCGCCTCTGCCTGGCCGCCACCCCGTCTGGGAGGAAGTGAGGAGCGCCTCTGCCTGGCCGCCACCCCGTCTGGGAGGAAGTGAGGAGCACCTCTGCCCAGCTGCCCCATCTGGGAAGTGAGGAGCGCCTCTGCCCGGCTGCCACCCCCTATGGGAAGTGAGGAGCGCCTCTGCCCGGCCGCCCCGTCTGGGAGGTGAGGAGCGCCTCTGCCTGGCCGCCACCCCGTCTGGGAGGAAGTGAGGAGCGCCTCTGCCTGGCCGCCACCCCGTCTGGGAGGAAGTGAGGAGCACCTCTGCCCAGCTGCCCCATCTGGGAAGTGAGGAGCGCCTCTGCCCGGCTGCCACCCCCTATGGGAAGTGAGGAGCGCCTCTGCCCGGCCGCCCACTCTGGGAAGTGAGGAGCGCCTCTGCCCGGCGGCCCACTCTGGGAAGTGAGGAGCGCCTCTGCCCGGCCGCCCACTCTGGGAGGTGAGGAGCGCCTCTGCCCGGCCGCCCCGTCTGGGAGGTGAGGAGCGCCTCTGCCTGGCCACTCCGTCTGGGAAGGGAGGAGCGCCTCTGCCCGGCCACCCCGTCTGGGAGGTGAGGAGCACCTCTGCCCGGCTGCCACCCCGTCTGGGAGGAAGTGAGGAGCGCCTCTGCCCGGCTGCCCCATCTGGGAAGTGAGGAGCGCCTCTGCCCGGCCGCCACCCCATATGGGAAGTGAGGAGCGCCTCTGCCTGACCACTCCGTCTGGGAGGTGAGGAGCGCCTCTGCCCGGCCGCCCCGTCTGGGAGGTGAGGAGTGCCTCTGCCCGGCCGTCACCCCGTCTGGGAGGAAGTGAGGAGCACCTCTGCCCGGCTGCCCCGTCTGGGAGATGAGGAGCACCTCTGCCCGGCCGCCCCGTCTGGGAGATGAGGAGCACCTCTGCCCGGCCGCCCCGTCTGGGAGGTGAGGAGTGCCTCTGCCCGGCTGCCACCCCGTCTGGGAGGAAGTGAGGAGCACCTCTGCCCGGCCGCGCCCTCTGGGAAGTGAGGAGCGCCTCTGCCTGGCCGCCACCCCGTCTGGGAGGAAGTGAGGAGCGCCTCTGCCTGGCTGCCCCATCTGGGAAGGGAGGAGCACCTCTGCCCGGCCGCCACACCGTCTGGGAAGTGAGGTGCGCCTCTGCCTGGCTGCCCCATCTGGGAAGGGAGGAGCACCTCTGCCCGGCCGCCACACCGTCTGGGAAGTGAGGAGCGCCTCTGCCTGGCTGCCCCATCTGGGAAGGGAGGAGCACCTCTGCCCGGCCGCCACACCGTCTGGGAAGTGAGGAGCGCCTCTGCCTGGTCGCCCCGTCTAGGAGGTGAGGAGCGCCTCTGCCCGGCCGCCCTGTCTGGGAGGTGAGGAGCGCCTCTGCCTGGCCGCCACCCCATCTGGGAGGAAGTGAGGAGCGTCTCTGCCCGGCCGCCCCGTCTGGGAAGTGAGGAGCGCCTCTGCCCGGCCGCCCCCTCTGGGAAGTGAGGAGCGCCTCTGCTCGGCCGCCCCCTCTGGGAAGTGAGGAGCGCCTCTGCTCGGCCGCCCCGTCGGGGAAGGGAGGAGCGCCTCTGCCCGGCCGCCCCGTCTGGGAGGTGAGGAGCGCCTCTGCCCGGCTGCCACCCAGTCTGAGAGGAACTGAGGAGCGCCTCTGCCCGGGCGGCCCCGTCTGGGAAGCGAGGAGCGCCTCTGCCCGGGCGGCCCCGTCGGGGAAGTGAGGAGCGCCTCTGCCCGGCCGCCCCGTCTGGGAGGAGAGGAGCGCCTCTGCCCGGGCGGCCCCGTCTGGGAAGCGAGGGGCGCCTCTGCCCAGCCGCCCTGTCTGGGAGGTGAGGAGCGCCTCTGCCCGGCTGCCCTGTCTGGGAGGTGTACCCAACAGCTCCGAAGAGACAGCGACCATCGGGAGCCGGCCATGAGGACGATGGCGGTTTTGTTGAAGAGAAGGGGAGGAAGTGTGGGGAAAGGAAGGAGAGATCAGATTGTTGCTGTGTCTGTGTAGAAAGGGGTGGGCATAGGAGACTCCATTTTGTTCTGACTAGGAGAAATTCTTCTGCCTTGGGATGCTGTTGATCTATGGCCTTTCCCCCAGCCCCCTGCTCTCTGAAACATGTGCTGTGTCAACTCAGGGTTAAATGGATTAAGGGTGGTGCAAGATGTGCTTTGTTAAACAGATGCTTGAAGGCAGCATGCTCTTTAAGAGTCATCACCACTCCCTAATCTCAAGTACTCAGGGGCACAAACACTGCAGAAGGCCGCAGGGTCCTCTGCCTAGGAAAACCAGAGACCTTTGTTCATGTGTTTATCTCCTGACCTTCTCTCCACTATTATCCTATGACCCTGCCATATCCCCCTCTCCGAGAAACACCCAAGAATGATCAATAAATACTTCAGAAATTAAAAAAAAAAAAAAAAAAAAAAAAAAAAAGCACATTAAACTGAGACTTACTCCCAGTACAGTGCTTGGAGTTTTCAGCTATACCACCCACTTCAATTCTGGAGTCTGGATGTTATACTGCTTAATTAGGCTAAACAGCCAGTACTGATTAAACACAAGGAAAAATCTGCCGTAGAAGTAATGGTGATAACTCTTGTGTTTCTCTTTTCTCACACATAAACAGTTTGGGAACAGTGGTCTCAAAATATGGTCCAGAAACTACTGGAGGTATCCCTGGAGGGGGTGCTTGAGGTTAAAAGTATTTGCATAATAACACTAAGATTGTATTTGTTCTTTTTACTCTTATTATTTTATAAATGTACAGTGGAGTTTTCCAGAGAATACAAGATGTGTGGCAACACATCAGATAAGGCAAAAGCAGATACGAGAATCCAACAGTTTTTTATGAATTTGGCCATCAAAGAGATTTGCAGGAATATAAAACAATGTTTTTCTTCCCATTAAATGTCTTTGTTTTAGAAAATGTAGTTATTTTTCATGAAAATATTACTTATGTTAACATATAGTGGGATTATTTTCAATTTATTAATATTTAAATATTATTAAATGTCTCCATTTTAAATAATAAAAAAAAAAAAAAAAAAAAAAATAAATTGAATTGCCCAACATAACAAGTCACTTTGGGAGTGGGTAAATCTGAATTGTGAAACAGGAAACTTAACGAATCTGATTTTTAAGTTTTTTTGTTTATTTATTTTTACGGGTAAAATAGACATAACATAAAATTTATCATTTTAACTTTTTTATTTATTTTATTTTATTTTTTATATAGAGGCTCCCTCTGTCACCCAGGCTGGAGTGCAGTGGCACAATCATGGCTCACCACAGCCTCGACCTCCTGGGCTCAAGTGATCCTCCCACCTCAGTCTCCTGAGTAGCTGGGACTACAGGCACTTGCCACAATGCTAATTTTTTTTTTTTTTTTTTTTTAAATAGAGATGGGATTTCACTATGTTGCCCAGGCTGGTCTCGAACTCCTGGGCTCAAGCAGTCCACCCCCTTCTACCTCCCAAAGTGCTGGGATTATAGGTGTGAGCGACCACACCTGGCCCATTTTAACCATTTTTAAGTTTACCATTCGGTGGCATTAAGTACATTCACCATGTTTTGCAATTATTACTACCATCTCTTTCCTGAACTTTTCCATTATCCCAAACTGAGGCCAGGCGTGGTGGCTCACTCCTGTAATCCCAGCACTTTGGGAGGCCGAGGCAGGCAGATCACTTGACGTCAGGAGTTCGAGACCAAACTGAAAATATTTACACATTAATTTAATTAATACTCTCAATTCTCCTCTCCCTCTAGGGTCTGGTAACCTCTACTTTCTGTCTCTGAATTTTTCATTCTATGTACTTTATACATAGTATGTGGAATCATACAATATTTTGTCTTTTTCTATATGGCCTATTTCACTTGGCATGTTTTCAAGATTCACCCATGCTGTAATACAACAGAATTTCTTTCCCTCCCTTCCTCACTCCCTCCCTCTTTTCCTTCTTTTTTTTTTTTTTTTCTTTGAGACAGGGCCTCACTATCTCCCAAGCTGGAGTGCAGTGGTGCAATCATGGCTCATGGCAGCCTCAACTTCCCCAGGCTCAGGTGATCCACCTCAGCCTCCCAAGTAGCTAGGACTACAGGCATGCCACCACACCCAGCTAATTTTTGTATTTTTTTGTAGAGATGGGGTTTCACCATGTTGCCCAGGCTGGTCTCAAACCCTGAGCTCAAGCAATCCTCCTGCCTCGGTCGTCCCAAAGTGTTGGGATTACAGGCATGAGCCACTGCTCCCAGCCGCATGTCAGAATGTCAGAATTTCATTTCTTTTTTTTTTTTTTTTTTTTTGAGGCAGCTATGCACTCTGTCGCATAGCTCACTTTAACCTCCAGCTACAGGGCTCCAACTTGAGGGCTCAAATGATTCTCTCTCCTCAGTCTCCCTATGTTGCTCAGGCCGGTCTTGAACTCCTGGCCTCCAGCAATCGTCCCATCCCGGCCTCCCAAACTTCTGGGATTACAGGCATGAGCCATTGCAAAGGCCCTCATTTCTTTTAAAGGCTGATAATAGTCCACCATATGTACCTACTACATCCTGTCTTCTGTTCATCTGTTGATGGACATTTGGGTAGTTTCCACCTTTTAGCTATTGTGAATAATGCTGCTATGAACCTTGGTGTACAGGTATCTGTTTGAGTCCCTGCTTTCAAATTTTTGGAGGATATACCCAGAACTGGAGTTGTTGGGTCATATGGTAAGTCTATATTTAATTCCTGAACTCATCATAGCTTAAAACTAACAATAAGAAACATAAAATTTCTCTGGGTTATCCATGCTCAAACCCCATAGTCAAACTGATCCAAAACCAGCAGCCTCCTTTGGGTCTGGAAGCTTAGCAGTGACCAGACATGGAATGTTCCAGAAGTAGCCACAAAGGAAACTGTTCCAGTGGCTGTGGGGAAGTTTTGCCTTGAGGTGAGCAATCAGTGCATACTGAATTTAATGAGTAGATGAAAGTCAAAGCATTTGAAGGGCATCTCCACTCTCCAGCTTAATTTAAAAAGAAGAAGAAGAAGAAGAAGAAGAAGGGACAAGAAAAAAGGCATGAACCAGAAAGCAAAAGCTCAGAGAAAAGGCATCTCTAAACCAGTTTTAAGATACTGGAGCCTGGATCACTCAGGATTTAGAGCTTATGGCAGGTCTGGGCAAGTTAGGGGCTCAGGAAACCACCAGGTGATAATAGGAGGGGGGCTGGTAAGAAGGGAACCAGGGGCAGGTTTGATCGCAGAACTTTCCAAGTGCAGTTTAGGTTAAGCGGCGGATTGTGTTGGATCTGAGTCTGAGACAGATCAAACTGATATTTCAACAGTTTGTAAAGCACTGGAGTTGGAAGAAGGAAGGTGACACGCAGAAGATCTGCTCCACAAGGCCTAGGCTTAAAGAATGCTAGATAAGACCGGGCGCGGTGGCTCATGCCTGTACTTTGGGAGGCCCAAAGTACTCATCCCAGCACTTTGGGAGGCCGAGGCGGGTGGATCACGAGGTCAGGAGATCCAGACCATCCTGGCTAACATGGTGAAACCCCACCTCTACTAAAAATAAAAAAAATCAGCCGGGCGTGGTGGCACACGCCTGTAGTCCCAGCTACTCGGGAGCGCGAGACAGGAGAATCGCTTGAACCCGGGAGTCAGAGGTTGCAGTGAGCCGAGATTGCGCCACTGCACTCCAGCTTGGGCGACAGAGCGAGACTCGGTCTCAAAAAAAAAAAAAAAAAAAAAAAAAAAAAAAAAAAAAAAAGCTAGATAAATACTAATTTTGATTGTAGTTATTAAGGCAATATTTACCCAGTTTCCAGGACTCCACTCCTCTTCCATCTAATCTATCCTACACTCCCCTGACAGACAAATCTTTTAAAATCACCACTTGGCACACAACATCTCATAGCTCAAGCTCTTTCAGGGCATTGATTGAGTGATTGATTGAGACAGAGTCTTGCTTTGTTGCCCAGGCTGGAGTGGAGTGCAGTGGCACTATCTTGGCTCACCGCAACCTCTACGTCCTGGGTTCAAGCGATTCTCAGGCCTCAGCCTCCAGAGTAGCTGGGATTACAGGGACCCACCACCATGCCCAGCTAATTTTTGTATTTTTAAAAGAGACAGGGTTTCACCATGTTTAGCCAGGCTCGTCTCGAACTTTGGCCTCAAGCTATCCACCCGCCTGGGTCTCCCAAAGTGCTGGAATTACAGACATGAGCCAATGCGCTGGCCCCATTATTTATAATCACTGCCTCTCAAACTGGGATAAGAGTAGCTCCAAGGCCACTGACCTGAGAGACAGGTAGCTCCAAGATAAACCCAGGACAGCTCCTGTAAAATGTTTAGGGACAAGCATTTTACATCAAAACAAACATGAGGACATTATAGAATATGTTAACCCAAAATATCTGAGACCAGTCTCAGTCAATTTAGAAAGTTTATTTTGCCAAGGTTAAGGATGTGCCAGTGACGGGAAGTCCTGACAATATGTACCCAAGGTGGTTGGGGTTACAGTGTGCTTTTATACATTTTAGGGAGACATGAGACATCAATCAATATGTGTAAGACATACATTGGTTTGGTTTGGTTTTGTAAGGCGGGACAACTTCAAGTGGGGGCTTCCAGGTTAGAAGCAGGTAAGAGACAAAAGGTTGCATTCTTTTGGGTCCTTGATCAGCCTTCCACTGAATACACAATTTAGTCTGGCTCAGTGAATCTGCATTTTTACATAAACGATAGGCCAGAGGGAGCAATAAGGTATTCATTTGTCTCAGGTGAGCCTCAGAGGGATGACTTTGAGTTCTGTCTGTCCTTTGTCCAAAAGGAATTTCCTGTGGGTAAATTGTGAGGGAGGTATGTAGCTTCTTAGCTATCTTATTTAGGAATAAAATTGGAGGCAGGTTTGCCTGACAGGGTTCCCAGCTTGATTTTTCTCCTGGCTTAGTGATTTGGGGGCCCTGAGATTTATTTTCCTTTCACAAATACTATAAAGGAGCTTGCAATGGACTGCTACATCTTTGTCCCCAGGCACACTATATTGTACTTCAAGAAGTTTACTTCCTCAGGCATTGAGGCACCACCTTGTTAAAGTTTGGGAGGAGGCCAAGAAATAAAGGTTAACATCCAAACTCCTTGAGCTGGGCAGTTAGGACAGTTTTCCACTGGGCCCTCCAAGCCATTCTTCCACCAGGTCCCTGACCTGCAAACGTGAGACCCCTTTGTTCTTTCCCCCTTACTGCTTCAGTTTTAGCCAAGCCATGCTGCACTTTTGAACGAGGCATCCCAGCTGTCACTTCCTCCAGCAGTTAACCCCTCTGTCCCTCGGTTTCCTCAACTGGATAACAGTAGGGTTGTCGGGAGGATGAAATGAGTTAATATGGGTAAAGGACTTAGAACAGTGCCTGGCTGGCAGTGTGCTCTCTGTACTTGATAGGTATTCTATCGTTATTTTCCCCTACCTGAATGTCGCCTCTTCTCTTGCCTATAAACCACTCCACTCTAAACGCACTTGTAGCGAATCCAAGCCCAAGGCATCCTTTGCTGCACCATCTGAGGAAGACCCCACCCCACTCCTTATTGGCTAGTTCAGATCCAACTCATATGTAAATGATAACATGAAAGCCTGAACATATGTTTTTGAGTCTATCAGTTTGACCATGGAAACTGACAGATTATCAGTAAGGACAACGAATTATAGCGGCATATTGGCCAGTCGCAAATCCTTGAAAGGTGCAAATGTTAAAAAGTGAAAAGTGGGCCGGGCGCGGTGGCTCGCACCTGTAATCTCAGCACTTTAGGAGGCAGACACAGGAGGATTGCTTGAGCCCAGGAGTTCAAGACTAACCTGAGCAACACAGCGAGACCCCCATCTCTACAAAACATGTAAAAATTGTCCGGGTGTGGTGGCGCGCGCCTGTAGTCCCAGTTACTCAGGAGGCTAAGGTGGAGGAACCTTTGAGCCCAGGAGGTCCAGGCTGCAGTGAGCCGAGACTAGGCCACTGCACTCCAGCCTGAGTGAGAGCGAGACGCTGTCTCAAAAAAAAAAAAAAAAAAGAAAAAGAAATGTAGGTTTTACCTGTGCCTCCACGCCCCACCATGCCCTCCCTTGCCCATCCAGAAGTCGCTTTGCGGTTCCACGCGCGGGCGTCTACGTCCCACCTCAGGCCGCCGGCAGTGCGGCTTTGGGAGGATGAGGTGGTCCCGGCACGACCCCCGTACCTGCTCTCCCTCTCGCAGTCTAGCAACCGCCTTTGGCCCAAGTAATCTCGGCCCGCCTAATGCAGCGTGCCCCGCCCCTTTCTCGTGGCGACGGGCGGCTAAGCAACGGCAGCGGGCTCTACTCAGTGGTTTCGAGCCCCCCACGCCCCAAGTGAGTCGCAAGCGACTTCCACCTGGGCCCGTAGGGCCTCCGCGTCCCGGGCCGGTCCCCGCACAGGGCGGAGCTGGCCCGGCCCGGAGCTCGCCCCGCCCCGCCTCGCCGTAAGCTGACCGTGTGGCGGCCGGGCGGGGGCCTGGCACGGGAGAGAAGGGGAGGAGAAAGGAGAGGAGGAAAGTGGAGCCTGGCGGGCCGGAGGGAGGAAGGGAAGGGGCGGAGGCGAGGGGCAGAGCGTGCCGGCGCGCGGGGGAGCCTCGGCGCTGGGCGCGTCTCGGAGCCCAAGTCGCGGCCGCCGAGCGGAGCCAGGCCCTCCCCTACCCGGAGCAGCCCGCTGGGGCCGTCCCGAGCGGCGACACTCCAGGCGTCCCGGCCGGCCAGCCAGGGCAGCCGCGGTCCCGGGACTCGGCCGCGAGCGCTGCGGGACGGATGGTGGTGGCGGGGCGCGGGCCAGCGCGGGCGCCGTGAGCCGAAGCTGCGCGCGGGGCATGTGGCTGCGGCCCCCGGCCCTCGGCCCCCGCGCTCCGGCCCCCACCCCGGCCCCGGCCCCGGGCCCCGCGAAGTGCAGCGACCGCGCCGCCGCTGAGGGAGGCGCCCCACCATGCCGCGGGCCCCGGCGCCGCTGTACGCCTGCCTCCTGGGGCTCTGCGCGCTCCTGCCCCGGCTGGCAGGTAAGCCGCGCCGCCCACGGCGCCCAAACTTTGTCGCGCACTCAGCCGCGGGCGGGCGTCTCGGAGGGGCGGGGAGCGCAGGCGGTGCCTGAGGGCGGAGGGCGCCTTCGGGGCACTCCCTGGTGGGCCAGTCGCTGGGGGACAGCCCCGCGGGGCGCTCCCCGCGCGCAGCCCCGCCGGGCTGTCGTGAGTCTCCTGTTCCCTCCCGGGCTGAGGAGGAGCTTCCCTTCCTGTGTAAACAGCCTGGCCGGCCTGCTGACCTAGCCCGCCAGCGCCCGCGCCTAGGGCACGGGGAGGACCGCCGCCAGCCCTGCCTTGGGGCCCCGGCTCTCCGTTGGCGGGCACAAAGCGGTCCTTGTGGCCGGCCGGGAGCGGGCGGGCTGCTAGGGGGGATGCCGTCGGTGCCCTGTTCCCGGAGAAGCAAGGGAGTCTCGAAACCCCAGCCAAAGCCCGGGGCCACCTCCACTCCGGAAGGCTTGCCTCCTGGAACGGCGGGTGCACAGGCCCACAGCGAATCCTGGAGTTCGCTGCGCCTAGACTAGCCGCTTGCCTTTGAAGATGCAGCCCCCACCCTCCCCGCCCCCCGCCTGCTTCCTCCTCGCCTAGGCCACCGCAAACCCGAGGGGGCACCCACGTCCCAAACCACAGCCCCACCTGGGACTTCCCTATTAGATTCCATCTGCCCGACTTTATCCCGCGATTTGCACACGCTCGGAGCCTCACACTCCCCTAACTGTGGAGGATTCTGGAGCAGAGGACAGGGGCTGTGGAGATTGCCTTAGCCCTACGCTGCGGTGGGCTGGCGGCGTTGCAAGGATCCCTCGGTTACCTGCTCTAAGTTTTCAGAGTTGGGAGATGATTGGACGTGGTAGTTCGGAGGCCCTCGAGGAAGGATGCACTTGTTTGGGATGCGGACTTTCTCCTTTCCTTTAGGAAATAATAGTGCTCTATTAACTTTCAAGTCGGAGATACTTGATTGCTCTTGTGAGCCAAGTGGTTGCCTGGCTGCCCGAAGGGAGGACTGTTCCCCCACGGTGTCTCATTTACATGAAGGCAGTGGAGGTTTAGGTTTAAGAGCGGAGAAGGGGTCTGAGCAAACAATAACTTCGTTCAGACCCTAATTCAAACTTAATACTGTAGCAAGGTTTTTGGTTTTTGTTTTAAGTGGGAAAATAATCACTCCAGAGCTTGGAGAGTAGATGAGTGGATTCCAAACACCCATCCGGCAGCCAGTGCCCATCAGGGATATTTTCATGGGTCCCTAGGGAAAGCGAGGAGCAGGAAGATGTAGCCTGCATCACACAGGAATGTATTGTTGTCAACGCTCCTCTGCTCCACAAGGACTTTCCTTTAGTTTGAAATTAGGCACTTTTTCTTTTTTTGGTGGGAACATTTTCTTTTAATACTCCTTAATAATATTAGTAGTTTTAAATTTTGGCAAAATAAGAAAATCTGACAACCCTATGTTAAGCTCCCCTTCTCTTTTTCTGTTTCTTTTGTTTTGTTTTTAAATCTTAGTTTTCTTTGAAATCCAAAAGTTTGGAAACCGCCAAAGGAGATGGCTTTTAAGTTCCTTTCCAGCTTGACATTCTGTAATTCTGACAAACAGAATTATAATAATAATTTCCAGTTGCAAATAATTTTTTTTTTTTTTTTTTGAGTCAGAGTTTCAGTCTTGTAGCCCAGGCTGGAGTGCAGTGGTGCCATCTCGGCTCACTGCAACCTCTACCTCCCAGGTTCAAGCAATTCTCCTGGCTTAGCCTCCCAAGTAGCAACGATTACAGGCGTTGCCACAATGCCCGGCTAATTTTTGTATTTTTAGTAGAGGCGGGGTTTCACCATGTTGGCTGGGCTGGTCTTGAACTCCTCACTTAAGGTGATCTAACCGCCTTGGCCTCCCAAAGTGCTTCAATTACAGGCATGAGCCACCACGCCTGGCTGCAAATAATTTCTAAAAATACATTATTTTCCACTTGCATCGTGCTTTCTCTTCTTCAAATTTCACGTACATCTTCATGGTGATGTCCATTTTCTCATATGGGCTCAGGAAGGAAGTGACTTGCCCTTCCCCTCTACTTGGGTCAGGAGTGGTGGACCAGGGACCATGGCTTTTGGTCCAGTGCCCTTTGTCCTACCGACTCAGCTTAAGGAAGAGAAAAGCACTGAGCATGGTGGTTCATTTTGCAACTCTTTTGGGGTCCCGTTTTCCCATTGTCCATCTTTTCTTTTCTTTTTGAGACAGAGTCTCGCTCTTGTTGCCCAGGATGGTGTACAGTGGCATGATCTCAGCTCACCACAACCTCTGCCTCCCAGGTTCAAGTGATTGTCCTGCTGAGTAACTGGGATTACAGGCATGTACCACCACGCCTGGCTAATTTTGTATTTTTAGTAGAGACAGGGTTTCACCATGTTGGTCAGGCTGGTCTCTAACTCCCAACCTCAGGTGATCCGCCCGCCTCGGCCTCCCGAAATGCTAGGATTACAGGCGTAAGCCACCATGCCTGGCCTCCGTCCATCTCTTTGACTAGAGGTTTTGGTGGTGGTGGTGGTGGAGCAAGCCATGGCACTGGCCTCCAGAACTTGCTGCCTACCTCTTAGGGCCCTGAAGCTTCTCAGGATTAGCAGAGGTTGACTCACATCTGTGTGATTTCTCCTAGTTTCTCAGTGTTGCTGAATTAACTTCAACATTCTTTTTTTTTTTTTTTGCTTCCCTTCCCTTTGTTTTCTTGAAGCACTACAGGTACTTTATTCATGGCGTGTTTCTGTCTTGCCACTAGGAACATTATTTGAAAGGAAAAAAACCTAGTTACTCAGAGAAAAGAAAGAGATGACCCTCAGGGCCATGCCTGCCTGGGTGTTCCTGGACCAGTGGTTGAGTGGCTCTCTCTGTTGCTCTAACCCCACTTTCATCTCAGTACAGATTTCCAGCAGGAAACTGACCTTAGATTTCAGGGGCTCATTTCAAACAAGACCCTAGCCAGCTGACAACCCCCTCCTGTCCCCACCAAGGGCTATCTCCTGCTCTTTTTATTATCTTACGGCCAAGAGCCTTCAGACAGAATCCTAGGACATGGTCTTCCCACAAAACCAGGGGTCTCACTGAGGTGAGGCTTTTCCATACTGCCTTTGCTAAGACAGAGAAGCACCGTCTTATAAAGAGGATCCTGCAACACCACTGGAATTATGTGTGCTATCACATTCATTTCTTTTTAAAAAAGCAATCAAATGTTCTAGTGAATGCTCTGCACATCCTAAGAAAGCCCTTTGTTTTATTTAGTGGACTCATGTTGGCAGCACCCTTCCTCTACTCCCCACCCCCTACCACATTTCCTGTGGTCTGTGATGGGGTTGTTGGAATTTGGCTGGGTCTGCAGCTCTCTGTAGGTAACTAGGCACAGGTTTAGAGCTGACAGGACGGTGAAATACAAACAGTGGGTTTAGTCTGTAGACTGCTGTTTATCCTATGGATTTACATTTTAACTCCATCATCCGTGAGTTGGGGGAGCTTTTTATAAAGGGGATTGAGGCAGAAGAGGGCAGGGTCTAATTAGCTCTAATTAGTATTCCCCGCCTGCTTGTTCTCCATGCTTATTTAGCTACTGAGGCAACGGGGAATTAAAATATCTAAGTAGTTTGGCAAAAGGCCTTTTGTGCCTGCGTGGCCTGGTAACTACTTTTTCTTCTTCAGCCTGGCCATGGAAATATTCTGAGATGCTCTAACGATATCAGTAATGTGGGACAATTACACACTACTTAAATAATAGGGCCCCTTTCACATGGCAGTATACAGCTGGGTTAATGGGATAGGGTCTCTTTTCACAGGTATTTCCAGTTGGCTGGAGCCGAGGGCCTTGGAGAACTGACTGCCGTGGTTTGTTTTCCTTCTTTCCGGTTCGAATGGGATTAATGGCCTCTATAAATGTAAAGGAATGCTTTATTTAGAGGCACCCGTTTGTTTCTGAGGCTTCTTGCTTCCGTTGAATGCAGGGTTTACCTCCCGGGCCTCATGGTGAAAAGTCTGCTCCAAGACAGGCTTGACTCATCCCCTAAGGCTGATGCTTTGAAGGCACTGCAGGGTACCCTGCCCTCTCTTTATAGGATTCCCTCCCCAACTCCAGCCAGACATTTTGAGAGCTGGTTGTCTCTTATAGAGCTGAGACCTACTTCTGCAACTTGTTCCCTTTAGTTATTCTCAACCCTCCCTCAGAGTGATCCTGAGATCCGACTCAAGTCAGATCATGTCTCTCTGCTTAAAATCTTCGAATGGTTTCCCAGAGTCCTGCCAGGCTCCACAAACTCTCCACCTACTTCTCTGACTTTCCTTCACCACTTTCCCTTCGAGTCCTTTGCTCCAGCAGCATGGGCCTCCCACTGTCCCCCCCAGCCTGCCAGCCATGCTCCCATGGTAGCCCTTCTCCCTGCCTGGAATACTCTCCTCCAAGATATCTGCATGACCGGCTTCCTCCACCCTGCAACCCTTTTTCTAGCATCTCCTGCTCAGCCAAGTTTTCCCTGGCCGCTCCCAGCTAAAGCTGCAACCTCCTCCCTATATCCCGCGTTCTTTTTATCTGCTTTCCTTCTTTAATTTTTGTCCTTAGCACTCATCACCGTCTAATGTAACTACATATCTTGTTCACTATTTCCCCTAAGTAGAATTCTCCCCCAGCCAGGATGTGAGCTCCATGAATAAGGGAGTCTTGTTGGTTTTATTCATCTCTGTATCCTCCATGCCTAGAACAGCACCAGACACATATTTGTTGAATGAATAATGGATGAACCTGAATCTTGGTAATTGGGAGGTGAAGAGGGCAATGCATCCCATCCTCAACTCCCTGTTGCCTTCTACAGCTAGCTTTGAAGTCAGGGACTATGCACGTGGCTTGTTAGGAAGAAACATCCTGGGAGAAAGAGATTCTGTTGGAATGTGTCAGGAATTTTTTTTTTTTTTTTTTTTTTTTTTTTAATTGGAGTCTCACTCTATCGCCCAGGCTGGAGTGCAGTGGTGCAATCTCTGGTCACCGCAACCTCTGCCTCCCAGGTTCAAGCGATTCTTCTGCCTCAGCCTCCCGAGTAGCTGGGATTACAGGCGTACACCACCGCACCCAGCTTATTTTTTAATTTTTAGTAGAGATGGGGTTTCACCATGTTGGCCAGGCTGGTCTTGAACTCCTGACCTCAGGTGATCTGCCCACCTTGGCCTCCCAAAGTGCTGGGATTACAGGCATGAGCCACCACTCCTGGCTTTGTGTTAGGATTTTTTTAGCTGGTATGGAGGCCATTTGGTCTACTCCCTGAGTTGTTTGCTTGAGGAAGCTGAGGCCTGGAAAGGTTAAGTGACTTGCCCTAGGTCATATAACCAATAAGTGACAGAACAAGTCCTCGGATCTTTTATACCCAGTATATCCTGTTCTCCTTCCCTACATCCCTGGGTGGAGCAGAACTCCTTCTCCTGCTTTCATGGCCCATTCCATTAGAGAGACTGGGGGCTGCAGCTGGTCTGTCTCACCTGCTAGCTGGTTAATAGCCCTGGTCTTATTTACCTGTGTCCCTGACACAGCCACAATGCTTGGTACTCAAATGATCCCTCCTCTCACCCCAGGATTTTAATGGGCTTAGAAAAACTTTATTTAAAAGATTTGGCCAGGCAGGGTGGCTGACACCTATAATCCCAGCACTTTGGGAGGCCGAGGCAGGCACATTACCTGAGGTCAGGAGTTCGAGACCACCCTGGCCAACATGGCAAAATCCAGTCTCTACAAAAAATACAAAAATTAGCCAGGCATAGTGGTGTGCACCTGTAATCCCAGCTACTCAGGAGGCTGAGGCAGGAGGATTGCTTGAACTTTGGAGGCTGAGGTTGCAGTGAGCTGAGATCACACCACCATACTCTAGCCTGGGAGACAGAGAGAGACTCTGTCTCAAAAAAAAAAAAAAAACAAAAAAACAACAAAAAACTTTTACATATGTACTTTTTCTTTTCTTTTTCCCTTTCTTTTTTATTTTATTTTGAGATGGAGTCTCACTCTGTTGCCCAGGCTGGAGTACAGTGGTGTGATCTTGACTCACTGCAACCTCTGCCTCCTAGGTTCAAGCCATTCTCATGCCTCAGCCTTCCAAGTAGCTGGGATCACAGGCACGTGCCACCATGCCTGGCTAATTTTTTGTATTTTTATTAAAGATAGGGTTTCACCATGTAGGCCAGGTTGGTCTTGAACTCCTGACCTCAGGTGATCTGCCTGCCTCAGCCTCCCAGAGTGTTGGGATTACAGGCATGAGCCACTGTGCCTGGTGTCTCTTTTATTTATTTATTTAAAAAAAAAAAAAAAAGACAGAATCTCGCTCTGTCACCCAAGTTGGAGTGCATTGGCGTGATCATGGCCCACTGCAGCTTGAACTCCTGGGCTCAATTGCTCCTCCCACCTGGGCCTTGCAAAGTGTTGGGATTACAGAAGTGAGCAAGTGTGCCTGGCCCTTAAAAAAGCCTTCAAAGAATTTAGAACAGTTTTAGATTTCCAGAAAAATTGAGAAGATAGTGCAAAGAGTTCCCATCTACCTCACACCCAGTTTTGCCTATTATTAACATCTTATATTAGTATGGTACCTTTATTATAATTAATGAACCATATTGATATGTTATTATTAACTAAAGTCCATCAGTTTAGATTTCTTTAGTGTTTACCTAAGTCCTTTTTCTGTTCTAGGATCCCATCCAAGATACCACAATACACTGAGTTGTCATGTCACCTTGGGTTCCTATGGCTGTGACAGTTTCTCAGTCTTTTCCTTGTTTTTTATGACCTTGACAGTTTTAAGAAGTACTGGTCAGATATTTTGTAGATCATCCCCCTCTTGGGATTTTCTGATTTTTTCCCATGATTAGACAGAGTTAGGTGATTTTGGAAGAAGAACATAGAGGTAATCAATTGCCTTTTATAAAAAAAAATACCTTTTGATAGGTAATATAGTCCCATAATTTTTAAAAGTATAACTCATATCAAGTGAGAAGCCTCTCTTTCTTGTTGCCCATCAGTGTGGGATATTTCTGTGACTCCGTTTCCTAAACAAATTATGCCTATATAATTCCTGTTATAAAGCTAATAAGCTTTCTTATGTATCCTGAGGGTTTCTATGCATATGTTACAAATATCACTCTTTCATTTTTATTCAGAGGCAGCACAAAACACAGTATGTATCTTGCTTTTTATTTTTAACTTAGCGATGTATTGGGGTAAGCTTCCTGTCAATACAGAGAGCATGCTCATTCTTTCTTTATAGCTGTCTAGCACTCCATTATATGAATTGGTGTTTTAAAAATAGAAGTCAGATCTGTAAGGCTGGTATTGTTGAGTGTTGTGCAGATGTCTGATGTTCATAAAGGCAGTCTAGAATGAGAACTGCTGGGATAGAACCTTCCTAGGGCATATTTGCATTTCATGGTAACATTTAGACATATGGCTATTTAGTTGCTGGAGTCTATACTGGGACTCTTTTGTCCATTGTGTGACAAATGTGAGGGCCTGGTTCAGGGTGTGGGGAGAAGCATTCCAGGGCATTGCCATCTTCAAGGCAGAAAGGCCATTTCAGCTTCTGTATTCACTTCTGTTATCCCACTGAATATTTTGGATCAGGAAATTCCAACTGCAGATGTATGTTTTGGTAGTAGTTGTCTGACCTTGGACCCATGGGGTGTACAGAAGTGGAGAGAGGCTGAATGGAAGGAGGCCAGCCAGGAGGCTATGGCAGGAATTTAGACCAGAGGGCCTGGCTTGGGCTGTTGGGGCTAGAGGTTGCAGACAGGAAGGATTGGCTTAGGATAAACATTTCTTGCATCTTGAAACGAATGATCAACCGGATGCGGTGGCTCCTTGGATGATTGATGAAACACAGGGGTGAGTCAGTGAATTTTGGAAGAACATATTTTTAGATTACAGTTTGCAATAAACACTGGGCTTCAGAGACGTGAGGCAAAAGAGATACAGGGAGTTGCCACTGAGCTGGGAATAGTCACTATGCAAACAGCAAAGAAGATGAGATGTGGCTGTCGTCTGGGCTGCTAGTTCCTGTTTCCATGACCTAGACCTAACACTGACATTTTGAACTCCGTGTGTTTAGCTTTTTATTCATTGCTTCCTTCCTTTTCAAAATGCTTATTGGTACCAAGTGACTCATCCAGCAAAGTCCAAACTCTCTGAAATATTAATAGGTGGAGAGAGGAGAGATGCCAAAGGGAGTGAGTCTGACACTACACATATCAGCACACAGCCTGTGGTTTTGGATCCTGGAGTACCTGTCTGGTACCTGGTACCCGGCACACTGTGAGTTCCTGGACATCAAGGGCTGGTAGGTCATTCACCTGTGCATCTCTAGCGTCCGCCCAGTCCAGTGCTCAGCATTTAGGGTGTGTTGAGTGCAGAGTTTCTTGAATTTGAATTTGTCCCAACAGCAACCGAATTTTAGGGCAATCATTTTGAGTACAAACGACTTTCCTTTTCCATGTGAATATTTAATAATAACAGAAACAGTTAGTAATGCTATATGACAAATTGTTTTACAGTTGCTCATGATGTTTGCATACCAGGTGACTATCACATCCTTTGAATTTCTTTGGTATTGTGTCCAATATTCAGTAAGGGCTTTTAGGCTGGTGGACCAGAAGACCAGAGCTCAGTCTGATCTGCGTCAGAATTGAGGAGCTCTTATTGTCCTGAGCCCTGGACCTCCAGCCCAGGTTCCCAGAGCTCAGTGATGAGGCTCTGGTAATTATAAAGTGTTGTTTGTAAATGTATGTGGCTTTGAAGCTTGGTGCGGTGGCTCACGTCTGTAATCCCAGCACTTTGGGAGGCTGAAGTGGGCAGATCACTTGAAGTCAGGAGTCGAAGTCAGAAGACCAGCCTGGCCAACATGCTGAAACCCTATCTCTACTAAAAATACAAAAATTAGCCAGGTGTGATGGCATATGCCTGTAACCTCAGCTACTCAGGAGGCTGAGGCAGGAGAGTCACTTGAACTTGGGAAGCAAGGTTGCAGTGAGCCAAGATCATGCCCCTGCAGTCCAGCTTGGGCAACAAAGCGAGACTCTGTCTAAAAAAAAAATTATGTGGCTTTGATCAGAGTCCTAAGTGAGGCCTTTGACCTCAAATTCCTTTCTGATGAAGGGGCTGTTACAGATCTCCAGAGGACCCTAGAGCTCAGCAGGTCACACCAGCCCTACGTCCAAGATGGCAGAGGGACCACCAGGCAGGTATCCCATGTGGGCACTTGCTGGCCAGGACCCCGTCTGACCTCTTTTTAGTAGATAGGGCTCCTTGTTTCAAGTCACATACTCTCATTATCTTACATTTTCATCTATAAAAAGAGGCAACTTGACTAGCTCATCTTAAAACAATCCTAGCCCCAAGGTGCTATAATTTCATGATTTTATGGAAATGATTTTATATATCAAAGAAAAGGATATGCTCCAACGAGCCTGAGTTTGTATTTGATAAGGTTGAGGAGAGGAGGAGCAAAGTTACTTTCATTCTAGGTTTGTTTTTTTTCCCCCTGTGGATAGTGATTGCTGACAGGTACGGGGATTTGACCAAAAAACGGGACTGGCATTTTGCAACTCTTTTCCTGCACACACTTTTGTTTTTAAAGGCTTGAGTGCCTATTTGAAAATCACTGCGTGAGCCAGGTGTGGTAGCTCACGCCTGTAATCCTAGCATTTTGGGAGGCCCAGGCAGGAGGATCACTTGAGCCCAGGAGTTTGAGACCAGCCTGGGCAACATGGCAAGACCCTGTCTCCACCAAAAAAAAAAAAAAAAGATTAGCCAGGTGTGGTGGTGTGTACCTGTAGTCCCAGCTACTTGGGAGGCTGAGGTGGGAGGATCACTTGAGGCCAGGAGTTTGAGGCTACAGTGAGTTATGATCACACCACTGCACTCTAGCCTGGGCAACAGAGCCAGACCCTGTTTCAAACAAACAAAAAAACAGACAAGAAATCAAAAAAAAAGAAAAGAAAACTGACTGAGTGAGTGAATTCATTTAAAATTACAAGGAGGTTGTCAGCACATACGCAGGCAGGTCCAGCTTGCCAATAGGTTGTGTTCTCAGACCTTCTTGGTCCACATTTGGGCCTGGGATGGCTTTTCCTGCTGAAGTGAGGTCAGGCACGGTGGGTGGGTCCCAGCAGCACCAGAGCCTCCTGCTGCAGGCCTCCCTGGGTGAGGTAGATAAGGATGAGGAGGCCTAGGGTTCAGGGTTAGGGCTGGTGGAAACCTTTGTTCTCACTCCCTGTGGGTTCTCAAAGTCTCTCTTCCTTTCTTCGTAGCCTCTCAGCTTCTGCCTGTTTCTCCCTTCCCTCTCGTCCTAGCTACCATCCTTATGCCAATTGGTATTTCTTCCTTCTAAAATCCCTGGGGTGACATGATAAAGCTTCCTTACCCTACCACCACCTCCTGCACCCACCCCTCTCCCAGTCAGCAGTTTTGCCGTTTGCGATTTCTGTGTTTTTACTGCTAGTGACAAAGGAGAAGCAGGGAGTTAAAATTAGCAAGTTAGGGAAATGTTCCAGTTGCAAGATATTGGTTTTTTTTTTTTTTTAACCCCGATTTTGGCATTTCTTCTCTTCTACTTTTTAAATTTTTCTTTTCTTTTTCCAGCTTTATGGAGGTATAGTTGACAAATAAAAATTGTATATATTTACAGCATATGATATGATGTTTTATTATATGTATATATTTGTAGTGATTACTACCATCCAGCTAATTCACGTATTCATCACCTCCCATAGTTATCTTTTTGTGTGTGTGGTGAGAGTATTTAAGATCTACTCTCTTAGCAATTCTCAAGTATACAATACATTATTATGAACTATAGTCACCATTCTGCACAATAGTTCTCCAGAGCTTATTCATTCTCTGTAACTGAAACTTTGTACCCTTTAACCATCTCCCCTTTCTCCATCCCACCTCAACCCCACCAGCCATGGCAACAACCATTTTACTCTCTGTATTTCTGAGTTCAATTTTTTTCCTCTCCATGTATAAGTGACATAATGCAGTATGTCTTTCTGTGCCTCACTTAATAGTGTCCTCCAGGTTCATCCATGTTGTCACAAATGACAGGATTTTCTCCATTTTTTAAGGCTGAATAGATTACATTGTATGTATATACCACTTTTAAAAATACCACATTTTCTTTATTCATCTGTCTATTGATTCCATATCTTGGCTGTTATGAATAGTGCTGCAAGGAACATGAGAGTGCAGGTATGTCTTTGACATACTGATTTCATTTTCTTTGACTATATACCCCGAAGTGGAATTGCTGGAACACATAGTGCTTCTGGTTTAAGGAACCTTCATATCATTTTCCATAATAGCTATACTAATTTACATTCCCACCAACAGTGTACAGAGTCTCCCTGGTTCCCTTTTATCCACATTCTTGCTAGCACTGGCTATCTTTTGTTTTTTTTTTTTTTTTTTTTTTTGAGACAGAGTCTTGCTCTGTCACCCAGGGTGGAGTGCAGTGGCACTGTCTCGGCTCATTGCGGCCTCCGTCTCCTGGGTTCAAGTGATTCTCGTGCCTCAGCCTCTCGAGTAGCTGGGATTAGGAGGTGCACCACCACACCCAGCTGATTTTTGTATTTTTTGTAGAGACAGGGTTTCACCATATTGCCCAGGCTGGTCTCTAATCCCTGATCTTAGGTGATCCGCCCACTCGGCCTCATAAAGTGCTAGTATTACAGGCGTGAGCCACGGTGCCTGGCCCATTGCTCATTTTTCTAACTGGGTTATTTTGTTTTCTTAATATTGAGTTGTTTGAATTCTTTATGTATTTGGATGTTAACCACTTATCAGATGTGTGGTTTGCAAATATTCTCTCGCATATATAGAGAATATATATATATAGTGATATATATATATAGAGAATATATATATAATATAGAGAATATTGCAAATATTCTCTCGCATATATAGGTTTCTCTGCTCTGTTGATTGTTTCCTTTGCTGTGCAGAAGCTTTTTAGTTTGATAGAATTCCATTTGCCTATTTTCATTTTTGTTGCCTGTGCTTCTGGGATAATATTAAAAAAGTCATTGCCTAGTCTGATGCTGGAGAGCTTTTTTCATATGTTTTCTTTTGGTAGTTTTACATTTCAGGTGTTATATTTAAGGTTTTAAACCATATTGAGTTGATTTTTTAAATATAGTGTGAGATAAGGGTTCAGTTTCATCCTTCTGTATATGGATATCTGGTTGTCCTAAAACCATTTATTGAACAGACTGGCCTTTCCCCATTGTGTGTTCTTGACAACTTTGTTGAAGATCAGTTCACTGTAAATGCCTGGATTTATTTCTGGGCACTTTATTCCATTCCATTGGTCTACATGTCTGTTTTTATGTCAGTACTATGCTGTTTTAATTACAGTTGCTTTGTAGTATATTTTGAAATCAGGTAATACAATGCTTCCACCTTTGTTCTTCTTGCTTAAGATTGTTTTGGCTATTTGGGTTTCATACAAACTTTTGCGGTTTTATAAAAATTTTAGGGTTGTTTTTTCTATTTCTGTGAAAAATAACATTGGGATTTTGATAAAGAGTGAATTAAATTTTTAGACTGGATAGCATGGACATTTTGACAATATTAATTCTTCCAAACCATAAGCACAGGATATCTTTCCATTTTGGGGATATTCTTCAGTTTCT
Organism: Pongo pygmaeus; assembly: GCF_028885625.2. Lineage (NCBI taxonomy): Eukaryota > Metazoa > Chordata > Mammalia > Primates > Hominidae > Pongo > Pongo pygmaeus. Next base: position 57,678,219 of record NC_085930.1, on the reverse strand, counting down.
TTTTCTTTCTTTCTTTTTTTTTTTTGGCTTTTGAGACTGGGTCTCCCTCTGTTGCCAAGGCTAGAGTGCAGTGGTATGATCATGGCTCAAAGTGTATACTACCACACCTGGTGAAATTTTGTTTTTCTTAGAGACAGGGACCCTATGTTGCCTAGGCTGGTTTCAGACTCCTAGGCTCAAGCAGTTCTCTTGCTTTCGCCTCCAGAATGTTGGGATTATTATAGGCATGAGCCACCATGCCCAGCCTTGGGTTTTTTTTTTTATTTGACCTATTAATAGATACATTGAATCAATGGATTTCCTCTATCTTAATTCAACATTGTATTCCTGGGATACATGGCTTCTTTCAGTACACTGTACATTTTGATGTGAGAGTATTTGATTTAGAATTTTATTTTTTAAAGAAAATTCCTGAATAAAACCAATGTATTCTTTTTTCTTTTCTTTTTTTTTTTTGGTACTATTTTTGTCATTTTGGATAGACTAAGTGTAAAGGGGCCTTGTTCTCTCTCAGCAAGAGAGGATTTGCTGAGTTATGGGGAAAATGGGAATCCAAGTGGGTCTAGCAGAAGATAGGGAAATCGCTAACACAAGCGTGCATGCTTGGTGAATGCTTCAAAAACTCAATGTTCAGCTTTAGCAAATGAGCCTTAACCTGCAATTAGCAGTGGGACCTGCACCCTTTAGACTCAGAGAGGCCTCCTGTTAAAGAAGGATGTAATTCCCCCAACTATTCAAAGTCTTGATCCATGAAATTTATAGCCAGGAACTAATTAGTGCATCTTTATCTTGCTTTAAAGGTCTCAACATATGCACTAGTGGAAGTGCCAGCTCATGTGAAGAATGTCTGCTAATCCACCCAAAATGTTCCTGGTGCTCCAAAGAGGTATGTAGGTGGGAGAGGGGAGGAAGAAGGGAAGGAATGTTGTGAGGATGAGGGTGAGGAGGAGGCAACACCACAACACACCAATTCACTATACATAAAAATCCTGTGCAGATTCTGTAAGCTGCCTCTTCCCCATCAGGCCAGAGCGATGACAAATCCAAGTTTATGAGACAATAAGATAAACTGGGTTTCTTGATACTGTGGAATGCTAATCCTGTTTTGGGGAAACAAGACTTTCCTTCCCTTTTGTTTGGAAACCAATTAGGATTCATCTATAGTTTTCTGATCCTTTGGTATAAGAACTCCAAAAGACCTGAGCTTGTGAATTGAGTTTGTTGCATAATGATTCAAAACATATCTAGATGGCTGGCATGTTGGTGGAGGCCAGTCATCTTAGTGTGCTTACTTGAGAATAAATATGAGGAATTAGCCTTTATGGAATGATTTTATTTAAAAATAATGGCTGCCATTTCTTTAAGCCTTTTAGGAAGAGATATAGGTTTGGGACAATGTTAGGCTATTGGTGTCATAAAGCAATGTGGGCTGGGTACTGTGGCTCATGCCAGCATTGTGGGAGGCCAAGGCAGGAGGATCGCTTGAGGCTTGAGCTCAGGAGTTTGAGTCCAGCCTAGACAACATAGCGAGACTCTATCTCTACTAAATAAATCAGGAAAGAAAGAAAGAGAGAGGGAGGGAGGAAGGAAGGAGGGAAGGAAATGTAACTTGGTGGACTAATCAGAAAATGATCGATTTCTAAATTTCCTTTCTTGAAGGAAATTTCTGGGTCACAAACCCTCCCTGTAAAAGTGCCCCATTAAGGTTATTTGTAAAAGAATCCAGGACTTTTGGACTGGCTCAGTCTGCAGTGCAGTGTGTGGTCCCTGTCAGGAGGACCGAGAGATGGCTCTCGGGAGGCTGGGGTTAGTCTCCATCATGGCAGCCTCAGAGGTCTAGGGATTCCTTTAACCTATGATGGCTAAAAATGATCATGTGGGGACCCTACTAGATGTCATACACTTTGTACATCATACAATATCTCTGATCCTCACAACAGCTCTGTCAGGTGGGTGTAATACACTTGTTTTATTGATGAAAATCTCAGACTCAGAGCAGTAAAGTGACTCACTCAAGGTCACACAAGTGTGCCAAAGCTGGGGTTTTAATCTGACCTCTGAGCCCAAGCTTTTCCCTCCAGACTATATGGCCTCTTGCTTGTTATATGAACTCTCTAAAATGTCAATTTTAAAACTTTGGGAGTTCTCAATTTACTTTGAGAGCAGAATCTTTCCAACATATAAACCTTTAATCGTATTTGTGATTAATTGTACCATCTTTGTTATCACCCTTCTTTAAAATCTTCCTTTTGTTCTCTATGACCTGCAGGGCAGATCCAAGCTCTGTGGCTCTTGCCTTCCTCCTACCATCATCTCTTGTCTGACCCGACATTTAGCCAGAGGGAACCACCTGCAGATACCCAGAGAGCCCAGCTTGAGAAACCCTGCCTGACTTCCCGGTGTTGCTCCTCTCCCTGGACAGCCTTCCTGGCTTTTTCTTCCTCCTTTCCTTCTTTTATTTATTTATCTATTTATTTATTTATTTATTTATTTATTTATTTATATTTTTAGAGACAGGATCTTGCTCTGTCACCCAGGCTGGAATACAGTGATGCGATCATAGCTCACTACAGCTTCCATCTCCTGGGCTCAAGTAATCCTCCCACCTCAGCCACCAGGTAGCTGGGACTACAGGTGTGTGCCACTGTGCTCGGCTAATTAAAAAAAAATCTTTTAGAGATGGGATCTCTCTCTGTTTCCCAGTCTTGTCTGAAACACCAGGCCTCAAATGATTCTCTTGCCTTGGCCTTCCAAAGTGCTGGGATTACAGATGTGAGTCACCATGCCCGGCCCCTCCTTTCCTTGACTGATACTTTGTTTTATTGATTTTAAGAATCAATTCCGCCAGGCACGGTGGCTCACTTCTGTAATCCTAGTACTTTGGGAGGCTGAGACAGGCAGACCACAAGGTCAGGAGTTCGAGACCAGCCTGGCCAATATGGTGAAACCCCATCTCTATTAAAGTTATAAAAAAATTAGCCAGGCATGGTGGCATGTGCCTGTAATCCCAGCTACTTGGGAGGCTGAGGCAGGAGAATCGCTTGAACCTGGGAGGTGAAGGTTGCAGTGACCTGAGATCAGGCCATTGCACTCCAGCCTGGGCAACAGGGCGAGACTCTGTCTCAAAAAAAAAAAATCAATTCAGGCCCAGTGTGCAGTGGCTCACACCTGTAATCCCAGCACTTTGGGAAGCCAAGGTGAGTGGATTGCTTGAGCTCAGAAGTTCAAGACCAGCCTGGGCAACATGACGAAACCCCATCTCTACAAAAAATACACAAAATTAGCTGGGTGTGCTAGTGCATGTCTGTAGTCCCAGCTACTTGGGGGGCTCAGGTGGGAGGATTACTTGAGCCCAGGAGGAGGAGCTGTAGTGAGCCGAGATTGTGCCACTGCACTCCAGCCTGGGCGACAAAGCAAGACCCTGTCTCAAAAAAGAAAAAAAATTGAATCAGTTCAACCTCATCTACTCCATAATGACCTGCGTACCTGACTGTCTCCATCTGTCTATCCATTCATTTATCCATCCATCCATCTGTCTATTTATCTGTGTATCCATTTGATATGAGAATATATGAGAATGTAAGCTCCCTCCACTGGAGTGTAAGGGGCAGGGGTTCTTTTTTTTTTCTTTTGAGATGGGGTCTCACTCTGTAGCCCAGGCTGGATGGAGTGCAGTGGCATGATCTCGGCTCACTGCCACCTCCACCTCCTGGGTTTAAGCAATTCTCTGCCTCAGCCTCCTGAGTAGCTGAGATTACAGGCACGTGCCACCACGCCCGGCTAGTTTTTGTATTTTTAGTAGAGACGGGGTTTCACCATCTTGACCGGGCTGGTCTTGAACTCCTGACCTCGTGATCCACCCACCTCGGCCTCCCAAAGTGCTGGGATTATAGGTGTGATCCACCATGCCCGGCTGGGGCAGGGGTTCTGTCTGTTTTCTTCATTGCTGTATTCCTGAATGGTGCTTACCATGTAGTAGTTGCACAAAGGATTTCACTGGATGGGTATTTATTATGTGTCTGGTAGGCCTGCACCTACCAGACACACGATAAATACTACCTCTTTGTCTCTGTGTACTCTGTGCTTCTTTAGCACTTATAACCTCTTTTTGTTTTAATTTGTTTTCATGCCTGTTACCAACTAAATCATCATCTCCTTGAGAAACTAAACTGTCTTGTTCATCTTGGATACCCAGTATCCAGCCAAGAATCTGGCAGGAATTTGTATTTGATATAAGAGTACTGTTAAAAAGACGTGGAGTTAGAAAAACCAAAGTTTCAATCAGCTTTGCCATGATTTACTCTTAATTTCTTGATATGTAGAATGAAGGTGACTGTTCCCACCCTCCAGCATGACTGGGAGTGTAAAATGAGATAGGTGCATGAGAGGACTTGTGAACAAGGCTGAGTAGCTGAGCCTCCTGAATGGCTGCCACTGCAATCCATGAGTATTTTCTAGTGACGTGTGGCTAGAAAATCCAGAAGTCAGGTCCATTTTTACTTTAAGCAGCTTCCTTCCTTGTGCTAGTACTTCCACAAGTCAGACTTCCTGATACTGATAGTAAATGAAGATGTCCCTAGGAGCTTGTTATCACCCCAGCCCACACTTAGGTTCCCTGTCTAGCCCACTGGGCTCCCTCTCTGCTCGTTGGGAGCCTCATTCTTAGCTGAGGAAATTCCTGTGATCCCTGCCCTGGAATGCAGCTTCCCGTCTTCTTTGGGGGTGACCTTTCCGCAGGGCATGGGTGTGTTTTAGACAGCCAGGTTAGGAGAATTCAGGAATGGTTATTTATTTATTTATTTATTTATTTGAGGCAGGGTCTCACTCTCATCATCCAGGCTGGAGAGCAGTGATGCAATCATGGCTCACTCCAGCCTCAACCTCCCAGTCCCAGGTGACTCTCCCACCCAACTTCCTGAGTAGCTGGGATTACAGGTGCGTGCCACCATACCTGGCTAATTTTTGTATTTTTAGTGGAGATGGGGTTTCACCATGTTGCCCAGGCTGGTCTCAAACTCCTGGGCTCAAGTGATCTGCCTGCCTCTGCCTCCCAAAGTGCTGGGATTATAGGCGTAAGCCACCATGCCTGGCCACGGGTGGTTTTGATGAACCCCTACCCCTTAGCAAGACAGAGTAAGTGTGGCTGGGTGCCTTCTTAACCATGTATCCCAGGACATCATCAAAGATGTAATGAGCATATGATATGTGTGTACACTGAGGGTTGCTGCCCAGTAGACAGCTGGTGAGGGCCAGGTTCCCAACCTATGAGGATGAATCCCATGGCACATTCCATGGGGATTCTCCTGCTCTAGATCCCATGAAGACTTACCCTTATTTTACTTGAAGTGGGCATGGGGACTCCTTATCCCTGCATTTCACGTTCCTTGTAACCTAATTCCATGCCTGCTGGCTCCGTCTCCTCCCACAGGCATCATGTGTGAGTCCACCAGTGTCCTTCCCCACCACCCCCTGCACGGTGCTCTTGCTGGTTCTTTCTTAGTTGGCTCTGTGTCACATCAGCCCTGGCTGTCTTGCCTTTGTTTACTTTTTTTTTTTTCATTTTTAATCATTTAGTTTATTTGTTTTCTGAGATAGAGTCTTACTCTGTTGCCTAGGCTGCAGTGCAGTGGTGTGATCATAGCTCACTGCAGCCTCAATCTCTCAGACTCAAGTGATCCTCCCACCTTAGCCTCCCAAGTAGCTGGGACTATAGGCCTATTCCACAACATCCAGGCAAGTTTTTGATTTTTTTTTTTTTTTTTTTTGATAGAGAACAGGTCTCACTATGTTGCCCAGGCTGGTCTTGAACTCCTGGTCTCAAGTGATCCTCTTGCCTTGGCTTCCCAATGTGCTGGGATTACAGACAGTGAGCCACTGTGCCTGGCCTCTTGCCTTTGTTTTCTCACCATGGTTTACCTGAGGGTTTCAGACTTACTCTCTGCCCTCATATCCAGAGTCACCAGACTCTCCCCTACTCTGAGACCAGGATGTGTGGGTCACTGCCTGTCTTGGCCTGTCAGTGCTGCCCCTGCCTCTCTGCAACACACTCTCTACCTTGTTCTAGACAGCCTTGGCTGCTTGCTTCTCAGCCAGCTGAGTCTCAGCCCTTACGGTGCTGTTTGTACAGCACAGCTTAAGACACACGTATTAGTCCGTTCTCACATTGCTGTAAGGAAATACCCAAGACTGGGTAATTTATAAAGGAAAGGGGTTCAATTGACTCACAGTTCAGCGTGGCTGGGGAGGCCTTAGGAAACTTACAATGGTGGTGGAAGGTGAAGGGGAAGCAATGCACCTTCTTCACAAGGTGTCAGGAAGGAGACGTGCCGAGCAAAGGGGGAAGAGCCCCTTATAAAACCATCAGATCGCAGGAGAACTCACTCACCATCAAGAGAACAGCATGGGGGAAACCGCCCCCATGATTCAGTTACCTCCACTTGGTCTCTCCCTTGATATGTGAGGATTATGGGGATTATAGGGATTACAATTCAACGTGAGATTTGGGTGGGAACACAAAGCCTAAACATATCAACACACAACAAACCCTAGCAGTTTATGATCTATTTTGTCCATCATTTTTAAAAATGGACATTTTGTTTCCCCTCTGAGATTGTAAATTTTACAGCCCAGCCAGTTGTCATGAGGAATGTGCCTGGAGGAGAGTGTGCGGATGCTTTCAAGCAGGGCCTAGGGGTAGCCCACATTCTTCCTACTCACACTGTTGTCTAAAACCCAGCCACCATGGCAATGCCTAAGTGCAGTGAGAACTGGGAGACTTGCTCTAGCTTTGTGCTCCAGAAGAAAGGGAGAATGGGCTCAGTGTACTGGCAGCTTATGCTCATGTCACTTGCAAGAGGACAGTGGTTTGGGAGAAGTGGGCAAGGTTTAGGGATCCGTGCTCCCTGTGAGAAAGCAGGGTTGGGGAAAGCAACAGAGGAGGCAAAGGCAGACAGAAATTGCACTTAGGGCTTGCAGAAGTTGGGAGGTTGTCAGGGTGTGAATATGAGGCTCCATGAAATGGTATGGGTGTGGGCAGTACCAGGCTACTGTGAAATCCAGAAGGACCAGGTTAGGCAAGGCCACCACTGTGGAGCTGAATTCCCACAGGGAGAAGAACAATGAGGCCTGGAGTATTTGGATGCATGGAAATGGGGTCGGGCATGGGAGAAGACTAGTGAAGCCTGGGCTGGGGTGAGCGGTCTTTGCCTGGGGAAGTGGATGTGGAGAAGAAGCAATGAAGCATCAGTAGGATTGGAGGTAGGAGCATGAGGAGGGAGACAGGTGAGAGGCTGGGAAGCAAGATGGGCCAACTGAAATGAAAAGAATCAATATTCAATCCAGCTCACATAAACTATAGATTCTTTAAAGAACATCTCCCTGTGGTCAGATTAAATGAAAAAATAATATTGGCCTATTGTAGACACTTCATAAGTATTTGTTCAATGAATTAATAAGTCCATTGAAAGCTGGCAGAGGGATTTCTGCATCCCCCAGGCAGGGAGTATACGTGGCAGTGTGTTGCTGGCACACAACACACATTTTGGTTGTCATCAGCTACCTTCCCCTCAAATCCCTGAGGGTTCTGCCAAGTTGGAGCTGCAGGCGTGGCTGGTCAGGGGGCCAGGCCCTGCCGTATCCCAGCCGGAAAGGTCGGCCTCAGCAAGAAGCCAGCTCCCCGCCTGCGTCCACTTCTCCCCTGAGCTCTCTGCCTGTTTCCCAGTTTGTTTCTTCCCTCTTCATCCCAGGGATTGGGCATGCTGGCCTCCTTTCTTTCTTGGGTTCCTTTGTTCAAGGGCCTACAGTTTCTCAACTCTTCTACTCTGTTTCAGAAACAAACAAGAATTTGTCTATTCCCCCAAAACAATCACCCTCACCTTTTTAGAGTTTTAGCCTTCAGCAATAGTAGGCAGGATGGCACTCAAATAATGTTATGTCTGGTCTGGCACAGAGGAACCTTAATGCACTGGCTGTGATGCTGGACAGCCCAAGCACCCATTGAGCACTAGCCTTGACGGCTGGGTAAGAGACCTTGATTAGCAAAAAATATATAGGGGAGCTGGGCATGGTGGCTCATGCCTGTAATCCCAGCACTTTAGGAGGCTGAAGCGGGTGGATCACTTGAACTCAGGAGTTCAAGACCAGCCTGGCCAACATGGCTAAACCCCATCTCTACTAAAAATACAAAAATTAGCCAGGCATAGCAGTGGGTGCCTGTAGTCCCAGCTATTCGGGAGGCTGAGGCATGAGAATCACTTGACCCCAGGAGGCAGAAGTTGCAGTGAGCCGAGATCACACCACTGCACTCCAGCCTAGGTGACAGAGCGAGATTCCATCTCAAAAACAAACAAACAAAATATATATGGAGTCAGGTGTTAACATATTATAATAAGTAGCAGACCTCATCTTATCCTCCATGTAACAGTGATGATGGGGTGAGTGAGCATGGTGGCTTACAATAAGTAGCAAACACCAGTGTTGTAACAAACTAAAAACAATCTAAATTTTAAACACCTCTCTTTTCTCTTTTATGTTATTACCACTTAGTAACTGAAAGCAGCAAAAGGCCAGGCATGGTGGCTCACGCCTATAATCCCAGCACTTCAGGAGGCTGAGGTGAGAGGATTGCTTGAGCCCGGGAGTTGTAGACCAGCCTGGGCAACATAGTGAGACCTGGTCTCTACAAAAAAAAGTAAAAAATCAGTGGGATATGGTGGCACCTGCCTATAGTCCCAGCTACTTGGGAGGCTGAGGTGGGGAGACAGCTTGAGCCTGGGAAGTTGAAGCTGCAGTGAGTGGCAATCACGTCACTGCACTCCAGCCTGGGCGACAGAGCGAGACCCAGTCTCTCAGAAAAATAAATAAATAAATAAATAAAAATAAAAAAGGCTGCAAAGGACACTTCAACTTTCTGTTTCCATTCTGCTGCTTTTCCCCTTTGGAGAGTTTGATAAGGGCATTTCTGGAGACCAGGGATCAATGCTTTGTTTGTGTGCAGGAACCTCTTCCAGCATAGAGCATGGGGAGCATCTGCAAGCAGTTGTGTTGTGGCCCATCAGAAGCCCATCCTTCTTGCTTCGGTTCCTTTTGTTCAAGGAACAAAAGGTTTCCATTTTTCACTGATGAGATGAAGTCTCCCCTCCTCTTCTATAAGTTGAGGCCCCTCTGTACCTGTTTCTCTGCAAGAGGATATTTATCCCTCATGTTTGGTAGGTAACAGATCTCTGTATTTGGGGCAGCAAAGAAATGCTGCCTTCAGAAGGATGGAATCTGTGGGACCAAAGTTAGTTTCCTGCTGCAGAACTTGGCAGTGGCCTTGGCTAAAATGGGAGGCACATGCTGCAAAGAGCACTGGATTTGGGCCCAAGAAGCTAGGGCCAGATGAACTTCAACTACTTAGGTGAACTTAGGCTGATGGACCTCTGATTCCCCACCTGTGGAAGCCAGGGGATGGCACCAGGTGATGCAGTCAAGGGCCCTTCCCCTTGGAACTTGCTATGTCTGACACCTGGCAGAGGGTCTGAGTGTCAGGTCTCTGGGATCTGAAGCTGTTACACCATCAGACATCAGGATGTCATTCATGTGAGGAGGACTTTCTTTTTCTTTTTTTTTTTTCAACTTTCATGTTAGATACAGAGGGTACTTGTGCAGGTTTGTTATATGGGTGTATTGCACTCTAAGCAGTGAGCGTAGTACCCAATAAGTAGTTTTTCGACCCATAAACCCTCCTGTCCCAGTAGTTCACAGTATCTGTTGTTCCCATGTTTATGTCTGTGGGTGCTCAATGTTTAGGTCCCACTGATAAGTGAAAACGTGGTATTTGGTTTTCTGTTCCTGCATTAATTTGCTTAGGAAGGAGGGTTTTCTTAAACATGAGTCTGCCTTTTCTCTAAGGCTTTATGATGTGAGGCATCCATATTCATGAATTTGGAGCTTAGAAATATAGGTATTGAGGGGCCGGATGTGGTGGCTCACACCTGTAATCCCAGCACTTTGGGAGGTTGAGGCAGGTGGATCACGAGGTCAGAAGATCAAGACTATCCTGGCTAACACGGTGAAACCCCGTCTCTACTAAAAATACAAAAAATTAGCTGGGCGTGGTGGCGGGCGCCTGTAGTCCCAGCTAGTCGAGAGGATGAGGCAGGAGAATGGCGTGAACCTGGGAGGTGGAGCTTGCAGTGAGCCGAGATTGCGCCACTCCAGCCCGGACGACAGAGCGAGACTCTGTCTCAAAAAATATATATATATATAGGTCTTGAGACACTTTCTCTTCCTTCCTTCCTTCCTTCCTTCCTTCGTTTCTTTTTTTTTTTTTTTTTTTCACCTTAAAGTATGAAGGGTTAAGAGACATTTTCCTGATTTATAATGTTTGTGTACCTGGAAGGTCATAGCCATTACTAGATATGCCTCTGGTCTCTGTCATTTTGGTTTTCTCTCTTTAAATATGCATCTATCCTTGTTCAAAATTAAAATATCTAGGCCAAGTGTTGTGGCTCATGCCTGTAATCCCAGCATTTTGGGCGGCCATGGCGATCATCTGAGGTCAGGAGTTCGAGACCAGCCTGGTCAATATGGCAAAACGCTGTCTCTACTAAAAATACAAAAATTAGCCAGGCATAGTAGCACATGCTTGTAATCCCAGCTACTCAGGAGGCTAAGGCGGCAGGATCACTTGAACCCAGGAGGCAGAGGTTGCAGTGAGCTGAGATTGCACTCCAGCCTGGGTGACAGAGTGAGACTCTGTATCAAAAATAAAAATAAAACCAAAAATACCTAGAAAGGAACACATGGAATAGAGGCGAAGCTCTTGGCTTGTGGCCTAACACCCTCTGTTGAGGTCTGCAGCACTCTCAGTTCCTTTTCTTGGGCAACAAGAACCTATAGCTACAAATCAGTTATGGCTTACTCCTTCCTTATAGGGTCAAAAATAAATCAAAAGAAATTAGTCACAGCAATTTTTTGGACTCCATGCCAAAAGAGATCTTTAACTCTTAGGGGAATTTCCCTGTTAAGGTAGCTGCCTTACCCTAAAAAGCTTTATCAGACCTGCCTTGCCCCATGGTGGCTCTGAGTCCCTAGAGCTCTGAGACAATAATGACAGGACTCGATATATAGGTAAAGATGCCTCAAAGTTGTTGAGCACATCAACAAAACCATATGGCCTGACCTAGGTAGCAAGACGGCGAACTTTGACACTGATGATAGAGATGCATGGCACTGAGAAGAAATCTAACTTTGGTCTGCATGGCATATGGGGCGTCCTGTGCTGTCTATAAAGCTGGAGTTGCTGAGAATAGGCGCTCTCTTTGTACCATCATGTTGCTGACTTGGTCTGCACTTCTCAAGTCAGTGCAACCCTGCAAGTTGCAGCTTTCATGTGACTAATGGTGGTTTCCACACTGGCAACCAGGTGACAGTGCAGGAACCCATGATTCTTGTTGGTGCAGCTAACTTCAGGGAAGCCTCGTATGCACTGGAGCTGAGGTTTATCACAGCCTCAGCTGAAGAATGTTTTTAAGGAGAAACATGGGAAAACTGCTACCAGTGAAGGGCATGAAGAAGGGCTTTGCTCCTAACATCCTAGAGAATAAAGAAGCCCCAGAGCTGCTACAGAGTGCACTTGGGAAAGCCAGCGACACTACTAGTGTTGTAATCGGCACTGACCTGGCCACCTCACAGTTCTTCAGGTCTGGGAAATATGATTTGGACTTTAAGTCTCCTGATGGTCCCAGCAGATACATTTGGCCCTGTACAAGTTCTTCTTCAATGACGGGTAGTGTCCATCAAAAATCCCTTTGAGGAGGATGTTGGGAAGCTCAGATGAAGTTCACTGCCAGTGCAAGTATCCCAGCAGTGGGGGAGATCATCTCATTGACCAACCTGAAGGAATTGTGCACCTGCCTCCTGCTTAGGTGAAGCAGGTTGGCTCTGTGCCCTGGTCTATTCCAGAGTGTAAGCTGGTCCAGACCAGTTGGAGAGGTGTCAGGGGTTCCCATTACTCTGAAGAAACTGACCATGCTTCCATTGCCACCCTGGTGGTGGGGCTGTGCACTGGACTGATCAAAACAGGTGCACATTGACAAACAGAACTGGGCCAAGTATAGTCAGTTCCTCAGAAGCAGAGGGGCTGGATAGCAAGGCTCAGTTCGCCAGTGAGAAATTCAGAAATTCTCTAGCAGAGTAAGCACTGGGCAGGCAAGCCCCTGAGCTCTTCAAGCTCTGGAAAGCTAATTAGACATCTACTTCAGACAGCTCAAGACAGCAGACCCAAACTGGCAGGGCCCTCAGGTCGTTACCCCTCCTTTTCCAGAACCCTGTGTTTTTCTTCTCACTGCTTCACTAGAACTGCTGTATCAGAGCCAAGCTTGACCACCTGGAACCCCATTTAGAAAGCTCTGCTTTTAAATCTAAGGCCAGAGGCCGGGCACAGTGGCTCACGCCTGTAATTCCAGCACTTTGGGAGGCCGAAGCGGGCAGATCATAAGGTCAGGAGATCAAGGTCATCCTGGCCAACATGGTGAAAACCCGTCTCTACTAAAAATACAAAAATTAGCAGGGCATGGTGGTGCGTGGCTGTAATTCCAGCTACTCGAGAGGCTGAGGCAGGAGAATTGCTTGAACCAGGGAGTCGGAGGTTGCAGTGAGCTGAGATTGCGCCACTGTACTCCAGTCTGGTGACAGAGCAAGACTCTGTCTAAAAAAAAAAAAAAAAAAAAAAATTCTAAGGCCAGAATAATATATATATGTGTATCTGTGTGTGTGTGTATATATATATATTTTTTTAACAAAGTCTCACTGTCGCTCAGGCTGGAGTGCAGTGACATGGATCATAGCCCACTGCAGCCTGGAGCTCCTGGGCTGAAGCAATCCTCCTGCCTCAGCCTCCTAAAATGCTGACATGAGCCATCATGTCTGGCTAGAAAACTCATTTTTCTAACCTTGTTGCACAACAAGTGTTTATGGAGCCACTTATACCTTTGATGTAGTCATGGAGGTTGTTGACAGGCAAGATCCTTGGGGATTTAATGCACAAATAAAAAATCGTTATTAAAAAAAAAAAACCCCAGAAAACAAACAAACATGCCATAGGCTTAGGACAGTACATCTGGCTTTACTTATTTAAAAACACTGCAGTGTCTTCTTGACTTATTGTTCTTTTTTGTGTTTGTTTTTTGTTTTTCTGAGACAGGCTCTTGCTCTTTCGCCTGGGCAGGAGTGCACTGGCACAATCACAGTTCACTGCAGCGTTGAACTCCTGGCCCAAATGATCCTCCTGCCTCAGTCTCTCAAAGTGCTGGGATTACAGGTGTGAGCCACCACACCAGGCTGACTTCTTGGTCTTGAATTTTATAAGGATTCTAAAGGGCATTGGGTAGTTCCAGGACATCTGAGACCTTGAGGGAGGGTGCATTCCTCTGATTTTTGTGCCTCTGCCAGCAGTCTGGCTTCTAACAAAGTGGTCAAGGGATGCTGACTCACGTGAGGCTTCTGGCAAAGTGTTCCAGAGGGAGGAGGAAGGGACAAGTGTCCTAACTCCTCCAGAAAGACCCATAGGACAGCATTGGCCTCCAGCCTGCCAGAGCGGGGGGAATCTTCTTTTTCACATTCACCAGGGAAAAGGTGAAACCCCTTTGCCGGAAATGACCAGGGAGGCTTCATGTTTTATAATAAAGTGTATTGTTTCATTTTAAAGTTAATACCTTAACCTCCTGGTGTCCCAAATGAGGTTGAGTTGTTCTGATGTCCAGCTTTCTCCCAAACCCAAAGAAAGATTTTTCTTATCAATGTGTCGTTATCATACAAACAACAAAGATAAAAACAAAAATGTTTTTGTCACTTTACTATAACACCTCATTTAAAATTGTTCTTTCAAATCCTAATAAATACAATTCTATATTCTGGGGTTTTTTTCCTCCTTAGTGTAAATATTTTAAATTTCTTCTTAATTCCCATAATTATTTGTAATGGCTGTCATCTATTGAAGTGATATGCTATGTTATTCTTATGGTTTAAGGATTTAGATTTGCAAGTTCTAAAGATTATATTATAAGTAATACTGCCATATACATCACATAGAGTTTCTCCTTTCTCTTTAGATGATTTTCTTGTAATAAGTTTCTTGGAGTAGAGCACTGGGTCAGTGGATATGACCTGTCCTGCCACCTTGTTCTCCTGAATGATTATCCAGCATCCAGTGCCTGTGAAAGATGATAAGTGAACAGCTTAAAGGTTAACTCTTGAATGCCCAAGGGAAGACTTTTCAGCTACTTATATGTCATCTTATTTATTTAACTATATATTATTTCATCTATTTATTTATTTATTTTTAGGGAGTAGGTCTCATTATGTTGCCCAGGCTGGTCTCAAACTCTTGATCTCAAGCGATCCTCCCACCTCAGCCTCCCAAATAGCTGGGATTACAGGCATGAACCACCATGCCCAGCAATATATAACAACTTTTAAAAAATTTTAGCTATACAACTTCTGATCATTTCTGTTTCTTTCTCTTGCTAATCATGTAGGCAGTTAGGAGCATTTTAACCATCAAAATAACAACAAAACCAAACATTTTTATTATGTGTTTATAGTTTACAAAATGCTGTCATGTCCAGCAGCTCAGTTAATCCTTACAATACTTGGTGAAGCATCTGGGATAGGGATTACCATTTCCTCCATTTTCAGACAATGAAAATGGAAAGTAGAGAATTTAAGGTCAACCGGATGGAGATGCAGCCACGACATGCGATGTTTTCGGGAGACACCCTGACCACCTCCTGCTCTCTTCCTCTTTTTCCCTGCCTAGGACTTCGGAAGCCCACGGTCCATCACCTCTCGGTGTGACTTGAGGGCAAACCTTGTCAGAAATGGCTGTGGAGGTGAGATAGAGAGCCCAGCCAGCAGCTTCCATGTCCTGAGGAGCCTGCCCCTCAGCAGCAAGGGTTCGGGCTCTGCAGGCTGGGACGTCATTCAGATGACACCACAGGAGATTGCCGTGAACCTCCGGCCCGGTGAGTTGCCCACAGAAAGGGCTGGATGCTCTGGGATCAGGAAGGCCCATGGGTGTGGTGGGACTTGTTAATAATGGGACAACAAGTCAGGCCAGGCTGAGATCAGAGTCACGAGATGGTGATGGGGAGGCGAGGCTCAGACCTCAGGAAGCAGAGTATGTTCTTATTGATGTGTCTGTGGACAGGCTCCTGTGGACAGAGGAAGATCTTTGCTATTTTTAAACAATTGTAGTGAAATATACATAACATTTACCATTTAAGCATTTTCAAGTGTACAGTTCAGCAGCATTAAATTCACAGTATTGTATAAACATCAGCAGTATCTATTTCCGGAACGTTTTTGTCATCCTAAACAGAAAATCTGTACCCATTAAACATTAACTTCTCATTCTCTCTTTCCCTTGGTTCCTGGTAACCGGCATTCTACTTTATTTTTTATTTTTCATTTATTTTTATTTATTTTGTTTAAATCAGGGAGCAACTGATGGCAGAAATTACCGTCATTCAGGTTGTAGTGGCTGCCCACTCTACTTTCCGACTCTGAACTTGACTAGTCCAGGTACCTACCATAAGTGGAATCATCCAATATTTGTCCTTTGAAGTTTGACTTATTTCACTAATGTAATGTTTTCAACTTTCACACATATTTTGGCATGTGTCAGCACTTCATTCCTTTTTTGGATGAGTAATATTTCATTGTGTATCACATTTTGTTTATTCATTTGTCTGTCAATGAACATTTAGGTTGTCTTCAACTTTTGGCTCTTGTGAATAATGCTGTGGTTTATTCTAGGAGGATGCTGGTAGATTTACTCCTTAGTGAATGCAAGTTGCTCAGGAAACACGCCACTTTTAGGAAAAAGTGTTTTTTCCTGTCAGCAAATTCCATTTGAGTCTGTAGCATTCTGCAAGGACAAACTTTTAGAGTGGAGATATTTTGTTTTGTGACCATGGGGCCCTGCAAGCCTTAGAGTTGCTTAATGTAAGGAAACGGTAATATAATTACTTATAATGTAATATAAAGAAACGGTTTTGCATACCTACTACGTGCTAAACAGTTGACCTAACTTTAAGGTAGCTATCTTTTTTTTTGAGATGGAGTATCACTCTGTCACCCAGGCTGGAGTGCAATGGCACAATCTGGGCTCATTGCAACCTCCACCTCCCGGGTTCAAGAGATTCTCCTGCCTCAGCCTCCCTAGTAGCTGGGTGTGTACCACCATGCCCAGCCAATTTTTTTTTTTTTGTATTTTTAGTAGAGACTGTGTTTCACCATGTTGGCCAGGCTGGCCTTGAACTCCTGACCTCAGGTGATCTACCCTCCTCGGCCTCCCAAAGTGTTGGGGTTATAGGTGTGAACCACCATGCCCAGCCAGGTAGCTCTCATTTTACACACAAGGAAACAACCTGCTCAAGGTCTCTCAGTTAGTGAGTGGTGAATCGATTCAGCCCCAGGTCTTGGTAACCACAAACCCATGGTTGTTTCTAGTTCACCCTTTTTATCATTGAATATTCTGCATATTAGAAGCCTTGCAATGTCAAAGGGTTGGATGTGCATGTGGCTAAATTGGAAGGTATTACGCTATTGGGAAGGGGCAGATTTTTTCACATTTTACTGATTTTTTGCCATTTTCTTCTATCCCATGGTCTAGGAAACCATTGGCAGTAGCTATTTGTAGATGGTTTATGTAGACTCCAGGGAGGCTTGTAGCAGTGGAAAGATCATGGATCTGGCTGGCTCTCTTGGGTTCTAGCTCTGGCTCTGTCCCTAGCTCGGAGGCCCTGGGCAAGTTACTCCATCTCTCAGCATCTTAGGGTCTTTGTCACCTTTGTTCCTCATGGGCATGTTCAGAGGCTTAAATGGAATTTTTGTATCAGTGAACTTTTCAAAGTTAAAATTTTTATTATTTTCAAAGAGCAGTGGCCAAGGGTGCCAGATGGAGGTTTGACCAGGGATGCTCAGTGCCTCGGAAATGGATTAACACAGTGCTGCATGTGATAAGCACCCAGTAAAGCTCGTTGTTGTTGCTGTGGTTATCATCGTATGGTCTGCACCATGAGTTTTTAAAGAAAGAGCTCCAAGTCATCATACAGTTGAGAAATGTTTTATTTTGTCTATTTTAATTGTCTTGAAAATAAGAAACAAAAGAAGAGTGTAAGTTGGCCTTGCTGGATAGAGAAGCCTAAACTATTGGGTTGCCTGCCCAGGAATCAGTGTTGAGATTAATTGAAGTTAGGATTTTTGCAAACCTTCTCGCTGTAAGCGACACTCAGCCTTTTTGTTTAGTGAGATACTGAATTGAGAGAGAAAAGGAAGGGAACTCTTACAGAGCTGTGTGAGTGGGTAGAAAAAAGTCAGCTGAGCACTTATGTGGGCAGATGGTTGGTAATGTCCTCTGGGGAAAGAGAAATCTCTTATGTGAAGACAGGCTCAGGGTCCGGGGTTTGGACCGAAAGGGATATAGGAATTGTTATAGACTCTTAATATATTGGAACATTGTGTTGTATAAGAATAGTGTATTTTCTTTTTTATCATAGTAATAGTATAGCAATAACACATGAAATTCTAGAAAAATAATCCACTTTAACATATTATTTTTCATTTTTACTATGTCCTCTGTCTTTATTCACCTCTTTGTATTTTTCATATACTTATCATAATGTATGTATAATCATGCTATTTTCATTCAATAATCTTTGAAAATTAGGACAAAAATTCACACCTCCAAAAGAGTTTGTAGTTTCAGAGCCATTGTGGAGGAAGGTTTTAATTTACATTTTCGGAACTCCTCATCTAGAATAGCTCTCAAAGCCTGTGGTGTTCTCTCCAAGAAGTATCCTTTATGGTGGCAAATCTTTCTTCTTCAGGGTAGACTTAACTTAGGCAAATCCAAATCCACACAAATCCAAAGATGTCCACACTTTAATAAATCCAGTTTTTAAAATCAGAATTAAGGTGTGAGTGTGAGCAGAGATGGTTGTTTGGTTTGACTATCAACTGGCCTTTACAGCAGTCCCTGTAGAAGAGTTAGAGAGTTAGAGAAGGCTGGATGTGGCGGCTTATGCCTGTAATCTCAGTGGTTTGGGAGGCCAAGGAGAGAGGACTGATTGAGGTCAGAAATCTGAGACCAGCCTGGGCAACATAGTGAGCCCCCGTTGCTATGGGGGAGACTGAGGTGGAAGGATCCCTTGAACCCAGGAGTTTGAGGCTCCAGCCTGGATGAAGATGAGACTCTAAAAAACAACAACAACAACAACAACAACAACAACCCAAAATAAAAAACAAGTGATTTGAGTAACGGCAGTTTTGTATACAATCCGTATTTATGCATAAAACTCAATATATGCTCAATTAAAGAAAAAAATCATTCTTATTTGGTATAGTTACATCTCCTGCTAAGCATTATGATATGATTTCTGGTATTAGAAATAAAATGGAAACCGTGACCCTGTGTTGATACAAAACCACAGTGTGGGTGCTCTGTGCAGCTCTGTCTTGTGGAAGGTGTCGTGGTGGAGAGCCCAGTGCTGGGGGTGTCAAGCAGATGGAGGAGCTGACTGCCTCCTGAAAACACACCCAGACTATGAAGAGGGTTCAGTATGAAGAGATGAAGACTAGGAAGAGATCTGATGAAAATACGAGTTCCTAAGACCTACAAGCATTGTGAATATGTTTCCCAAATGTAGAAACACTTGAAACCAATGATGCCTCTTAAAATTTTGAAAATATAATCTTAACATTTACAAAGAGAAGTACAGGCAAACCTGAAGAATTTGTGGGGAGAGAAAAATGATATGTCGCAGTTAGCAAAATTTTCAGTCATGCAAAATACACATTTGCCTCAGGGTATCTCCCTCCTGACTCTAGGGAGGGCTTTCAGGTATATAGCGATTGGTTTTTCATATATCTATCTATATATATATATAGAGAGAGAGACAGAGTCTCGCTCTATCGCTCAGGCTGGAGTGCAGTGACGTGATTTCAGCTCACTGCAGCCTCCAGGTTCAAGCGATTCTTATGCCTCAGCCTCCTGAGTAGCTAGGACTGCAGGCACACACCACCACACCTGGCTAATTTTTGTATTTTTAGTAGAGACGGGGTTTCACCATGTTGGCCAAGCTGGTCTCGAACTCCTGGGTTCAAGTCATCTGCCCACCTCTGCCTCCCAAAGTACTGGGATTATAGGCATGAGCCATTGCGCTGGGCCTCCATTGTATATTTTTAGAAATGCTTTTGTGTGTTCTTCCTTGCCCTACCCCCCATGCCTCATAATAGTTATTTGTTGAGTGAAATATAAGACTTTGAGTGAAATATAAGACTTCGCCAGACTTATCGCAGACTAATCAAGGACAAGCCTCAGCAAAATCATGAAGGCGAAGTAATTGTTCCAAGGTAAGTCTCAGGAAGGAAATAAAAATTAAAAAGAATTTCTGTCTACTTTAAGCAGGACATTTTTTATTTTTTTAAATTGAGATATAATTCACAGACCATAAAATTCACCATCTTAAGGTGTACAATTCAGTGGTTCTTAGTATATTTGCAAGGTTGTACAGTCAACACCACTGTCTAATTCCAGAACATTTTCCAAAAAGAAGTCCCATACCCATGAACAGTTACTGCCTATCCTATCGTCTCCCACCCTCCCCTTTCAGCCCCTGTTATCCACCCGTCTACTTTCTGTCTATATAGTTTTGCATATTCTGGACATTTCCTATACGTCATAAAATGTGTGGCTCTTTTAGCTGGTTTCTTTCACTTAGCAACATGTTTCAAGGTTCATCCATCTTGTAGCATGTACTTCATTCCTTTTTATGGCCAAATAATATTCCATTGTGGATGTATAGATATACTATATTTTAGTTTATGGACATTTGGGCTGTTTCTACATTGGGACAATTCTTTTTTCTTTTAATAACCCCACAGTTAACATCCTATACTTTGGGGCATTTATGACTAATGCTGCTATGAACATTCATGTACTCACTATTGTGGGGACATATGTTTTCAATAATCTTGGGTCTATAGCTAGGAGTGGAATTGCTGGGTCATATGGTAATTCTATGTTTAACTTTTTGAAGGACTGCCAAGCTTTAAGCAGGATTTTGTGTAAATATAGAATCATGTTTTCCATTTTATTTCAATACTGGAAACTACATGTCAGGATAAGAACCTTAGAAAAAATCATTAACAAAGAGCATAAAATCCTTAAGAAAGGACATAAACTTTAAAGTAAAGCTTATCGAGAATGGTCAAGCTAAAGGTGGTTTTGAAACACTGAGCAATTAAGAAGAGTTTATTAAAGTCATTATTGGCCTCAGTCCTTTAACCTCTTAAAAAATGACCCTTGATTGGTAGCTTTCTTACATTTTGAAATAATTTTAGACTCACAAGAAGTTGCAAAAATAACACAGAGATGTTCTATGTACCCTTCTCTGCTGCCCTCAATGATAGCATCTTAATATAACAAAAGTATGTTCTCAAAACCAGGAAACCAACATGGTTACAATACTATTAACTAAACTACAGGTAATTGGTTGTTTTTGGGTTTCCTCCCAGCCCCTATTTTTTTCCTCCCTTCTCCTTCCAGGTTCTACTTGGAAGAGCCAGTTTTTAGGTATTGCTTCTGCAATAAAGTTGCCACCCTGGGTGAGAGTGTATATAGCTTAAATAGATGAAGAAAGTCTTTTGATGATGGCTGGATAAGGGGTTATTTTAAAGGAAACCAGAAGTATAGAGCCCTGGGCTTGGAGGCAGACACTGTGGAGGACAACCATGTCTTCAGGTGACTTGTTCCTTGGTTCCATCGGTCAACAGTCACAATTCTGAGGTGGAGAGGGGGTGCAGTACAGCCTGGCATCCTTGTTCTAAACCAGTGAGGCAATAATTTGGTTCTAGATCTGGGTTTAATCCTGGGATACTAAGTGCCTTCTGCTGTAGTGACTGGAAGAGCTGTCTGCTCATTTATAATGTGTGCACCAGGGCCCTAATTTTCTGTTCAGTTGTAGTCCTGTTATAATAGAGTTGATTTTTATGTTTCCCTTCTTTCTTTCAATTTCCAGCACAGAATAGTACTTCTAGGGAATCAAAAACCATTTGCATTTATTTTGGGATGGCAAAGGTCTTTATTTGCTGAGGTACTACTTTGTCTTAACACTTTGAACAAAATCAGTCTTAAGAGTTTTTGACTCAAAGGCAGGAAACCTGAGGGAAAAGAAGAAAGAAGAAAAAATAAATAAATATTAAAAAAAGTTTTTGAGGTTGGGCATGTGGCTCGCACCTATAATCCCAGTGCTTTGGGAGGCTGAAGGGGAGGATCACTTGAGCTCAGGAGTTTGAGGCCAGCCTGGGCAACATGGCAGGACTTTGTCTCTACTAATAATTTTAAAATTAGCCAGGCGTGATGGCACATGCTTATAGTCCCAGCTACTTGAGAGGCTGAGGTGGGAGGATTGCTTGAGCCTGGGAGGTTGAGGCTGCAGTGAGCTGTGGTTGTGCCACCGTACTCTAGCCTGGGTGACAGAACAAGACCCTGTCTCAAAAAAAAAAAATTTTTTTTTGCTAGAATTCTCAACTCACTCTCTAGAAATGTTTGTCATTTGATATATATCCCTAAGGAAAATGCCAACTTTTCACTTTTTATTAAAGGGAAGGCAGAGAGAAGAAAGCTTTAAAAATACATTTCAGATAGAATGCTAGTTGATACCCGATTACAGTGGAAGAACCTGTACTTACAAACTGAGCAGTGTAGAAATTCTGTGCAAAATGCAGTTGGAGCTGGGTACTCTGGAACCAGGAACAAGCAGAAGGACATGAGAGGGGCTGCCTGGGGTAGCATTTCACAGGTGCCAGGTGATCAGCTTCTGTTTTGAGTTTGCCATTTCTCTGGTCCTGCCCCTGGTCCTGAGGCTGGCAGGAATTACATGGAACAGCCCCAGAGAGAAGGGATATAGCCACAGGGATACATGAACCTGTAGAGACCCTAAGTGGAGAGGGAAGGAGCCGAGAAGGATGAATCCTGACACATGGGCTGGGATGGTGTCACCAGAGACGGGCACAGACCAAGACAGGCAAATTAAAGGCGAGAAGCGCTTCCCATTCTGCTGGGCAGCGGGAGGTGGCGATTGGCTTAAAGTCTCGGGTGTTTTTAAAGAAAAGCAGCGTGGCTGGGAAGGAGTTGGAAGGGAGGAGAGTGCTTAAGCGTGCATGGTTCTGGAAGTGTACCCAAAGGTGGAAAACATACCCAAGACCTTTTCTCAGCAGAAAGTGCACTTCACATGCATTAATGGCTTCACCTTCAGGCTGCTAACGTTAGAGGCCTCCCTTTTTGGGGAGTTGTTGGTACACTGGAAGCTTAACACCCACACCACAGATCTGACCAGGAATGTCTGTCCCTCCAGGATCTGTTGACAGAACATTCTGTCATTGCCATGGCCTATTCAGGAGTCTGTGGCATTTAAAATCAAGTATATTAGAGGCAGCAATAAACCCTCACTCTGAACATCAGTGGTGTTACCATCTTTCTTACATCCCTCTCTTTCTGGAAAAATGGCATAGTATTTCTTTTTTAACAACTGCAGCCTTCCTTTGGGAAGGGATGTGTTTGTGTGTGTGTGTGTGTTTGTGTGTGTGTGTGTTTTCTTACTAATCAATTTCTCTTAGAATGTAATGCCAAGAAGTTTCTTGCTTCAGAATAGATAGCCTCTTAGTATACAAAGGGACCTATATATCATGCCTTCTTTCCCTCAGCCTTCATGTCTGGAAAATTTAGGGTTAAATTTGTATGCCCAAGGCTGTAGCTGTTGAAATTCAAGTTGCTGGCAGGATTTTCTGTCTCTCTTTTTATCCTCACAGGAAATTGCTTCAGTAATTGACTTTTGGGAAAACCGAGGCCAAAGTTTTCTTTGTGTAGGAACATTTGTGTGGTGTTTATCTCTTTTAATCCCTACGATAGTTAATATCCTCCCCACTTGACTGATGCAGAAACTGAGCAGTGAGTTGAAGAGAGCCTGAGTTCTCCCTAGTCCTTGGTGACCAGGTCTGGATTCAAACCCAGCTTTCCTGCTTCCAAGCCTCTATCCCATAGATGCCTCTCCGCCTCCCAGAATCCAAGCCAATTATTTGTTTCCTGGTTTTAAAGTGCCCATCTGTTAATTTCTTATAATTCGTCAAAAAGTAAAAGTAGATTTTGGATAAAATAAGTTGTAGGTGGGAACTTGGGGGGACAGGTGGCAGAAAATGCAGAAGACCTGTGAAAAGATCATGGCATCAGGCAGAGGAAATAGGATTGCAGGCTCTGTCCATTTGGGAGACCCCAAATGTTGTCTGCCCATGCAAGGACCAAGGAGGGAGCTCCCTTCCCCCAACTCCCCCCTCTTCCCTGCCCCTCCCTCACTATGATGTGGCACCCAAGGAGCCCTCTGGCGGGACCAGCTGTGTCTGTCTGACCAAAGGCAGACACTGCAGCAGCCTGGAATTCATTCTGGAAGAAAACCTTGAACATTCTTCTGTTTGAGTCAGACTCTGATGGTTTTAAAAAATAGGCTTATACCAATAGGCAGCTCAAACTCCATCAATCCTCAGGCGCCTAGAACAGTACACGCAAAGACAAGTCAGGGGAAGCAGGCTCAGAGCTGCCACTCTGACTACAAGCAGTAATGATCATAATCATACTTCATCCGTGCAAGCCTGTACTGCTCATAAAACACTGCTCTCCCTCATTAGCACATCATAGGCTTAATTGATGCTGTGAGCATTGTTACTTCCATTTTATATTTCAAGAAACTGTGGCCCAGGTTGCACTCCTATTCAAGGATCAGAGCTGGAACTTGAATTAAAATCTTTTGATCATTGGATTCTTCGTGGTCTAGTTAGTGAAATATGCCTTGTTGTCATGGTGGGAAGAGGAGAGGGAGCATAGAGGATTGAGTTCCCTGCAAGTTAAAGAAGGCTTCCGTTTGCTAATTGTCAGCTTGAGATGAAAGACTGGTTGCTCTGAGATGTGGCTGCCGGCAAGTCAGGTGTAGACCCGCTGGGCAGGAGGGAGGCCACCTTTGCTGTTGTGCCTCTAAATGCACAAAGAATCTATCCAAATTTCAAGTATGTATAGACAGTTCTACTGCAGGATAAATAGGACATCTCTTGACACTCCTGAAAGGTTAATAAGCCCAAGGCAGATAGAATGATCTGGTATGAGTTGAGCCTTAAAGTTGGTTCTAAGTGATTTGTTTTTAGAAATTATGAAATGATTTCAAGATCATTATCGTGGCCTGGGTCTTCCAGTTATTGCCCTGACTTGAGCCTCTCTTTGAACTCTATAGGGTGAGACAGCAAAGGCCACACCTGCCAGACACTAGCTTTTCTCTTTGTTCTTTTCCTCTGAATTAATTCTCCTTTTCTCTGCCTGTTGGCTATCTTATTGTAGCTGGTAGACAAATCTAGTACTGTCTTCTCTCTTTCTTCTCGTTTTCTTTTTTCGATAGAGCTAAAATTTGGAATCTGTCTTCCTGTATTTATATATGTAGTTTCCGATGATAATGAGTTGTGCCTGTGATGTCCCAAAACATCAAATACGCCCCCCAAAGTAAATACTAGTCTGGTAAATGGCGAGAGAAATAGAAACAAAAACAGGTGATGTGGCATAAGCATGCATATTTTTGCCCATTGGGGTATTTTAAACAACTGTCTTTGTTTCTCTGCCCTCCTTTGCCTTGCACATCTCTCTCCCCAACTTGGTTCTTCCCTACTCAGGCCCACACCCCTCTTTTGTTCATTTCTTCCCTGCTTTTTGTTTCAAACGCACATTCCCATCGTGGCTGGGTCTTTCTCTGGAGTTGGTATGTGGTTGGTGGGCTACTCTCCACCCAGTTTGTGTTCATGAAATTGTCTGGTTCACTGTCCACTGATTACCCAAGGGTCCTTGTTGCTGAGAAGACAGAACACTACCAAGGAGCCTGGTTGTTAAGGAGTTTCCTTAGAAATGCTAAGCCCAGGCCAGGCGTGGTGGCTCACGCCTGTAATCCCAGCACTTTGGGAGGCCTGAGGTAGGTGGATCACTTGAGGCCAGGAGTTTGATACCAGCCTGGTCAACATAGTGAAACCCCGTCTCTACTAAAAATGCAAAAATTAGCCAAGCATGGTGGTGGGCACCTGTAATCCCAGCTACTCAGGAGTCCGAGGCATGAGAATCGCTTGAACCTGGTAGGCAGAGGTTGCAGTGAGCCAAGATTGCACCCTGCACTTCAGCCTGGGCAACAGAGCAACACTCTGTCTCAAAAAAATAAAATAAAATAAAAAAGAAATGCTAAGCTGAGTGTTTGGGAAGGAGAACCCAGGCCTCCATTCTCAGCACCGTATTCCCTTCAGGCACTTTACTTCAAGAAAAATCTTCTGGGAGGCACACAATCACTAAAGAACAGTAAGAGGTGAACTAGCTTTGAAAGCAAATCCCATCCCTCAGCCCTCAGCAGGTTGCACAACCTCTAACACACGTGGCCTCTCTGTTGGTGCAGGTGACAAGACCACCTTCCAGCTACAGGTTCGCCAGGTGGAGGACTATCCTGTGGACCTGTACTACCTGATGGACCTCTCCCTGTCCATGAAGGATGACTTGGACAATATCCGGAGCCTGGGCACCAAACTCGCGGAGGAGATGAGGAAGCTCACCAGCAACTTCCGTTTGGGATTTGGGTCTTTTGTTGATAAGGACATCTCTCCTTTCTCCTACACAGCACCGAGGTACCAGACCAATCCATGCATTGGGTAAGTGACCATTTGCCCTTCTGTTGGGTACTTAAGGGTGGGAGAATGGAGTAGCAGGAAAATTTAGCTCAAAGAAAGAATTAAGGAAGGCATTGGTTAGGAGGGGTGGCCAGGCTTAGGCGTTTAATTTGATTAATGATAAGCATACATTCTCTCCTTTCCTGATGTGTGACGAAGTGAGTGAACTGTCACAAGGTTGTAAAGATAAAATGATCACAACCCTTTGATTTTCCTGCCTGCCATGCACAGCACCATTTGCTCACATTAATAGAATTCAGAAAATGTCCTCAGGGAGTGATGGATCAGATTATCAGGGATGCAGCAGGCAGGGCAACTTAAACTTTCCCCTTGCTTGTAGTAACTGAGGTGCTTTGGGAGAAATGAATTCAGAATTTGTCCCTGTTTTTCTATAAATAACTATAATTTATTTTCACATAATTAGATTAAAATCCTATTTTAAATGTAAGAATTTTTTTTCAACATAAACACCTGAACTAGAAAAGATTTGACATATTATTAGAAAACAGGTGTCTCTAACTGCTGCAACAGAGTCTATAATAACAAAGTGTATAATGGCTCAAACTTGCTGGAAGTTTATTTCCTGCTCCTCAAATCCAACTGGGTCTCTTTGTCCGTGGAACTTCTCCTGCAAGCAGTGACTCAGGGACTCAGGTGCCTTCCATCTTCCAGGCTTTACCATCTTCCACACATGGCTCCTAAGGTCATGCTGCCTAGAGGATCATGCATAGGAGGATAGGCCTTTGCCATGGCCGCTCCCACATGCTATTAGACAGAACAGGACTGAGCCAGGAGGCTGGGAACTAGTGTAGCTGTAGGCCCAGGAATCAGAAGAAATAGGATTAGTGAGCAGGTCTCTGCCATGGGATGTTTGTGTGCATGCTGGGGGTGGTGGTTGTATGAGGGGATTGCATTCTTCAGCCCATGCAACACAACCTCTACTAGGTTGGTTTCTTTTCTTTTTAGTCTTTCAGGAGTTTCTTTAAATGTCAAGATTATGCAAGTGACTGCAGTGAGTGGTAACTTCCAACTCTTGCTTTCCTTATCTCCACATTTAACTTTAGTGAGGGTTTGTGTTGTAAGGTCCAAAACTAGTCATGAGATAGGGAACAACTAAGACTTAAGTTTTTACTAGGTGTCAAGCCCCATACTAAATATTTTCTGTGGATTATCTTATTTAAATCTCATAACAATCTGTTGAGGTCTCTAAGGTAGGTATAAGCCAGATTTTAAAGATGCAGAAACTGAGGCCTAGAGAGAATAACTTACCCAATATTATACAAACAGCAAGGGGTAGAGCTGGAATATGAATACCGACAAACTACTTTTAGAGTCTGCATTTGCATTTTTTTTTGAGACGGAGTCTTACTCTGTTGCCCAGGCTGGAGTGCAGTTGTGCGATCTCGGCTCCCTGCAACCTCCGCCTCCTGGGTTCAAGCCGATTCTCCTGCCCCAGTCTCCTGAGTAGCTGGGATTATAGGTGCCTGCCACCACACCTGGCTGATTTTTGTATTTTTAGTAGAGATGGGGTTTCACCATGTTGGCCAGGCTGGTCTTGAACTCCTGACCTCAAGTGACCCACCCACCTTGGCCTCCCAAAGTGCTGGGATTACAGGCATGAGCCACAGCATCTGGCCTGCATTTGCATTTAATATAATGGCTTCTTCCCCATTCAAATCACACTACAACACAGATACTTTACTTTAGGCTGAGTAATAATACCTGCTCCAAAACCACTCTACCCCCATTTCCTAGGGGCTTACCTGAGGATCATGGTAGGCTATGCTGCAGTAATGTACAGTCTCCAAATCTCAGTGGCTCGACACAATGAACGTTTTTTTGTTTTTTTTTTTTTTTTGCTTGTGCAAAATCTGATGAGAGCTGAGCTGCTTTCCTTGGCAGCTCTCCATGCAGTAACTCAGGGATCCAGCTCCTTCCATCTTGTGATGCCATTCTCAATTCTTGGTCTTCCAGCTGCCACCAAGGGGAGAGAGCTGTTCTTAAATCCCTGAGCCCTTCCCTCTCCACAAGTCCTCTTTGGTAGCCTTCAGAGCTCCCAGCTCCAAGTTGGGCTGGTTGGTGGGAGCAGGTTAGTGTGCTGGTGGCATGGGCTCTTCTGAATCCCTCCGGATCCTTCTGTATACTCTCCTAGAAGCTGACTTAGATCTTTTCAGGTGTTGGGAATTGACACTGGTGGAAAAACAGACAAGAAAAATGAACTCTAAATTCTTTAACCACGAAGAGGCACTAGGCATCATCATTTGCTGGGTTTAGCTTCCTCCTGGCGACAGGTGGCCACAGAGACTATTACTACTTTGATTCTGTCTCCAAGGCCCTTTTCAGCTAAGTCCGGGTGCCAAATGTTTTTTGTTGAAATTTTGCTGCTTACCAGGAGCAACAGCATCTTAACCGCAAGCCTTAAGCCTTTTTTCAATTCATCTGGAATAGTGATTTTATTTGCTTCTTTTCACCTCTGTCCTAATTGGGCCCTGTCTCCAGACAGATAGGGTGTGTCCCCACTTTCATTCTTCCAAGGCCCTTCCACTGACCGAGACACTAGATTGGAAGCTGGCAGAGAATCAAGGGCTGGCTCTAGGCGCTCAGCATTTAAATATTCAAAGTTATGAGACATTACTTATTCAGAGCTCACTCTCTAAGTCCTCTAAGGCAGAGCCTGTTGCAGACAGTAAAACTCCTGACAGTGAGTACAAGGCACACTGACAAGCTACTTGTAAGGCAGGAAGTCCAGTGAAGAATGAGAATGTGGAAGGAAACCTCAGGCCTGAGTTATGTGAAGCTCTCTTCTCTAAGCTGGGGAGGTACACGCAGCGTGGGGGCACACTGTGGCTTGGTGAGCAGGCCGAGCTTTGTCTCCCCACGTCCAGGCAGCATGGCATCCTGTGTCTCCTGGGTTCAAGTGATTCTCCTGCCTCAGCCTCCTGAGTAGCTGGTATTATAGGCAACATGTGCCACCACACCCAGCTAATTTTTGTATTTTTTAGTAGAGATGGGGTTTCACCATGTTGGCCAGGCTGGTCTTGAACTCCTGACCTCAGGTGATCCAACCACCTCAGCTTCACAAAGTGCTGAGATTACAGGGGTGGGCCACCACGCCCGGCCTAAAGTGTTTTAAATTATTCTGTTTCTGTTTCTTGAATTGTGGATCCTTCAGGTGGATCCACAGCCAGTCAGTGTATTGGACCTGCTGACATGCCTTCATGAATTGTTTTTTATGCGATTTATAAGCTTTTCATTAGCTCTTCCTTGGAGGTTGTGGGGGCATCTCTGCAGAGCAGTTTTATGTTTGCTGTTGTTGAGAATCTCCAGGTTCACTGTGGGACTAGTTTTTCTGTTAATTTTTCAATTGGAGATGTCGTCACCATAAAAGCAGTGTATTCCAATTGCTCAGGCCTGGAGTTACAGTTTTTATGGGTAGTTCATCTCATTCATGGTAGATGGTCAGCTTCCGTGCTGCTTTCCTAGACCAGTAGCCAGAGTTTTCTGTTTCTGGTTTTAGTGGCACAGCAGCTCATTGTACTGTTTGGCTTTATGCAGACAGCCCTATTCCAGTGTTCAGCCCTGTGCAGGACTGAGGCTCAGCATCTATTCCTGGTAGACCCTGCTCCAAGCCTGTAGGGCCTCAGTCAAGGCCTGACCCATTGCAGGGGTCCTTGGCATGAGTGCCTGCCCATTTCCTACCTTTTTTTTTTTTTTTTTTTTTTTTTTTGAGGCTGAGTCTCGCTCTGTTACTCAGGCTGGAGTGCAGTGGTGGGATCTCAACTCACTGCAACCTCCACCTCCTGGGTTCAAGTGATTATCCTGACTCAGCCTCCTGAGTAGCTGGGATTACAGGTACCCACCACCATGCCCAGCTAATTTTTGTATTTTTAGTAGAGATGGCGTTTCACCACATTGGCCAGGCTGGTCTTGAACTCCTGACCTCAGGTGATCTGCCTGCCTCAGCCTCCTAAAGTGCTGAGATTACAGGCGTGAGCCACTGCACCCAGCCCCCACCTATTCTTTTAAGTCCATTCATTTGTTTTTTGGTGTTTTCTTTTTTTTTTGCCAAAACCAAATACTTCTGAAAGGTCCATTCATTTATTGAATGGTTTCCTCTTCATTTCTGGGATTTACTTTCTAAGCTTCCAGCCTAGGCTATATATTAAAAAATTTTAAATTACATTTTATCCAGCAGTTGTATATGTTTAGAGTTAGAAGCAGATAAGATGTTTTCATTCCTGTTCCATGACATGGAGAGCCTTTCCATGTCAGCTTGATCCATGATATTCTCCTGAGGCATTAGATTGTTTTCTGGATTTGCCTAGGTCTGGTGTCTTCAAATTGGATTCACTTTTTATACACACAGACACTCCCTTGGCTCTTTAACCATATATGTTTTATCTTTTATCTCCCTTGTTAATAATCCTTAATTTAGTAACTCTGTGTGCATGGCGCTTATTTGGGGTCTCACAGCACAGACTCACGAGAGGGGTGGGTAGGATAGTCTCCTGGCATGACGCCAGAACATCCAGATCTTCAGGCCACTCAGACAGCTGTTCTGGGGTTAAGTCAGATAACTCGTCACAGGTGACATCCTATTCCGGTGTCAATGGAGACACTTCTAGCGTCTGTGTGACAAAGCTCTTTTCCTAAGTGACTCTGACTTGGTTATAGTAAATTCTCTGCAATGAAGACTTCTCTCTGGCAAACACATTTTCTATTTCCTAACTACTTAACAGTCATTCTTTGCAGTAAAAATGTATCTGCTCGTTGCTGTTTGCTGTTTGCGGGAGTGAAAGGGAGGAGGTAAAACATGCTGAGCTGTAGCTGAGTTTCTCACAGCTTTCCTGGTTAAATAGCAATCATTATTCAGTTTCTTTCCTCCCCGTCCACAACCAGCCGGACCAAGTGTAAAAAAACACACACCTGAAGTCCTAAATCATGGGCCAGAGCCACATAGGCGAGGGCAGGATCTTGGAGGAAGAGAGATGGGGAGAGTTTGGATAGACTTACTTCCTTCTGGGCCTATGATCCACTTGCTAAATAGCTACAGATGGGACCTCAGTTCCTTCTTCCAGCTGGGAATGTAATTTCCATGATTGTTCTTTTCATGACAAAATGAGGAGGTAATGGAAAGTTTGGGTGGCCCGAGGCTGAGGTTAAAAGAGAGTTCCACCTGTCCAAGTACAAGGTGTTCATGAAGATTTCAGGAAAGGAGAAGGGAGAAACACAAAGGAAAGCCAGGCAGGGAGATCCCATCGCTGCCGCTGGCGCTGAGAGGGAGAGCACGACTATCACAGGAGTGGGGCTGATTGGTTCTGTGCAGGGTGGGCCTGTTGCTGGGGACTCTGTGCTGTGTTGTTGTGACTGTGTGGATGGAGAAGGGACTGTAGCCCTGAGAGGGAATGGAATGGCCCCTTAGAGAACCAAAGATTGCCCCTTTACAGAAGGGAGCCTGCCTAGACCTGCCCTGGTGAGGCTGCTTTTTGACAGCATTTAAGGCAGGGTCCTCCTAGCTGTTGCTAAGGCTGTTTTCTTTCCCATGTATGCAGCTTGAATTAGATTATAAGGCCTTTCCCTCAGGCCTGTTAGTGCTCGTTTTCCATCATGTATCCTGAAAGAGCGACTTCCTTAACATGGCTGGAGACCCTGCACATTCTGGCCCAGCCTGCCTCTCAGGCTCCTCCTTGCCCGTCCTCACCCATTACTCTGCACCACAGCCCCCCGACCTCCCTCTGTCCTGTGCTCTGTGCTCCCTCCTGCCACAGGACTCTTGCACATGCTCTTCTCTGGCTGGGACACTCTCCCCTCTTCCCTTTACTTTGTGAACCCATTGGTAAAACAATATAAGCTCTCTCTTCCAACTTTCTTAGCTCTAGATCAAGCTGAAACTCTTAGAGCTGTAATGGAAAGTAACTTCCTTCAGAAATGGGGCCACCTGGAGTCTCCACAGGAGACT
The DNA here is from genome assembly GCF_028885625.2 of Pongo pygmaeus. Lineage (NCBI taxonomy): Eukaryota > Metazoa > Chordata > Mammalia > Primates > Hominidae > Pongo > Pongo pygmaeus. The sequence continues at coordinate 57,646,478 of NC_085930.1, read as the reverse complement.
GAAAAGGAGATCACCCCGTATTTCTGGAGAAAGGCTTGGTATTAACCTACTATTGATGTGTAATACTTCCTTCTTTCCTAATTTCCAGACATAACTTTCCATTTGAAGATGCTTAGTTTCTAAATAATTTTTATTGCATTTAGCAGAATTGATAGTTTGTTGGTACAATATTTAGAAACGAATGAAGAAGCAGATAAGATGTTTTCATTCCTCTTCCATTCAGCGTTTGTCCATATGCCTGCACATCCTGGTCACTGAGTGGGTTGACATGACGAGATTATGTGATCCTGTGATCCTTTGTTGCGTGGCAGCAGCATTGATGTAGAAGCTGGTTGCATGGAGTAACTGCACTTACATTGCCCTCACTGGGCATCATCCACGTTCCTTAGCCCAGAGGACACTTCCTCTCCACTCTGCCTAGGCTGGCCCACACCTCGGGTCCCAAATATCTTGCAATGCCTATGTCAAGTCTTCCTCCAACCACAATAGCCTACTATTATCTCTGTTTCCTTTGAACCATTTGTCCATACCATTCATTTATAACTTGGCATATACTGCCTTGCCTGCAGTTTAGGGCTGATGTTTGGAGAATAGGGACTATGTTATTTATCTTTGCTCTCTCCGCTGTGCCTGTCCTAGGAGCATGTAGTAGGTGCTGAGTAAATAGTTATTGGTGCCTCTCAAGGCACTCAGTGAATGCTCAGAACACTTGGTTAAGATTTACAGACAATGATGGAAAAGTGACTCTTCTCTTCTTTCCCTCTAGTTACAAGTTGTTTCCAAATTGCGTCCCCTCCTTTGGGTTCCGCCATCTGCTGCCTCTCACAGACAGAGTGGACAGCTTCAATGAGGAAGTTCGGAAACAGAGGGTGTCCCGGAACCGAGATGCCCCTGAGGGGGGCTTTGATGCAGTACTCCAGGCAGCCGTCTGCAAGGTAACTTTCCTTTCTGGTCCTGTCCCTGCACGGGGACATCAAGGTAGAGAGCATCAGTGGGTGTTGGTACTTCCTGCAGGAGTCTTTGAGTGCCCCAGCATGTGGCTCCTGACCACTCTGAAGTCAGAGGGTGAGCTCAGTGGAACCTCTGGGAAATCTACAGCAGTCAAATCAGCCGGAGCTTGGGAATGGATTGGGCTGGTCTGGGTCTCTGTGTCAGGGTGTGGTTGTATGCAATGGAGTACTGTCTGCCAGAAGACAGCTGTCTGCATTTATACATTGGCTTTTTGGTTTATTTTCAGGGGAAAAAAGTAAAGGTCAAGTCATAGGCATAGAAGCTTGTAGAGCTTTCTGGACCAATTTTGGCAAACCTTAGAGATTGCTCTCTTGGGAAACCCATTTGAAAAAGAATTGTGTGAGGCCAGGCGTGGTGGCTCATGCCTGTAATCCTAGCACTTTGGGAGGCCGAGGCAGGCAGATCACGAGGTCAGGAGTTCAAGGCCAGCCTGGCCAACATAGTGAAACCGTGTCTCTACTGAAAATACAAAAAAATTAGCCGGGCATGGTGGCGGGTACCTGTAATCCCAGCTACTCGGGAGGCTGAGGCAGGAGAATCGCTTGAACCAGGAGGCGGAGGTTGTGGTGAGTGGAGATCGCGCCACTGCACTCCAGCCTGGGTGACAGTGTGAGACTCTGTCTCAAATTAAAAAAAAAAAAAAAAAAAGAAAAAGAATTGTGTGGCATCTTTGGTTGCAATTCTAGTTGTTTTCCTCCTGCTTCTCTGTGATATATGAATCCAGAGGGAGGGCCTAGACTTAGATCAGAAATGAACTCATGCTTCAAGAGGTTCCAATCTTAGCAAAATATATAAATGGAATGTTGGTGATAACATAGTCTTAAAATAATTTTCTACTGTTGAAACAACCCAATAACAATAACAAAAAAAAAACCACTCTTAAATTCACTATCATAACACATACTTTAAAAATGTGTGTGTCTCTTCTTAGTCTTTGTGCATACATTTAGTATTTTTTCATAGTGGTCATCAATAGAGTGTGAATAATTGGTAATGCTTTCTTGAAAATTCAGGCAGATTCCTCAATAGGTGGGGACTCTTCCATTTGGGGAGGGGAGGGTCAGAGGCTAGAACTCAGTCTAGAGAGCCTGCATATGGCAGCTGCTATTCACTTACTAAGTGATAAGCACTTAATTGCTCACTTACACAGTTTCTGACCTCAGAGCTTGAGTCTGCTGTGTCACACAGACTCCTGTTTCCTCTCCGCTCAATCCTTGACAAGATGGGAAGAAAACCCCAGTTGTCCTTTCTGAAATAAAAAACCAAAATGGCAGAAGGAAATGGATAAGGAGAAGGTAAAATGTAAAGAAAGCAGCAACAGCCATCTGCCATTCTCTTGATCCCACTGTGGTTCTGCCCATCACAGAGTCCGTGGGCCCCTCCTGGAGAAGAAGGTAGCAGTGGCTTCCTATCCAGGAAGGCTGCAGTGTGGCCTCTTCCCAGCTACTTGGCCAGAGCCAAATGGTTTGATTCAGAAGTCCCTGGTGTCTTTTAGCAGTCTGAGAGAGACACATGGAAACACGGTTAGGATGTATTCAGTTCTGAACCTTTCAAATGTTTCACAAAATAGTTTATGAATTTGATTCAGAAAGAAAAATTATATTTTTGCCTGACTTTCAGCTATTGACTATAGGAGGCGTTCTCCACAGACATTCAGCCAAATTCTGCTTCTTGGTAGGGGAAAAAAATAGTGCAGAGAAGACATAGGATCCCCCTCATCTCCCCACCTTGAGGATTTTATGGATTTTCTTTTTTTGGGAGAGAAACTCATCTTTCTCTGGAGAAAGAACCCAATTACAGGCCTAAGCAGTGTCTGAGTACATTTTGTTCAATTAGATGAATTGAAAGGGCATGATTGATCACTTGGACCACAGTGATCTTCGAGAAGCCATTTGATCCAGTCTTATGTCTATGGAACCTTCCTGTGCCATCCCCAATGGATGAAATCTTCATCCCTTTGAAAACACAGTATTTCAAGACTCAAGCATTTCAGAGGCGATGCTGGCAGATTTTCTCAATTCATTGCCTGGACCTGGTGAATTATTGTTGATGGAGAGGCACTTTGTGAGCAAGTTTCAGGCTTATACCTGTTGAAATTTGCTCTTATTCCTCACCACGACCTTTGCAAAAGGGAATACCTGGAAAGTTAATAAGTGCTCAGAATTATGCAGCCGATGAGCCTCCAGCATCTCTCTTTGCCTTTTCTTTTCCATTGTGCTGTCAGTTTATGTTCAGGTGCATACTAAGCAATTTATTTCTCACTTGACATCACGTACTTATAAAACATGTCATCCTTCCTGGCTCACCACAGCCTTATGGTAACAAAAAATTGGAAGGAGTTGATGGACTACTTTTGGATGAAAGACTACGCAACAGTCATACTATTTAAAATATTTAATGACTTGAGGCTGGACACAGTGGCTCACGCCTGTAATCCTAGCACTTTGAGAGGCTGAGGCGGGAAGATCATGAGGTCAGGAGATTGAGACCATCCTGGCTAACACGGTGAAACCCCGTCTCTACTAAAAATACAAAAAATTAGCCGGGCGTGGTGGCGGGTGCCTGCAGTCCCAGCTACTAAGGAGGCCGAGGCAGGAGAATGGCGTGAACCCCAGAGGCGGAGCTTTCAGTGAACTAAGATTGTGCCACTGCACTCTAACCTGGGCGACAGAGCAAGACTCTGTCTCAAAAAAAGAAAAAAAAAAATTTAATGACTTGAATAATATGTAAGGTATTAGTATCAGATGGCTCTAATAGTAACTTTGCTCTCTCTTGGCTCCCTATTCTAGGAAAAATTGTCCTTAGGGAAGATACAACCCAATGTTTTATGTTTTAAGAATTTCCAGAATAATATGTAAGATAAATTAAGATTGGCATGGGAAGCAGGTTATAAAACAATATGGACAGTATACTTCTGTTTTGCAAACAAAAGAAAGAAAAAATGTGGAAAAGATTGGAAATAGAACAAAATGGTAACAGTGGTTGTCTCAAGTGACAGGATTATATTTTTCTGATAGGTGATAGGCTTATTTTCTTCTTTGGCTTTTTGTTTAATATTTACCTAAATTTCCACAGTGAATATGTATGATTTCTTTTTTTTTTTTTATTCTGGAACAGTTTCAGAATAAATAATGGTGAAATGAAACCCCACGTACTCATTGTTCATCTTTAATGATTACTAACTCATGATCAGTCTGGTTTCATTTGTATTCCGAACCACACCCATATTTGAAGCAGATCTTGGCTATCATTTGTAAGTCCTAAGTATCCTTTACTTTGTTTACTGAATGCTGTGTCTCCTCCTGATCTGGCCAGATTAAAGGCCCTTCCACTGAATCCTGCAAACAGTGGAACAGAGGGAGAAGGCCTGGAATCTTGTGCAGTTGGCTCTGTGCGTCACAGGGGCTGGAGTTGGCCAGGCAATTCCCCGGCAGCGCTGCACGCTCTACTTCCCCTGACCCTGTGCCCTGGAGATGGAGCTGATAACAGGCCTATCTCCCAGCGCCACAGGGAGCTCTTTGTCCCGGTTTTATTCTCACTCTGGTTTTATTCTCATTCTTGTTTCCCTGAATGGACTGTTAGTTACCAACTTGTGGGATTTAGGGGTATGGAATATTCACATGTCTGACTTTAAATCCACCTCTGTGGCCTGCTCTTGGAAAGTTGTTCTTTGCAAAAAGAAGGAAACTACCTGTTTCTATTTAGGATTCATTCCATTTATGATAAGGACTCTGTTTCTATGAATGGAGGTTTTGAGTTGCTTTATTTATCCCCTGCAGGTCACATTGCTGTGAGAAGCCATCTAACAGCATCCACAGCTAAGGGATGCTTCTGTCGTCAAGGCGGGCATTTTTTCTAATGCACTGTTCCTGGCTGGGTTGGAGTTAGAGAATGCCACTGCCTGTAATTTCTTATCTTTACCCAGAACCTATGATTGAACCTGTTCATACTTTTTAATGGTCAGAATAATGGTTTCTCTTTCAGGACCTTCTAGAAGTTGACTCTAAGTTGTTTGTTCTGAAATTGTACAGGCGGAAGTGTGATGTGTGGTTCAGACTGGAAATATGGCTGCTTTCCTCTTCTCTCAAAACAGGGCACACCCTTGGCCTAGGGAGGACAGAGGGTGAGCAGTTGCCTGGAAGTTCTGGGTCCCAAGTTGTCAATTATCACTTTACTCTTCTTTATGGCTCTCAGGTTAAAGAAGTTACTTGTACATTTGAGCTTGGCTGGGTACACGCTGGCTGCACGGTATTGTATGTGCTGCTTTTTTTCGTCAGCCAGAAAATAAATCAGTGCAACCCAGTGTGTTTCCCTGTTTGTCTCCACTGCTAGAGCCCTGGCACTTATCCTTTGTATTCTTTAGACAGAGTTTCTGTTTTAATTCTGATTCTCTTAATTTTGCCTGTGTTCAATTTTTAAAGCATTTATTTCCTCTGAAAAATAGTTGGATGAATAAGTCTTAAAGCAAACAAGGTAAATTTATGTATTGAATAAAATCTTTTTGGCAGGAATTGAGACCTTTATTCTTCCCTGGCCAGAATATCTTATCTAAAATGGAGGGAGGTGCTCCAGGTTGCCTTCCATCTGTGCCAGCCAGTGCCACTTCTCACAGAGGACTTGGTCACAGTCCTGTCTCCTTTGCTCAGGGCCTTTGATTTTGCTTTTTTGTCTCTTCTGGCTCAGGCTTAAGCCTCAGACCCAGTAGGGGCTGCTGCAGACACCTGTAAAATGTGGAAAATTCCACAGTCCCAGAGTCAGGCACAACTTTGTCAGGGTTTCCTCTTGATCCCTCCCAGCTCCCAGTTCCTGCAGAATTGATTTGCTTTCTTTTGACTTATTGCCTGATTTCTTTTAGACCTCAGACTTGTGTCACTTTTCCAAGCATGAGTTGAGAAATACAGGAAATTGCCTTTCTTTCCTCACGGAAGGCATCCCCCCACTCCTCAAACCTCCGCACCACCAGAAGAGAGGGACCCGCCACATGTTCTGCTTCCCGGCTGTCTGCGTTGTCTGTCTCAGCATGTGTGAGCCGCTTCTGCTAGCAGATCACACCACAGGTTTCCGGGGCTTGATCCAGCACCAGGCTGCCTGCTCTTCCTGTGCTGCCGTGTCTTTGGGAAGCACCATTAAAGTATTGGATTTCCCTGGGCATTGCGCATGCAGGTGTGCAGACCCTCTGCCCTGTAGGGTTGTTGTCAGACAGGCGTGGCGCAGCTTCCCCTTGGCTTTCTATGTGGCAGGGGGCAGTGGTTTCATGTGCACTTCTGAATCCTTCTACTGTTTTGGTCTCTGAGGCGACATCCCAGGTGCAGGACTCCGTGGTTTCCTTGCTCTGCCTTCTGCTGTGAGCTGTGTTGTGGGCTCCGCAGCCCCACCGACAGCTGCTGTTCTGGTTTGAGCGGTGGGAACTGGCTGAGTCATAACTCAGTATTGTGAACAGGGCACATGGGAGAGTTTGCGTTTCTTTTTGCCCTCTAGTGTAAACCAGTCACGTGCCTGCCTTGCACCTGTGCTTAGGAGGTGTCTACATGTGCTGGTGGCTCCCTTCACTGACCAAGGCAGGGAATAATCATCCTGGGGAAAGGGTAGGAGGCCCCTTTGATGGCTGGGGCTCTATTTTCATACCAGGTGAGAATGTCAATTTTTTATTTTAAGTCAGAGGCTCCCTCTTGCTTGGAATGTCCATTGGGCAAAGATGAAAGGAGACAGGAATTTGCTCTTGGGCTGTTGTTGCAAGGCTCTCTGCCTGTGGCCTCTACCTGTGGCCTCTGCATTCCAGCCACAGTGACCTGGAGTCCGTTACTCTGACTCAGGCAAGGCCTTTGCATGTGTTGTTTCCTCTGTTTGGATACTCCATTCCTGTATTCCTGGTTTTCTTTGATACTCCTTCCCTGTATTCCTGGTTTGCTTGCTTGCTTGCTTCCTTCCTTCCTTCCTTCTTTCCTCCCTCCGCTCCCTCCCCTCCCTCCCCTTCCTCCCCTTCCTCCCCTTCCTCCTGTCCGTCCTTCCCTCCCTCCCTCCCCATCCTTCCCTTCTTTCTCTCTCTCTCTCTTTCCTTCCTTCTTTACTTCCTTCCTTCCTCCCTCCGCTCCCTCCCCTCCCTCCCCTTCCTCGCCTCCCTCCTTCCTTCCCTCCCCTCCCTCCCTTCCCATCCTTCCCTTCTTTCTCTCTCTTTCTTTCTTTCATTTCCTTCTTTCTTTCTTTCAGTAGATTTTATTTTTTATAGCAGTTTTAGGTTCACAGCAAAAATGAATAGAAAATAAAGAATTTCCACAACTTCCCTCTGACCACTGCACACACAACCTCCCCCACCATCAGCATTCCACATCAGTGTGGTATATTTGTTACAATCAGTGACCCAGTCAGTGTTGACACATCATTATCAACCAGAGTCCATAGTTCACATTAGGGTTCACTCTTGGTTTGTACAGTTCTGTGGGTTTTAACAAATGTACGACAACAGGTAGCCACCATTAAATATCACACAGAGTAGCTTCCCTGCCCCGGAAATCCCTGTGCTCCACTTGTCCATTCCTGCTTCCTCCCCCGGAATCTGTTTTCCTTTTAATGTCTAACCTGTGCCTGTTTGTGTTTCAGATCTCAGCTTCACTGTCAGTTTGTTAGAGAAGCCCTCCCTGGTGGACTTCCCTGAGTAGGTCAGGATGCCCTGGCTCCAGGCAAGCGCTTAATCACTTCTGTCCTAGTTATCATCTTATTTTTATTTATTTGAAGCATTCCTGGAATGCCTGCCTCCCTTTGAGATAGTAAACTCCCTGAAGGGAGGGACTATGTCTTTTTTCTTATGACTATATTCCCAGCACCACACACTGCTGGGCACATAACAGATCCTTGTTAAACGTCTGGTGAACAAAGGCTTCATTCTCACAGGTGCCTTTATGCTTCTGAAGTTCAGGAATACCAGGTTATTCTGGCCCAAAGCTTGTCCCATCCTGGATGGGACTTCCACCCTCCCATCCACCAGGCTGCCTCCATGGAATTTATAGTGCTTCATGCAAATTCATTAAAGCAGAACCAGAAGTACTATTACTTGGTAATACTTTTCCATTTAGAAAGCATTTATTGGCTGTCCAATAAATGCTCAGTGGCAGGTATGGTGGAGAAAACTAAAGATAGATGAGAAGTCTCTATCCTCTGGGATTTGATTTGAGCCTGCAGATCCATTAGAAGGGAACTAAAACAACCTGTTTGGAAACATTAGATTGAACCATCTAAAATTATTGATATTTATTGATGATATTTATTATTTGCCTGTTGATGTTTTTCCTGCAAAAATGGAAAATTCATATGGTTCAACCTTCTTCATTCCAAAACGTTCTATAATTCAGATTGGACTCTGTCACAGAGTACACATTAGAAATGTTATCCTGCACATTGCTGGGATTTGAGCTCAAGAGGAATGTCTGTATCCTGAGTCATAGGCCAGGATTTCTTTTTCCCAAGGAAAGAAATGCTACACTTTTGGCCTCATTAAGTTTAGCCACAGAACAGATTTTTTTAAAAAAGATACTTCATTGCAAACAGTGGATGGAAGTAGGAAAAACAAACTAAAAAGAATGTGTATATTGTTATAAAGGGATGGAAATATGCCTGAATGTCAACATGATTCGGGAAACCAATCACAGAGACCCTCTAACCTTGTTTTCCCTTATGTGCTGTGGAGACTCCTCTGTCCCCAAGCTCAGATCTACTGTGGGAGCTGCCCACTGGCTGCCCAGGTCAGTCCCCTTTCCTTCCTCATTCCTGCCTTGAAACCTGTCCCCTCTTCCTCAGTGCTTGCCTGAAAGGTTAATGGACAGTGTTTCGTTATTACATTTGAAAACGTCTTGAGTACTTACTGTGTAGAAGACGTCCTGTTAGGTGCTGTGGGGAATGCAGAGTTGAAGTAGCTGTGGTGCCTATCTCCATGAGCATCACTCTAGTTGTAGGACTGATATATGTGTAGGATCTAAGGCACAGCCAGAGCACAGACTCTGTGGAAGGACTGGCTTCTTCGGGCCCGTGGTTCAATTAAAGTATTCTTCTCTCTCAAGGGGTCATCCTGGTCTCTTGCTTCCCGGTGATGTGCTGGTGCTGATGATGCTGTTGATCACCACTGGCTGAGCGCTTTTGAGAGCCAGGCTCTGTACCAGGCATTTAACAGGGTTTCTTTCACATACTCCTTTAAAGGTGGCTTTACTATCTCCTTTGATGAGGAAACAAGCCTAGAAAGGTAGAGTAACTTCTCCAAAGTCTTACAGCCATAAAAGGCAGCACCAGAATTGGAAACTTTATCCACCTGCTGGTATGGCTTAACCTTGACATTAGAGTGTCTGCCATCTTTTGAAGTCACACAGGAACAGAGAAGTGGGAAGGGTGTGCTTCCAAAGAGAGCACAGTTCCTGTCTAAGGAACCCTCACAATTACCCACATGACCCAGTTTGCCAACTGTAGAATGGTACTGAAACAGTCCCAGGGGAAGAAAGTTGCATGTGCCACTCTTTTCTGGAGCTAAGAGTTTCCTCTCTATCAGAAACAGTTATCATGTGACTCTATCAGCCCTCAGGATTTTCCAGGGAGGCCACTGGTACTGTCGCAAGGTTAGCATGTTGATGGATATGTGAAATGCTTATCTTTGCCCCTGGCTTCCCTGTCTATAAATTGGAAACTCCGATATCTGCCATCTCATTCCTAATTTGGAGGGCATCTCAGACCCATCGGCTCTGCTCCCTTGGGCTTTCTCAGATAGCACTGAGGCAGCATGCTGCTTTTTACATGGTGGATCTTTTCCAGCAGAGAGAGTACATGTGCCTGGTGACTCTTCTGTGACAACTGGGGCCCATGGGCTGCATTAATAACAGTCTTGAGGGCCTCTTCATTTGGACAATTGTTAATTTTAATTAGGCAGATTGACCTTGGGATCAGAGAACCTAGAAATTTAAAGCTACAGTCTCTGGGATGGCATCTTTATTCTGGAACTCCCTTGTGATTGAACTAGCAAGCCAACGTCAGTGAGCCAGCCCATGTTCAGGCAGGACCCACTTGTGTTTTCTGACATCTGAATGGGACATTGGCTTTCCTCAGATTCCCAGGAACTGGTGGTCCGGGCCTTCCCCTGCACTTTCCCACGGGGCGTCCTTGAATCTGCCTGTCTCACTTGTCATGCTCTGCCATTGTCCCTTTGCATAAATAAGTTACTATGAAATGGACCTGGGGATCCCCAGGCTTAACATGAGCCAGTAGGAAGATACAGCTGCCAAACACAGGCCTCACACTCCAGGTCCAATTCAGAGCCCACAGGCCACTTTTTCAGCCTAGTTCCTCTGTGCAGGTCAGACCATATCCAGGGAACCATGCCTGGCCTGCCTCTGGGAGCTGTGTTTAAGACAGACATTGACAGTGAGAGAGCAGAGGGGATAAGTGGGTGGTGCCGGGCATGGGAACCACATCCTCAGAGGAGAGACACCACGGGAAGTAGCACGGTAACTGACCTCAGATATCATTATAAAAGAGGGAATAGACCCTTTTGGCTATTCCAGGGGATGTACTAGGGTAGCCACAAGGAAAGCAGGTTGGAATCCAATGTAAGGAAGAATTTTCCTGGTTTTTTTTTGTTTGTTTGAGATGGAGTTGCGCTCTGTCACCCAGGCTGGAGTTCAGTGGTGTGATCTCAGCTCACTGCCACCTCTGCCTCCTGGGTTCAAGCAATTCTCGTGCCTCAGCCTCCCGAGTAGCTAGGATTACAGGCACGTGCCACCACGCCTGGCTAACTTTTGTGTTTTTAGTAGAGACGGGATTTCACCATGTTGGCCAGGCTGGTCTGAAACTCCTGACCTCAGGTAATGCACCTGCCTCGGCCTCCCAAAGGGCTAGGATTACAGGCATGAGCCACTGTGCCCGGCCAAGGAAGAATTTTCTATCAAGGAGAGCTACTTAGCAGTGTGGTGGTGAGTATGTGTGTGAGCCCCATACCCAGGTGTCAGGTGCTGGAGGAAAGATCCCTGCACTGGATGGGAGGCTGTACAAGAACCTCTGAGGTTCCTTCCAGACTTCAGGTGCTACATGTTTTCTCTGTTTTTCTACCCAGTCATCCATTGGTGCTTTTGTCCTGTTGTAGCCCCTTGGAGCCTGTGTTCTCTGGTTCTCAGCAGTGCACCCTCTAAGCTGCCCCTGTATTTGGCCACAGTGACCACGAACTCTGCTATACATGCTCACTTTATTTGCCAAGTGCAACTGACTTTGAGCTGACTTCTTCCTGGCTCCTGTTGGCTTCCCATGGAGCCACCTTACCATGTGGGTGAAAGTCAGGTGGGACAGAGACCAGGGACAAACTGTGGAGGGTGGGGCAGAGATGGATGGAAGCTGTTCTTGGTTCTCTGCGTGAGCTTCCTTTTTTGTCAGACCTGTAGCCACAGAGTGTGACTCCTTTCAGCCTTAAGAAGCCAAATTGCCCCACAGGCTGGAAGCTTGTGTCCTCAAAACTAGTGAAACCAGGTCCTTTCCTCCCTAACCATTTGTTTCTCTCTCTGCCAGTCCCTATGTTCTCTGGGGCCAGATGTTGGAAGTGAACAAGCCAGTGAGTCTGTCTTCACTCCTGGGAGGAGTCCATTTTTGTTAATTTTCTCAGTGACTGGGAAGGGCTGGTCTTCCATTTCATTCCCGCTTCCCCTTTTCATGGATGACTGAGAGTGAGGTCAGATTTTAAGGAACTGAGAGGAGGAAATGGAATAGGTCTGCCTAGTCTTAAAAAAGAGAGAGAGGCAAGTGATGAGAGTTTGGTGGTGTAGCAGGGTGAAGAGAAAGCTTGTTATTAGTGGGCCATGAGCATATTTGTAGGCACATGGAAGGGACCAGAGGAGAGAGTGACGATGGAATAAATTCTCCAAAGAAGGTGGGGTTTGCAGGGCTGCGTTTCCTCAAGGAGGGAGGAGCACTTCTTCCCTTGGGATGGTGAGATCAGAGCGAGGCTGGGAGGACATGCCAGTTTGTTTAGGACGGAGAGGAGAGGGCCGGCTGAAAGGCATCCTAGGGCCTAGGACCAGAACTGTGAGTTCCTGGGAATAGGTGAAGGGAGAAGTCCTTTTACCTATCTCTGTGGGTGACGAAACAAGTGAGATCGTTCCCTCGCATAAGTTTGGAAGCAGGAGTTGGAAATAGACCTCGTGGTGAATTTGACAGTGAACAGAGAAAAGTGACAGGACTCGCAGCCCTGACCGGATGCCTGGCTTCATGCATCTGCGTCCAGTGCGTTTCCGCCCCACGCACTCCTGACGCTTTCATCTGAGGCTGACCTCTGTCATGTTTAGCGAAATTGGTTTTGTTTACATTTTGGCTTTACTTAAAGACGTAGAGAAAAGTTCAGCTAAATAAATAGGTTTTCTCCTTCTTTTAAAAACTATTTATAAAAAGAGAATATATTCAACATAAAAAATTAGAAAAGGTAGATATCAGAAAGGAAATAAGCATCACCCATAATTCTATTAATCTAAAGATAAGATGATGTGCTTCTGAATTATAGACACAAGTGACAGTTTTTCAACTCCATGGAAATACTATGATGATAACTATTAATTACTGTTTATCCCATACCAGCTACTGAGTGGGGTGCTCAATGTGTATCATCTTCTTTAATTCTCTCAACAACCCTATTTTATCAAAACTATTATTATCTCCCTCTTATAAACAAGGAAGCTGAGATAGGGAAAGATTAAGTAACTTGTCTAAGATCACAAAAACAAGGGAGACATGGGACCGAAGTCAGATTAGCCAGATACCTGAGCCCATGCACCTAAATTCTGTGTGGATACTGCTATTAAATAAAATAGTATTTGGGCCCAGCGTGGTGGCACATGCCTGTAATCCCAGCACTTTGAGAGGCCAGCACTGTGATGGCTTGAGCCTAGGAGTTCAAGACCAGCCTGAGCATCAAAGTATAATTGATGTACAATGAGCTACACATATTGAAAGTGTACAGTTTAACAAATTTTGACATTTATGTACACTCACGAAAGCAACTCTGTGATGAAGGTAACAAACATATCCTTCACCTCTAAAAGTGTATTTGTGCCCCTTTATCATCATTTCTTCCTTCTCTCCCTCCTGCCTCCCTTACCCCAGGCAATGAATTTGCTTTCTGTCACTACACACTAGACTGCATTTACTCAAATTTCGTATGCCTAGTATACACTCTTTTTTTGCCTGCCTTATTTCCCTTAGCAGTTATTTTGAGATTCATTCATGCTGTTAGTGTATCCATTCATTCCTTTTGTTGCTGAGTAGTATTCCATCGCATAGATATGCAACAGTTTATGTATCCATTCATCTGTTGATGGACATTAGTTTTTGCCTGTTATGAGAGAGCTGCTATAAATGTTCATGTTCATGTCTTTGTATGGACGTATGCTTTCATTTCACTTGAGTCAGTACCCAGGAGTGGGATGGTTGGGTCATATGGTAGCTCTTTAACTTTTTAAGAAACTGCCAAACTGTTTTCCAAAGTTTCACGCACGTCCCTGTGAAGAGACCACCAAACAGGCTTTGTGTGAGCAATAAAGCTTTTTAATCACCTGGGTGCAGGCAGGCTGAGTGAAAAGAGAGTCAGCGTAGGGAGATGGGGTGGGGCTGTTTTATAAGATTTGGGTAGGTAGTGGAAGATTACAGTCAAAGGGGGTTGTTCTCTGGCTGGCAGGGGTGGGGGGTCACAAGGTGCTCAGTGGGGGAGCTTTTGAGCCAGGATGAGCCAGGAGAAGGAATTTCACAAGGTAATATCATCAGTTAAGGCAGGGACCGGCCATTTTCACTTCTTTTGTGGTGGAATGTCATCAGTTAAGGCAGGAATCAGCCATTTTCACTTCTTTTGTGATTCTTCACTTGCTTCGGGCCGTCTGGATGTATACATGCAGGTCACAGGGGATACGATGGCTTAGCTTGGGCTCAGAGGCCTGACACAAAGAGCATTTATCATTTTACATTCCTACCAGCAGAGTGTGAGGGTTCCAGTCTCTACATATCTTTGTCAACATTTGATGTGGTCAGTCTTAAATTTTAGATACTTTAAAGGCGTGTGGTAGGATCTTATTGTAGTTTTGAATTAATACAAGGCTTTTAAATTGTTTAGCATGCAATAATTTATATTCCCTATAACAGTTATATAGCTTCACATATCAATTAGTAAAAGGAGAAGAGAAGAAATGTAAAAATTATTACTGGTCCTGGAATAATAATTACAAGTTCCCTTTATAGTCCCTTTTATGCGTTAACTATAATACTTTTTAATACATTCTGTCTAAACCTAGCAGCAGCTCTGCAAAGCAGGCTTCTTTCCATTTTACAGATGAAGAACTAAGGCTGAGAGAGGTGAAGTGACTGACTGAGGGGCCCACAGTTAGAATAGAGAAAAGATTTGACCTCAGAATCTGTTCCAAAGCTGATGTACTCTGGCCCTCATGCTATATTCCATTTGTAGTTCATTGTTTTCTTTTTTTTTTTTTTTTTCAATCCACTTTCCCACTTTTGCTTCCTTCCCCAAACGTGGAATACAGAACTCAAGCCTTCAAAACAGCTAGCTCTGCCAGCCAACCCAACAATAAGGGAAATTATTTTTAATGTAAATACTCTGTGGAGTCACCACTTGTAAAGCCTCCAAGCCTGAAAGCCTGGGTGTGATGAACAAGCATGTCCTGACTCATTCGCAGCAGCCCAACCTCTGGGCCAAGTTTGTTAACACCATTTACATAACAAGAGCCCACTTCACAGAAAACAGAATTATCATTCTTATGCTGAGCCATCCTTCACTTGTGGAGCTATTTCCATTTTAGATGCAACCTTCCATTCAACAAACATTTATTTTGGATCCAGCAGCCAAAAGTTGAGAGCCCATCATGAACCAGGCACGTTTATGAATTATCCCATTTATTACATGCACAGTTCCTCTCTGTATACGAATGTGGGCAAGAGTTTGGTCATCTGAATCTGGCTTCTCTGGCCCTTGCTAGTTGATGGGCTGGTCACTTCATCTCTCTGAACACCAGTTTCCAGTTTCCTTACCTATGAGATCGCAATATATTACCTATGTCACAAAGGTTGCAGTGAAGATTAAGTGGAATAATGGAAGTGCACAATACATGTTTTGTATTATTATTCCTGTTCTACTGATAAGAAAAAAGCTTTTGAGGTGTTGAATAGTTGGCTGAAACTGCACAGGTAAGTAGGGGCAGCAAGAAAATTCACATGCTCGTCAGAAGGCACCCAAATTCCACGTTGTTCTGTCTTCTTACTGCCACCCCACTTGTGTCCCCACAAGACCCTCAAGAAGCTGGTGTGGAGGAACTGGAGACTGAAGAAGTTAAATGACAGAGCCACATTCAGAGCCCAGTTTTGCAGAAGTTGTGCCTGCCTATTAAAGACAGCTTGGAAAATAATGGGAAAACAAAAAATTGTCTATAACCTTAACCCCAGTCCCAACCACAGCCACATTATGGGGTATTTTGTTCTCTTAATGGAGAGTTACGCTTGTTTCTTAAGTAGTTTGTAATCACACTACAACTATAGTGCTAAATTCTTTGTTTTCAGCTTATATTGTAGATATTTACTCATAATTTTATACTTTCTATGAATAATTTCTGATGGCTGTAGAGGAGATATCTGAATTTATTTACCTTTTCCAGCACAGTAGGATATTCATGCCTTTCCCTTTTTCTCACTATTAATTAATACTGTTGCATGTATTTCAGAATACTTCTTTCTTGTGGATAGATTCCCCTGAAGTAGAATCACTGAGTCAAGGATAATTTGCACAGAGTAAAATTGACCCTTTTTAGGTATAAAGTCTTATAGCCACCCCCACAATTGAGATATGGATTATTTCCATCACCCAGAAAGTTTCCCAGCATGCCTTTGTCATCCATCTCCTCCCATGACCCTAAGCCACTTTGGCAACTACTGATCTGTTTTCTGTCCCTGTATTTTTTTCTTCTTCTGGATACCATATGAATGGAATTAGCCTTTTGAGTTGGGCTTTGTGTCCTTAACGTAATGCTTTGAGATTCATCCATGTTGTGGTGTGTTATCAGTAGTTTGTTCCTTTTTTATTGCAGTGTAGTATTTGATTGTATGGATGTATTATGATGTGTCTGTTGACTACTGATGGACATTTGGATTGTTTCTAGTTTATGATGATTGTGAATAACATTTTTATAAATATTTGCATATAGGTTTTTATTTGAGCATAAAGTTTAATTTCTCTTGGGTAAATACCAAAGAGTGGAATTGCTGGATTGATAGTAAGTGTATATTTAACTTTGTAAGAATCTGTCAAACTGTTTTCCAAAGTTGGTGAAACATTTTGTATTCTCATAGGCAATTATGAGAGTTCTAATCATTCCACATTTTTTTTTTTGAGACAGAGTCTCGCTCTGTCGCCCAGGCTGGAGTGCAGTGGTGTGATCTCGGCTCACTGCAAGCTGCGCCTCCCAGGTTCATGCTGTTCTCCTGCCTCAGCCTCCTGAGTAGCTGGGACTACAGGCGCCCACCACCACGCCCGGCTAATTTTTTGTATTTTAATAGAGACAGGGTTTCACCGTGTTAGCCAGGATGGTCTCGATCTCCTGACCTCGTGATCCACCCACCTTGGCCTCCCAAAGTGCTGGGATTACGGGCATGAGCCACCGCACCTGGCCTGGTTCCACATTTTTATCAGCACTTGATACTGTCAGGGTTTGTTTGTTGGTCTGCTATTCAAATAGGGATCTAATGGCTATCTCGCTGTGGTTCAAATTTGCATTTCCTTAATGACTAGTGATGTTGAGAACCCTTTCGTGTGCTCGTTTCCACCCATATCTCTTCTTTGGTGAATTGTCTGTGCAAATCTTTTGACCACTTTTTAAATTCAGTTGTTTGGTTTTTTTCTTAGTGACTAATGAGAGTTCTTTATATATTCTGTAAACAAATCCTTTATCAGATTTTATTTTTTTCAAATATTTTCTCCCAGTCTGTGCCTTGTCATTTCATTTTCTTAACAGTATTTTTCAAAGAAGGTTTTGAACAAATTAGTTTTTGTTTTGATGAAGCCCAGTTAATCAACTTTTTATCCTATGAATCATCTTATCTAAGAAATCTTTGCCTACGTCACAGTCACAAAGATTTTCTCCTAGGTTTCCTTCAGAAGTTTTATAGCTTTAGGTCTATGTTTAGGTCAGTGATCCACTTTGAGTTAATTTTTGTGTATGATGAGACGTATGGGTTGAACTTCATTTTTTTTGCATATGAATGTCCAGTTCCAGTATTCTCTGCTGAATTGACTAGATATGTGTGGATCTATTTTTGCTCTATCTATCCCATTCCACTGATGTATGCATTCTGTCATTGCATATATTTTGTCATTACCATATCTTTGATTACTGTAGCTTTGTAATAAGTCTTGACCTAAGATAATAAGTCCTCCAACTTTGTTCTTCTTTTTCAAAATTGTTTGGCTAGTTTCCATTGCTTACAATTTCATATAAATATTATAATCAGCTTGTCATTTTCTCAAAAAGGCCTTCTAGGCTTTTGATTGTGATTGTGTCAAATCTATAAACCAATTTGCTGAGAGATGGCGTCTCAACACCATTGGCTCTTCCAATCCTGAAATGATATCTCTGTCCATTTATTTAGGTTTCTGATTTTCCTTAAGGTTTGTAATACAATTTGTCAAATTAAAAGTTGGTTTTCTGCTTCCTTGCTAGGGTGTTGAGCACATGGCTGTGCCCTTTTGGATAACAGATTCATATGTTTCCTGCAAAAAAATCTACTAGTTTACACTTTCTCTCTATTGTATTTTATTTCCCAAGCATCTGGCTCCCTCTTTTCCACACTCCAGGGCTTATAATGCATTGCCTTATTTATTTAATAGGTTTTAACTCTTTATCAAAATATACACACCGAAAACTATATATAGTTATATATATAGTTTATATATATACTATACATCTCGATAAATGCTCACAAGGTCAAGAAACACAACATCACCAGCACCCTGAAAGCCTCTTTGTGACCCTTTCCAATCCTGACAGCAAGGAGAACCACTATTCCAACTCCTACCCATAAGTAGTTTTGTTATGGCTTAGCATTTCATTGCAGCAAGGGACCTTCTAGGCTTCTCACTCCAGGTTCCTAAAATGTGTCTGGCCTCCTCACTGTGCTCCTTTCCCTTCTGAGCTTCTGTTAGCGCCTAGAATGCCCACTTCCTCTTCCGCCTTCTCCCTTCTTATTCCTTCTTTCAGCTTCCTTTAAATTTTTTAAAAATTATTTGTTTTTGTTTTTATTTATTTATTTTTTTACAGACAGGATCTTGCTCTGTTGCCCAGGCTGGAGTACAGTGGCATGATCATAGCTCACTGCAGTCTCAAACTCCTGGGCTCAAGTGATCCTCCTGCCTCAGCCACCTGAATAGTTGGGATGACAGGTGCACATCTCCATGGCTGGCTAATTTTTAAATATTTTTTGTAGATATGGGGTCTCCCTATGTTGCCTAGGCTGGTCTTGAACTCCTGGCCTCATGCCATCCTCTCACCTCAGCCTCCCAAAGTGTTGGGATTCCAGGTGTGAGCCATCCCACCCTCTTTCAGCTTCCTTGAAGTGTCCTCCTCTTTTTTTCCAGCTCAGTTTAAGTTTCGTCTGTGTTGGGAAGCCTCTCCCTCCTCCTCCTCTCCCTGGCTTCCATTAGCATTGGACTTTCCTTCATTAACACTCCTGTCATGGTGTTGCTGTTTCCATTTGATTATAAGCTCTTTGAGGTCTGGAACTAGCTTTTCTGTGGACCCAGTGCCTTCTGTGAGGCCTGGCATGCAGTAAGAGATCAGTGATTGAATGCTGGATGAATGTTGAGTGTCTAGGAAACTGATTCCCCAAAAGGCTAATCCCTTTGTTCACAATAGGTCTCCTGGCTGTCAGTCCTCACTGGCTTCTTTTCAAACTTCTTTTCCTCCTCATGTTGGCAGACTCTTTTGTGATTTATTTATTTTTTATTTCCATGCCGCCTCTGGAGCAAGTGAGAAAATATCATAGTTCTTTTGGCTGTTTTATCCACCATTATGATGATAAGTAAGAGAGGATGATACCCTCTACTCTTCATCTGTCGTAAGAGAGCAATAGCTTTTAACCTATAAGGTCCGTGAATCCAGTCTCCTATTTCAATAGCAAGTGTGCAGGTATAGAGGACTCTCAGCAGTGTTTAAATCCTTCATTTATTCATGCTGCTACCGACGCATTTTGGGATGCCTGTTCACCATTACTAAGAAGGCGACCATATCCCAGTGTTTGTTGCTCTGTATCAAGGTCTAGCTGCTCCTAAAAATGATGACTGGGAGTGTTTTTGTGTAGAGTTGGCACCACAGTGGCTGAGTATGAAAAATGCAGAGTCCTTCCTTTCCAATACAGACTGTATTCAGCAGTACCTCAGTCTGAAGACTGGATAAATTTCAGATAGTAGAGCAATAAAGGGAGAAAAGGGATCTGATTGACTTTAAACACCAATGTGGCTCAAATAACGATTGGAGTGGTTTATATCTACCAGAATAGATGGCAGGTTTTACAAACCCTCAAAAGACAAACCCACCTATTGGTCATTTGAGTGCTCTGTTCTGATTGACTCAGGGCTAATGGGGGTACTTAACCATCTTAACCATCATCTTAGACTAGCCCAGCCAACCAGGGGATGTTGATGGGGGAGCTGGTTGTGGGGAAGGTTAAAGATTGTTCTGGGGAAGGAAGAATAGCTGAGGCCAAAAGGGGAAGCGTCCAGGAGGAGCAGCCCTCAGGGGTCATCAGTGAAAGGAGCAGAGACGAGTATGATGGGCTGGAGGGAGGGGGTTTCAGGTGCATGGGCCAAAGTGGGCAAAGCCTTGGACATTTGTCTGTGTGCACCTGGGCTTCCCCAGTCCAGGCTGTGTCTCTTCAGAGCCTCTGTGGAATCTCTCCCCAGTGGTTTTGTGAGTGTGCCCCAGGTACACATGGCAAGGGGAATGCCTCTGATTCAGGCCGTGACTCCTAGAGAGGGGCCAGTGCCCTGCATGACCAGGGCAGGACTGGGCAGAAAGACTGGTGTACCCATCCACCTTCTGTCCTTCAGGAGAAGATTGGCTGGCGAAAGGATGCACTGCATTTGCTGGTGTTCACAACGGATGATGTGCCCCACATTGCATTGGATGGAAAATTGGGAGGTCTGGTGCAGCCACATGATGGCCAGTGCCACCTGAACGAGGCCAACGAGTACACTGCATCTAACCAGATGGTGAGTGCCGGGGACCAGATCCCCCCTCCCTGATGCCTCTCCTGTGACTCTGCCCGTGGTCTTAGTACTTGCCCAGCCTTGAAACCTTCCTCTGGCCCTCAGTATTCACTGGCTTTCTGATCCATTCTTGGCATTGGGTTTCATTATTCAGTCTTCTCCAACTGGGTTTCCGGAACTCCTAATTGACTTACAACATTTCTCAGGGATTTCTGTAGCTGGTTCATTTTTCTGTCAATGTGCATCTAAATGGGAATTGTTTGGTTGGGATACGGGTGGCCCAGGGGAAACAGGATAGATCTCATAGTGGGGAGGGTGTCTTAAAGGAGGGTGGGTGCTGTGCCCCTGCAGAAGCCACAACTGGTATAGAAGTTATGGGGCAGGACTTCCTGACTTCTAGACATGGGCTCCCAGAGGTGGTGAGTTGCCTGTCAGTGTCAGTGGTGGTGGGCAGAAGTGTTCTGCATGGAATGAGAGGTCCCAAGGACCATCTACTCCCAACAGTCTATAACCACAACTATGCAATTTAAAAGAATTTGTGCAAAATTTCAAACATATATAATAATAGACCAGTAAAATGAACCCTACATGCCCATCATCCAGATCCAACAATGATCAAGATCTTGCATACTCACTATGCAATTTTCCCGCCAAAATCTGCACCCTTTTCTTTCTCAAATCCATTCTGGTGGCCAAAGAGGAATTCTTCCCAATTTTCTTCCTTAGAGAAGCCCATTTTCTCCAATTTCAAGAGGTGGTCAGTGCCCAAGCCTTCCATCTTGTTTAGGAATAATGGAATCTGAAAAAAGGACTATAACTGTAGGACCTCACCAGATGCGGACCCCTGTACCCATCATTAGTCCTCAAAATTCCTCAGGACACTGTTAAACTGCCTCTCAGCTTCCTCTCTTCCTCCTCTTTCAGCACCCCTGCCCCATGGCCCAGCTTTTAGTCCAGAGCTTGGCACCCTCCTCTGCCCGTCCGAGCCACAAGCAGGATGAAGTAGGACCTGTGGGGGATGTTGGCAGACCTAAGCTTTAGGCATAGGAGAAGGAAAATAGGGCAAGGAGGCAGGGAGGAAAAGTCTTAGAGGAGAGAGGAAAGGTAAGAGGCACTGATGACAGAGGGTAGGATGTGGTGGCTGTTCTCTAGGGCGTCCCCACTCGTCCCCCTCCCTGCTGAAAGGATGGAGACACAGACAAGATATGGAAAACCTCCACTCATCACCTCTCCACTCTGGGGTGAGAGGAGTGAATCTAGTTTGGTGGATGCCAGAGGGTCCTTTCCTTGAGGGTCTCCTCTACTCAGTTCCTCATTTCAGGAGCTACCAAGAAGGCTTAGTTATTAAGGGACTCTAAGGGGCCACCTAAGGAAAAGGTGCTTCCCTGGCAAATGCTGGCTGCTGACTGCATTAGAGCCAGGTGCTGGTATCTACACCTGTTAGGAATGTCATAGCCTTGACTTTTGCCTTGGCCCTAGGACTATCCATCCCTTGCCTTGCTTGGAGAGAAACTGGCAGAGAACAACATCAACCTCATCTTTGCAGTGACGAAAAACCATTATATGCTGTACAAGGTATGCTGGGAGGGAGGGAGGCTAGTGATTGGTGGGGTGAAGGGGATGGTGAGGAGTGTTTACAACTCTGCTTATATGGGGGAAATTCAAAGGAGGGGTGGAATATAGCCCAGTCTTGATCTAATGGAAAATAATAGGAGGAAACAATTAAGCATTTGCATAGCAGTGAACACCTTACAAGAAATTTGAACATATAGTATCTAATTTGATTCTGAGATAAACCTTGAAAATAGCATGAATTCCCATTTTTTTGGGTGATGAATTGGAAACAGGCACACTCTACTAGAGAAGGAAAATATAAAATAAAATGAAGATATACACAAAATTAAGGCATCTCATCAAGCTACATCACTAATCTCTGTATTCCAGAGCTTTATGCCTGAGCCTGCAGACTATAATTGACCAGTGGGCTAGTCTGGCACAGGAATTCCCAAAGAAACCAATAAATGTCCTGAGTGAATACAGCAGTCTGCATGTGGATCTGTTCCATTTAAAGAAACTGTTCCTGGGTCACCCTGGACTGCCCCATTTAGTCTGGGGCAGGAATTCCCAAAGAAACCAATAAGTGTCCTGAGTGAATAGAGCAGTCTGGGTATGGATCTGTTCCGTCTAAAGAAAGTGTTCCTGGGTCACCCTGGACCATCTTCAGAAACTCCCCACATGAACGTGCTCCTTCTCACAGTCACAGATGAGCCAAGTTTGAATTACAGATGTCCTCGGTGTGTTCATGTAAGCTAAATGTAAACTGCCTCTGAGATTCCTTTACGTGATGAAGCAATGGGAACTTAATCTAGAATCCCTCTCCACCCTCCACCCCCAGAACAGCTGGCCACAGTTCCCTCTCCTTCTTGCTCTTAAATGTCCACAAAAGAACCTTTGTCCGATTGTGTTTTTCTATTGCTCCTGCCTGAGATTATCACTGATAAAATGCCACTTATATTTTCTTGAGTTCTTTATCCTCCTTTAGTCCAAATCAATGTTAGAAGATGAAACAAGGGAAAAGGATTGTTTTTCTTTTTTTGTTTAGTGGAAGATAGCAGGATAAAGCCTATTCAGGGCATGGTGGTGTGCGCCTACAATCCCAGCTACTGGGGAGGCTGAGGCAGGAGAATCTCTTGAACCCAGGAGGCAGAGGTTGCCGTGAGCCAAGATTGCGCAACTGCACTCCAGCCTGGGGGACAGGGCGAGATTCTGTCGCAAAAATAAGTAAATAAATAAATAAAAATAAAAAATAAAGGCCTATTCACTTACAAATAACGTTTTATGTTTTTAGAGGGCTCAATTGCACAGTCTGTATTGGGTTTCCAGATATTTCCAGAGGGAAGAAGTCCAAGTTGGCTTAAGCATCCTTCCTCAGAGCTAAATACACCTTGCTTGGGGGGAGGAAGCCCATCCAGTCCAAGGCAGGCAGAGGGTGGTGGATGTCTCTGTCACTGTTAGAAGTGGAAGACTCAGGAGTTAGTACAGATGAAAGAGGAAAGGTGGGTACTTCAAGGCTGCCCCTTTGCCACAGGACCTCAGAGGTCCATGGGAGGGTGCTATTCGTATCTCAGCTTCCTCTTAAAGAAAGGGTCTATACTTGAGACCCTTGGAAAAGTTGCCCTTTTCACTTCTTCTGAACAGATTGAGCAGATCCTGAAAGCTGAACCTGTGAATACCTCACAGACCGGGGGAGAAATGGCAAGAAACTGTCAGGAGCTGTCGACCTTAGAAGATGGGTTTTTAGAGAGCTGTCTGTTACCGTGGGAGGGGCGGGGTCTCAAGACTTTATCTTTTAGGGAAGGATCTTGTGAACCCCTTTCCTATGGATCTATAGGGCTGGATACTCCACGGCCTACTGCAACAACTCTTCCTTTGTGCCATTTCTTCTTGCTTTTCCCTGTGGGATCTTCTTCAGTTCATGGTGGGAGAAGGTGGCAGGATATGGTTCTAGGAGCCGTTACTGTTCTAGCCCAGTATAGCAATGCTCACTCTGATGGTTGGCAGGGCAAAATGAACTTATTTCTTTTCTTTACTTTTTTTCCCAAGAATTTTACAGCCCTGATACCTGGAACAACGGTGGAGATTTTAGACGGAGACTCCAAAAATATTATTCAACTGATTATTAATGCATACAATGTAAGTCACCAGTTTCTTGCCCCACTGCCACCTCCCTTCCACCCCCTCCCACTGAGGCCCTGCAGCTGCCGCAGGCTCAGGTGGGCAGTTCACCGTGCTGCTCTTCTTGGCTCTGCTCCCCCATCCCCTTGAGTTTGGTATCTTCTTCCTGCTTCACTCAGGTTCAGGGTGGAGAAACCCATCCTGCTTGATGAGTCTCCCTCTCACCTCTGCCATCTTGACTCATCTGCAGATCTCAGTGAGCCAAGGAGTGGCTCAGACTCAGGCTGGCGGCCTGGGAAGTGCTTAGGTTCTGACACCTCACGTAGGCAGGCAGTGGTATTCTCCACCTACCTGGTGCCCAGGCTAACGCTGCCACCGTATTCCCTGCCTGAGGGAGCAGAGCATCCACCAGCCACAGGACCACACTGCAAGAAGTGAAAAGCTTGCACACTGAGCTCACCTCACAGTGGCAGGATGGGAATCCCTCAGGCTCATGGAGCTCAGCGTAGAGCTGCAGACTAACATGGAAGAATCGACAATCCTTTTTTTTGTTTTTGTTTTTAATTTTAAAATATAGAGAGATGAGGTCTCACTATATTGCCCTGGTTGGTCTGATCTTGAACTCCTGGAAGCAGTCCTCCCACCTCAGCTTCCCAAAGTGCTGGCTTTACAGGCGTGAGCCATCATGCCTGGCCAAAGAATCAATGTTTTGCCTACCTACTTAGGATGTGATTGTAATGAAGTCCTTTCAGAGGGTTTGTAAATGGGGCTATTAAATTCTATGCTATTGTAACATATCATGTGAAATTGGCCCTAATATAATAAGTGTAAGTTCTTATAGATGTGGTTTAGGAATCACTTTCACATTCCAAGCCACGCATCCACAGACTCACCTCCTAAGCCTTTCTCTTTCCTACCCTCCTTTCCCTCAATTCATAACACCCCAGAAGTACTTGACTCAGACCTACCTTCTCTCAGGCAAACGGCAGGCAGGGCTCTTGTGCTGGGAAGTGTGGACCCTCTGCTATCCCTTCCCTTGTGGGTCCCAAGATGGTTATGGCATCCAGTGCCTACCCACCTGCTCAAGGGGCCAGGTAATTTCTAAATTGGCATTTAGAGTGCATCTTTCTGTTAAAACTAAGTTATACACAGACTAAGTGTGGCCTAAGTAACATTATTAATCCTAAACTTAGGTAAAATAGGCTTTTCTGGCTAACCTGGGAACCTAACGAAATCAGTATGGCATCACACATCTGTGAGAAGACATCTTGCCTTCCCAGCAGTGACTGATTACAAATGAGTATTTGGAGCTTGGCCTTTCCCAATGTTGGCCTTGTCCACCTTCCAATGTGGCCCTGTTTTGAGTTGCAAAGTACTGAAAACTTTGCAACTAGGGGGAACCCTGGGACTTGGGGTGTAGCCAGCCCTGCGCTTAGTTCCCCGGAGCCTCAGTGTCCTAAAGGCAACTGGGTGGGCAGCAGTGAGGATTTTTGGCTTGTTTTTCCTCCCTTTCTTCCCCCTTCCCACTGCCCCCATCTCCTGTTATAGCCAAGGGTCCTCTTGCTCTCACAGATTCAGATACTCCCAGAACTTCCTATTGTGAGAAACTGAAGACTTCCTTCTCTCCTACCCCATTGCCCACATACTAACATCCTCTTTTCTGTTCTCTGGCCCTTAGAGCCTCACCAGATCCCATAGGCACTTCAGAACCCAGAGTGCAGTGAGACAGGGTTTCCTAATTAACTTTACACTGTAGTGACTTTCAGATTCCACAGTGAGTGATTTGCTTTACACTTCAGGAAGAGGGGGCACACGTAAGCTGGTTATGTGGGCAAAATAGGTCTGCTGAAGTGCGACACCTTCCCTGCATGGGAAGGAGGGGCAGGCCTGTGAATGTCACCCTCTTTCCTGGGGTGAGCTGTTGTGAGCTGTGAGCCGCTTGGGTCTCAAGCTCTGGACACTGAACTAAGAGAACCAAATCAAGAGCCAGAACCCCTGCCTTGCCACTCTCACCTTCCCTCTGAGGATGCCAGAGCTGGGAGACCCCACGGGGCAGAAGGTGCACTGCTGCTGGACCCACTTTCACAGGCAGGGAGGCCACTGCTTGCCTCCTGCTGAGTCAGGGCCTTTGGGAAGAAATGGCTGAAGAGCAGCTCATCTGGGCTTTGTTGAGTGGGGTGAGGTCCCTCTTTAAGGCTTCTGCGGAGGGGTCACTTGTCAGCATTTCATCGTCAGCCACCTCCTGAATTCAGAGCTCTGGAGCTCCCCAAGAGCATTGGCTGGTGAAGGCCCAGGCCCCCTGCTCCTGGCGGCTGTGATATCAGAGGGCATCATGGCACACAGTTCCATAGACCTGGCTGGGCAGCCTTGCAGCAGCAGGGAAGGCGCACTGCTCAGCCAGCTTCTATGTGACTGGTGGGTTCTGCGTGTCTGTGCTCCTGGTGGGACCGCTGAAAACCAGGGAGCAGGAGGCTTTCTTATTGGTTCCCTGCATGGGATCTCATAAGTACTTAGTCCTGAGCAGGATTTCTCATATATCTACATTCATTTTCTTAGTGGAAATCCAGGGACCCAGGGTCAAGGCGTGAGAAGGGAAAGCATTCCCTGCGTGGGGTCCAGGAGAGGAGTATGGATCCCTCCCTGCTGATAGGGAGTGGGAAGCAGGGATGAGTACAGGGAACCATCGTTCTGGGCTGGAGCTGCTTTTGGAACCTGGAACGAATTCCCAGAGGAACTGTGGGAACCTAGCACTGTCTGCTTGATTCTGCGAGTTAAACTGGTTCCTGTAAGCAAACATATTGTGAAATGAAGCTGATGACTTATGAATGAACTTTGAAACTCAGCACTTTTAAAAATGAGTGATTATGACCAGGTGTGGTGGCTCACACCTGTAATTCCGGTGCTTTGGGAGGCCAAGCTGGGAGGATCACTTGAGGCCAGGAGTTTGAAACCAGCTTGGTCAACATAGTGAGACCTAGTTTCTACAGAAAATTTTGTAAAAATTAGCTGGGCATGCTACTTGGGAGGCTGGGGCAGGAGGATCGCTTGAGCCCAGGAGTTCAAGGCTGCAGTGAGCTATGATCGTATCACTGTGCTCCAGCCTGGGTGACAGAGTGAGTCTCTGTCTTTTTTTTTTTTTTTAAAAAAAGAAGTGATTATTAGAATACTCTCAACAATAACTATTCAAATCCAGTGGAAAAGAATTGTAAAGCCTTATTGACATATAATTAACATACAGCAAACTGTACTGATTTAAAGTGTATAATATGAGTGTTGGCACAGGTATACACCTGTGAAACCATCGCTACCATAAAGATACTGAACATGTCCATTACTCCAAAAAGTGACCCTTGATAATTCCCTTCTTCCACCCCTCCCTTCAGGTGAAATTTAAAATATATATATTAAATATAGAAATGTGAAACTGCAAGATCTTTGAAGCAAGTTCAGTTGGTTGAAGCCATGTTAGGGGTGTGTTGGTTTTCTGTGTTGATTGGAACCTGTGATACTGTGGTATAATAAGATATATATATATAGGTCCCTACCCCTAGTTCCTAATATAAAGCCCCTAAAACCTTTGTAGATAAGGACACTAGGAGAATCTTTTGTTATAATATTTGGTCTTTAACGCTGGTTCCTGACACAGAGTTTCCAAGATCATTGTAATTTCCTGGGTAATAGGAACATCTTTTGTTCTAATAAGGTGACTCTTGGGGGGCGCTCCTGGACAGCCTCAGGATGGGGGCTGGTTGCCAGGGGAACCAGCCATGTGATTAGAGGGTTGGAACTTTCAGCCCCACTCCATGACCTCTGGGGAGGTGGAGAGGAGCTGAAGGTTGAGTGGATCACCAGTAGCCAGAGATGTGACCCGTCATGCCCATGTAATGATGCCTCCATGAAAACCCAGAAGGCCTGAATTAAACCCAGAAGGCCTGAATTAAACCCAGAAGGCCTGAATTAAACCCAGAAGGCCTGGATTTGGAGGGCCTTGGGAAAGCTGTGGGACAGGTTCCTGGAGAGTGGCACCAGAGAGGACAGGGAAGTCCTGCACCCTCCTCACACACCTTGCCCTGTTTCTCTTCATCTAGCTGTTCATCTGCAGCCTTTATCTCTTATTCATACGTGGGTAAGTGTAAACAAACTGTGTCCCTGAGTTCTGTGAGCCATTCTAGCAAATTGATGAAAGAAGGAAAGGGGTCATGGGAATTTCAATTTATAGCTGATCAGTTGGAAGTATAGATGACAACCTAGTACTTGTGATTGGCATCTGCGGTGGGGGCAGTCTTGTGGGCTGAGCCCTTCACCTGTGGGACCTGACACTATGTCCAGGTAGATAGTGTCAGAATTGTGCTGAATTAGAAGATAACCAACCGATGTCCAGTAGAAAACTGCATCGTGTGTGGGGGAAAATCCTCACATCTGGTGTCAGAAGTGTTGTGTTGAGTGGTGTGTGAGAGTAGAGTAGGAAAAACAGTTTGGGTTTTTCCTTCCAAGTACTCATCTTACTTGCTGCTGCCCTGGCCAACGCGAAGGGCTGGGCTGAGCTTCAAGCTCCTTGCACTTGGACTTTTCCCAACTTTGAGCCCCAGCACGGGCCCCTGGTCCATGTGGGGTGTGCCAGGGCAGCAGGAGAGGCTTTCGTCAGCTCTGCTTTCCTTTCACCTGCTCTGCATCCGGCCAGAGTCCAGTCACAGCTCTCTCCAGACCGCTTGTGTTTCTGTCACCTCACCATCCGAGTGGTTTGTGTTGGATTTCATGAGTCATGCAACACATGACTAAGTGTGGGTGTTGGTTTTTACCTCCCCTAGCGTGCTGGCAGACCATCTGTGGGGACATTCTGAGCAGATTTGGGTTGGAACATATGTAACAGATGCAATGGCTGTGGTATTTGGCCAGGCTGAGGAGGGAGCAAAATGGAAAGGGTATGTTTAATTTCATGTCTTGTACAATCAAGTCTGGTGTACACATCTCTCAGAGTGTGAAATCTTCAAGTTGGATTTATGCATTTTTTCTTGCTGTGCCAAATTCTTCACTGTGAGAAATCACCAAGTCTTCCCAAGGGAGTTTGGCAATGTGGTGCTTTGCTCTGTAATAAGTGCTCGTGAGAGAATCCCTTCCCGAGCTCAGCCGTGGAGCCCTGGGTCCACACGTGCAGAGGGGGCTGGCCTCATGTTGCACCCAGAAAGCCTTCTTTTCAGTGTAGGAGCGAACAGAATGAGTTGGAAAGCACTGGAGCTGCATGTGGAGGGTGACTTCAGAAGCCGTGGTGTATTTTTCCCCAGCAGAGCACATGTTTCTCTTTTTGTTGTTGCCATAAAGTCTGCTCCCACCCACTCCACAGCTGGCCCGACTTAAAGCAATTGCAGATGTGACCTAACCTGACCGAGTATTTAATAGCCTTTAAACTGCTGACATTCCCAACATCGTCTTGTTTCCTACTGGAGAACTAAGGAGTGCACCTTGAGGGGCGAATCTGGTAGGAGTTAATGGAATTTTAGGAGTCACACATAAAAGTCTTCATGTGTAAGAACCGCACTTTGACTCCATCCATTCACTTATTCAACAGATATATACCAACAGCCTAATGTGTGACAGGGATCATGCTGCACCTTGGAAATAAAATAGTGAGCAAAACACAGTCCTGCCCTCCAGCACTCATAGTTTTGGGGGCAGAGACCCTTACAACCACGATACAACCTGACAATCTCTTTCCAAAGTCTCAGAGCCAAATTCCTTTTTATTTTTTTATTTTTGTTTTTTACCTTATCTGTGGACAGAGAGCCAATTTCCAAAGAAAGAAGTGCATATCGGGCGTGGGGATTAGAAAGAGCCCTGGGGTGGGTCGAGAAAGCCTGCACCCAGTCCTGTGCAGCAGAGTGGTCCCAGGCCACCTTTTCGTTACTCTGACTTCCAGCTTCCATACGTGAGAGGTTTGAGCTGCATCATCTCCACAGTTCCTGCTGCCTGAAATGTCTTAAGAGTTTCTGATTCCAGAGACTCTGTGGGTAGCAGGAATAATACAAACTTCACATCAGAACACGGGGCCTATGGCCTGAGTAGAACATAAGAGTCCATTTCCATCTAATTCTTAGTTGCTGACTCACAGAGTAGGAGTCCAAGTCCCTCTTGCTTTTTCCCAGATCCTCTCCCAGATCCTCCCTTGCGGCTTTTGAGTGGCGGCTTGGGCAGATCTTGCTGGGGAGCACTGGTGCTTCCTTCCAAAGTTTTATTTGTGAACCACAGGGCCCCCATATTTCAAGTGATCGTTTCCAAGTAATTTTTACATGCCTTCATTCTTCAGCTCTTTTACGATACTGTTTTATTTCATCCACTACTTATTCACAGTTATAAATTTATTTTTTAATATTTGTCTTAAAAAATATTTTCATCTACTTGGCCTGAGACCTTAGCATAGCTGTTAAATCATTCATCTGTCTACCCATCCATGCGTTTATTCATTCAACGACAGATTGTACTAAGTCCCAGAGAGATCTATGATACAGCCCTTGGACTTCACAACATGGTAGAGGAGACAGATCTGTAAATAGCTAATCACAGGCAGCAGGAGAGTGCTGTGTGTATTGAGTGGCGCTTTTGTGAGCCTTGGCCAGTTAAGGCTGGCAAGTTGCAAAGGGAAGTGGATTTAAGACGGATCATATTTTTAGGGTTGTAGAAGCACTTATATAATTTGTTGCAAAGGGAGAGACTATTTTTTACAGAAAGTATTTTCAACAAGCTGTTAATTTGCTGGAAAACTACATATTTCACTTATTCAACTTTAGCACTATATGCTCAGCAAAAAAGAGAAAGAAAGAAAGAAAACCCACAAGAGCAAGAGGCAAGTCTGTCTGCTGTTTTCTCCAACAGCCACACTCCCTAGAGTGTACCCGAGAAGGGAGAGGGAATCTGCAGGGCCGTCTGCGGATGTTGGGGTCCTTGTCTCTCATATGGGTACATCTTGCTATACTCTGTGTTGAGTGTATAAACAGACAGTTGTTTTTCTGGTAAAATATGACCTCTGAATAAAAGCTACTTACTTCATTTGGCCTCAGTCTCCAAAGTGGAATCTTCCTTAGAGATTTTCAAAGAAATTATTATTATTAATTTTTTTTTAAGAGACAGTCTCACTCTGTCACCCAGGCTGGAGTGCACTGGCATGATCATAGCTTGTTGCAGCCTTGAACTCCTGGGCTAAAGCGATCCTCCTGCCTCAGCCCCCTCAGTAGCTACAGGCATGTGTCACAAGGACAATTTTTTAAACTAATAGATGTATAGAAAATTTCACAAACTTTTCACAAATTAAATAAACCTGAGTATCCAGCACCGAGGTCAAACACACAGAACATTAGCAAGGCCTAGAAGTCCCTATTCTGCCCTCTTCCATCGCAATCCCTCAAGGGCAACCATTAATTTTGCCTGTTTTTGAATTTCATATAAATAGAGTTATACGATATATATGCCTTTGTCTCTGCCTTCTTTCTAGTAATGTTATATTTGTCAGATTTATCCATATTATTACATGTAGTTGTATTTTATTATTTCTCATTACTGTATATTATTCCACTATATGAACATACTACAATTTTAAAAAATCCATTCGACTCTTGCTAGGCACCTGAGGAATTTCCAGTTTCTAGCTATTACAAGCAGTATTGCTGTAAACATTCTTGTCCATGTCTTTTTGGTAACGCATACACTTCTGTTGGGTATAATTCTGGGTGAATGCTAGGTCTGAGGTTGGCCTAAGCTTTAGTAGATGTAGCCTAATGGCTTTCTATAGGATTGCACGAATTTTCACTCCCACCAGCAGGGTTGGGGAGCCCTAGTTGCTCTACGTCCTTTCCCGACACTTGATGTTTTTAGTCTTTTTTTTTTTTTCTATTCTGATAGGTAATTTTGACTTGAGTTTTGTTTGATTCACTGTCTTAAGAATATAATCCACACATAAGATTGGATTCTCTCATTATGTAGTTTCAAACTCAGGCATATGGACCTCATCTGATGGGGATAGGTATGGATGTGAATGACAGGGTGTATTCGTGGAGAAAGTGCCTGCTGAGCTGATTTTGAAGGACGATAAGGAGCCAGCCAGGAGGAGGAAGGAGAGGAGCCATTGTGCAAAGGATCGTTACCCTGGGCGCGTGGAAAGGCTCAAAGCCTGGAGTACATACTGCAAGATTGAGGAACTGCATGTCTGAAGCCGAGGATGGGGATGAGAGGTGGCTCTGGAGAAGCAAGCAGGGGATGGGGCATAACCCATTTGAAGCAGATAATATCATATGGCAGGTCAACTACTATCAACTTCTCCAAACTCACAGAGGGAGACCTTAGGCTGGGTCTAGCAAGATGTTGTGTGAGTGCAGAGAGAAGGGAAAGGATGAGGGAGGGCCAGGGAACCAAGCTCACTGGCTCTTCCTTTGGCTTGGGATTCCTGAGTTAGAGGAAGCCACATGGGCCTCAGAAAACCAGTGTGGGAGCACCTCAGCCACAGCCTTTATTAAATGGTTGGGCTTCATTTTCTCTCTCCATTCAGAGTATCCGGTCTAAAGTGGAGCTGTCGGTCTGGGATCAGCCTGAGGATCTTAATCTCTTCTTTACTGCTACCTGCCAAGATGGGGTATCCTATCCTGGTCAGAGGAAGTGTGAGGGCCTGAAGATTGGGGACACGGTAAGTCTCACCCCAAGTTTGTATGAACTCTTGTTAGCATTGGTCATCAGTCTTTGGGTTCTAATAACTTTTGTGATTTATTAGAGTCCTTTCGGAATTTATATTCTGTTTTCCAATTCAGCATCCCAGAGGAGTCTCCTAAGCCTGTTTTGCATGATGTGTTCAGAGTCTCAGGTGAACTTGTTAAAGAGCCCAGTCAATAGGCAGCCCTCAGCGCATTGCCACCTAAGGCTTTCTCAAGTTGGCATCGTGACTTTGGTGTTTTAAACCATTATCCTCTTAGCTTGACACAGTTGTAATCAGGAGAAAGAGTACAGGTGGGAATCCAGGAGACCTGGCTTTCATTCCTAGTCTTCTGCAAATAGCTCTGTTCCTTGGATAATCTGACCCTCACTTTTCCTTTCTGTGAAATGTAAAGAAAGCCACTCCCCTCATTCTGTTTTGGTGAAATAGAATGGATGACTCTACAGCAGTGGAGGACACAGATGCCTTGTCCAGATTAAGTTTATTCAAATGATGTGTGAAGATGTGTGCCTGTGCGCTAAACCAAGGACTTGCGTGAGGGAGCAGGGAGGAGGATATGTGGGCAACAAGAACACAGACACAGACACGGGCACAGAGGCCGTGAGTGGTGATGGAGAGCTAGCCACACATCTTCTGGAGGTCCTGCTGCTAGAAGCAGATCGTGAGCTCCATTCCTGACTTGCTTTGTTGACAGGTCCAGTGCTCAGAAAACAGAAAGCCAGTGAGGGATAATTCTCTTCTACACTTAAAAGAATCTAGTTAGAAACAAAAAAATTATAGAGACCTTACAAATAGATGGTTATATCCTCTTGGCATTCATAGCACGCATGACAGCCAAGGCGGATATAAGCTGACTAATCCCCTGGCTTCAGGGAAAGAGCTTGTGGAGACAGGGACAGTCTTGTGGCTGGTAGCAGTGGTCTCCTTGGGCTTCTCCACATTCCACTGTAGATCCTCTCCCATCCCCGCCTTCACACTTGTCCCTCACCCACTTCACAACACACAGACATACCTCTTTTTTTTTTTTTTTTTTTTTTGAGATGGAGTCTCGCTCTGTCGCCCAGGCTGGAGTGCACTGGCACGATCTCGGCTCACTGCAAGCTCCCCCTCCTGGGTCCACGCCATTCTCCTGCCTCAGCCTCCCGAGTAGCTGGGACTACAGGCGCCCGCCACCACGCCTGGCTAATTTTTTTTGTATTTTTAGTAGAGACGGGGTTTCACCATGTTAGCCAGGATGGTCTCGATCTCCTGACCTCATGATCCGCCCGCCTCGGCCTCCCAAAGTGCTGGGATTACAGGCGTGAGCCACTGCGCCCGGCCACAGACATACCTCTTACCCTTCCCAAATCTTTCTGCAGTGCCTCGCTCCCCCAAATAAAGGGACAGTTCAAAATATCATATGGAAGTTGAGAAAATGAAAGCCTCTCATGACTGGCTACCAAGGCCTTTTCTAAGACACGTTGTTTCCAAGTTTCTTTTGCTTTTAACAAGATTGAAGGAAGGCCTAATCAAGCTGTCGGATGATAAGTCATTATAAATGATTATTTATTTATTTATTTATTTATTTGGAGACAGAGTCTTGCTCTGTCACCCGGGCTGGAGTGCCGTGGCACGATCTCGGCTCACTGCAACCTCCGCTTCCCGGATTCGAACGATTCTCATGCCTCAGCCTCCCAAGTAGCTGGGATTATAGGCATGTACCACCACACCTGGCTAATTTATGTATTTTTAGTAGAGACGGAGTTTCACCATGTTGCTCAGGCTGGTCTCGAACTTCTGGGCTCAAGGGATCCTTGCACCACAGCCTCCCAAAGTGCTGGCATTGCAAGTGTGAGCCACCATGCCTGCCCACAAATGATTATTTATGGCTTTTAACTCAGAAGACATTCATAGAACAAGGTGACATTGCTGTTACAAAACTCTTGTTCCCATCTTTCTATTTATGTGAACTTTTTTTGTGCTTAAATCTCTACAAATAAAAAATAGAAATATAATTGATGTGGATCCCTGTCTTGTTTAGCAATAATTAATATTATTTTACATCTGGGGGAAAGCCTCATCTCATTAAAGAGGTACTTCCAATAACATTTTACTGTTTGTTTTTAATAATTGTAAGAAGTTGCAATGTATTTATGTTGTTTTCATCCATTATAATGATTACTCAATCCAGATGATTAAAAAAAAAAAACAAAACACTAATGCTTTACAGTGACAGGACAGGATTTAAAGAGATAGTTATAAAAAATGGAATGAGGCTGGGTGCAGTGGCTCACGCCTGTAATTCTAGCACTTTGGGAGGCCTAGGCGGGTGGATCATGAAGTTAGGAGATCCAGACCATCCTGGCTAACACGGTGAAACCCCATCTCTACTAAAAAATACAAAAAAAAAAAAAGTAGCCGGACATGATGGCGGGCACCTGTAGTCCCAGCTACTCAGGAGGCTGAGGCAGGAGAATGGCATGAACCCGGGAGGCGGAGCTTGCAGTGAGCCAAGTTCGCACCACTGCACTCCAGCCTGGGCGACAGAGTGAGACTCCGTCTCAAAAAAAAAAAAAAAAAAAAAAAAAAGGAATGAGGCAGAAATACCAAAAGACCCCGACAACATGTAAGTGAATTCTATAGATCTGTGGGTGGAATGTTTGGTGTAGCGTGTCAGGAAAGCTGAAGGATAATGTGGGAAATATACCCAAACAAGGAACCCTTTACTTGGAGAAATAGGTATGATGGAAAAGAGATGGGAGAGGGATGGACTGTCTAATCTAGCATACGCCAGGTTTCAGGAAGGCGCTCGACAATTTCTAATGACATCCTTATAAATAAGGCAAATATTTAGTAATATGGGTTGACAACAGCACAGTCATGTGGATTCGTAGCTGAGTGAACATGCTTTCTGAGAGTGTTGATAATGCAGCCAGAGGGAGGACTTGACTGAGGTTCCAATGTCTCTTGTCTGTTGTGTTTGTCATTGGCTTGGGTTGAACTCATAGGAGACCTTATCAAATGTGGGAAGGCCACAGAGCTGGAGAAAACAGCTTATGTTATAAAGCAGGAAAGCCAAGATTTAAAAATAATTTTCAAAATTGAGATGGATTGAAATCATGAAGATTAATGTCTTATGTTTTAGTTCAGAATATTACTAGGATATAGGAAACTTGGTTTGATAGTAAAAGAAAAACATCTGGCAGATTATAATGGCTCAAAGCCTCAATGCAAATAAACAGTGATTAAAAAAAAAAGTCTGCCAGGCGCAGTGGCTCATGCCTGTAACCTCAATACTTTGGGAGGTCAAGGCGGGAGGATCACTTGAAGCCAGGAGTTTAAAACCAGCCTGGACAATAAAATGAGACCCCCATCTCTACAGAAAATAAAAAATTAGCTGGGCATGGTAGCGCACACCTGTGGTCCCAGCTACTCAGGAGGCTGAGGCGGGAGGATGGCTTAGGCCTAGAAGTTCAAGGCAGCAGTGAGCTATGATCACACCACTGTATGCTAGCGTAGATAACAGAGTGAGACCTCGTCTCTTAAAAAAAAAAAAAGTAATGTCAGTAATGGCTGGGCACAGTGGCTCACATCTGTAATCCCAGCATTTTAGGAGGCTAAGGCTTGTTAATTGCTTGAGCTCAGGAGTTTGAGACCAGCCTGGGCAACATGGCAAAACCCAGTCTCCCCCAAAAATACAAAAATCAGCTGGGTGTGGTGGGGAGCACCTGTGGTCCCACCTAGTCAAGAAGCTGAGGTGGGAGGATCGCTGGAGTGCAGGAAGTTGAGGCTGCAGTGAGCCATGATTGGGACACTGCACTCCAGCCTGGGTGACAGAGTGAGACCCTGTCAGAAAGAAAGAAAGAAGGAAAGAGAGAGAGAGAGAGAAAGAGAGAGAGAGAAAAAGGGAGAAAGGAAGGGAAAGGAAGGAGAGAGAAAGAAAGAAAGAAAGAAAAGGAAGGGAAGGGCAGAGCAGGGCAGGGCAGGGAGGGCAGGGCAGGGAGGGCAGGGCAAAAGAAAGAAAGAAAGAAAGGCGGGCACGGTGGCTCACGCCTGTAATTCCAGCACTTTGGGAGACTGAGACGGGTGGATCACCTGAGGTCAGGAGTTCGAGACCAGCCTGGCCAACATGGTGAAACCCCGTCTCTACTAAAAATACAAAAATTAGCTGGGCGTGGTGATGTGCACCTGTACTCCCAGCTACTCAGGAGGCTGAGGCAGGAGAATCGCTCGAACCTGGAAGGCAGAGGTTGCAGTGAGCCAAGATTGCGCCACTGCACTCTAGCCTGGGTGACAGAGCGAGACTCCTTCTCAAAAACAAACAAACAAACAAACAAAAAAGATAAGTGAATAAAAAGTAATGCCAGTTGAAGCTGTGTTTAATAGAGATATTTTGAAACCTCACACCTGGAGTTCTATATTTAGTTCTTTTTATTTTATTTTATTTTATTTTATTTTTAGAGACAGAGTCTTGCTCTGGTTCCCAGGCTGCAGTACAGTGGCTTGATCATAGTGGACTGTAACCTCTAACTCCAAGGCTCAGGCAATCCTCCCGCCTCAGCCTCCCAAGTAGCTGGGACCACAGACCTGCACCACCATGCCCAGCTAATTTCTTTGTGTTTTTTTTTTTTTTTTTTTTTTTTTTAAAGAAACAGAGTCTTGCTATGTTGCCCAGAATGGTTTTGAACTCCTGGCCTCAAATGATCCTCCCTGCTCGACCTCCCAAAGTACTGGGACTACAGTCATGAGCCACTGTGCCCAGCCCGGTTCTTTTTTGAAAAAGAAAAGTGACAAGCAACTATCATGATGAATTGTTTAGAAACTAGAAAGGTCAGAGGAACTAATATTTGTCAACAGTAAGACTGTAAAGTCAGAACTCTTTTCAGATGCAGAAAAAACTGAAGCCACTTTATGCTGCCCAAAGTGAAAAGGAGAGTCATTCTAAATATATTGTGCTTCCTTATGGAAAGCAGGAATACAGTTAGTCTTGGGAAGGACCAGAAACAACCTAGACAATGAGTGGTCTGTGGTCACTAATTGCCTGTGAGGAAGACATTGCTTTTCATGCTGACAGATGGGGAAGACTGAGGCACAAAGCATACAGATACATAGCCTGAAGTGTCGACATGAAAATTCAAAGCCAGGGCTTTCTGTTCTGAAGCCAGCTCCCTCACCACCTTTATCCAGCTTCTTGGTGCCCACGATTCTAGTCTACCAAACCTATTTCAAAGGACTCTACCAGCACAAAGTACAATCCTGAGGAACAGGAGCCTCCACAGGAGAGTGCCACTGACTGAGCCCCCCGCGCCATGTGGGGAGCCCAGCGCTCGCACACTGCTGACAGGCAGCCTGGGATTTGAGGATGAGCGTGACTCGCCCCAGCTCACCCAGCTAAGAGGCAGTGAACTCACAAGCCAAACCAAGGCCATTCCCCCTCCACACCAGGTCATCTCGCTTATCACTGCCTCCCCATTACAGAGCAAATTGTATTTGTTTGCATGGAATGGGGACATCCAATGTGCCCTGTCCAACGTGCCCCTTACTGTGGTGGGGGCATTACTGCTGCTGTTTGCCTCTTACAGCAGCTTTATAAGGGAGTTGTTCCTTCCCCATTTTATGTATGAAAAACTAAGACTCAAAGTGGGGCCTGAGAAGCGTGCCAGAAGCCTCAAGCATCGGGAGCCAAGTTGGGGGCTGCTTCCGAGGCCACAGTGCATGCGTTTCCCACACACTTTGCGTTTCCCACACACTTTGGGGAGTAACAGCTTCTAGGAAGCATACGGTGGTGTCATGGCCACTTATGGATGGACACTCTAGTGTACAGATTTTGATTTTTGCTGGGATACCTCAGAAAAATGGGGAAATTGTCCAGAACTTGAAAAAGATTTTACACGATTTTTCAAATGCTCTGAAAATCTCAGATGTAATGAAGTGGTTTTTAGAGCATTCGAAGCGGCACTAAAGAAGAGGGGAACTTCTGCTCAGGCCGGCACCTTTGACAGCTCTTTCTGTGGGATTGGATGGGCCGCAGCCCTGTGGGAACAGCAGGAGCCCTAGGCGACCTACCTGAGCTGGCCCTTTGTTTCTACTCACTGTCCCAGTGTTGTTGTCTTGCTGTCCAAGGGCCACGGTCACATGGCCCCTGGCTCCACTGTGAGGGCTGTGGGGTTTTTGTTTTCTGTGGATGAAGACAGGCTGGCACAGGACAGTGGCCACTGCTCTTCAGAGCCAGACATGATTCTGTTCACAAGGGCCACACCAGGCCATGCAGGCCAGGAGAGGCAGCTCTCTTGAGGGCCTTGGAGGCCATCGGGGGCAGAACTGGCTCCATCATTTGTAGGTCCCAGTGCAAAATGAAAATATGGGGTCCATGTTCAGAAATCATTAAGAATTCCAACACAGCAACCACAGAGCATTAGAGTAAGCATGGGCCCTTCTGAGTGGGGGGCCCTTGTGACTGCACAGGCATACACCAGGGAGCCGGCCCTAGCACGGGGAGTTCAGGGGCTTTCCCTTTTCGATGAAGGAGAGGGGTCTGTCAATTCCTCTGATCCCAAAGACAGAAGGGGTGCACTTACAGCTGGAACCAGTCTGGTTTTCTTAACCCTGGCCCAAGAAGGCAAACTTTCCATCCCTTCTCTCAGGCTGAACTGTCTCCAAAACATTGACAGTTGGGCTTTGGCAAGCAGGGGTGCTACTGAGTGTGTGAGTATTTCCCTCTGGACGTGTGTCCCCAAGCCATACATTTCAGAACTTGCTAGTGACTGTGCTGACATCCACTCGTACTCAGTGTGTTTATGTACCAAATCCCGTGCTCACTCAGGATGGACAGATGAGGCCACAGATCAGGGGCTCAGAGTCTGGTGGAGGAAATAACATGCAGAGGAGTCAGCCCCGTAGAGGGTGACGAGTGCTGTGGGAAAGCCAGGTGTGGCACTGCAGGAGCCCAAGGAAGAAGGGCCCAGCACTGCAGAGGGAGCTGTTGGAGCTGAGGCTCAGAGCACCAGTCGGAGTTTCCCAGACAGAGAAAGCGGGGGTGGGCTGGTCCCATCAGTGGGCCTGCCATGTGCATATTGGCAAGATGTGTCTGCTAGGGTGTGACGAGCATCATCCTTTGGCCAGTGGAAAGCAGCTGATGGTGATGGCCATGGAGGCAAGAGGAGTGGGCTGGGGAGGGAGGGGAGAGTGGCTGGCTTGGGCCACAGTGGTGAAATATACCTGCCAACCTAAGGGGTCTGGCCATTCTGGCCATTGTTTGGCAAGCGGGTTCCATTCTTTGGTGGCAGGAGTTGGGAGGGCTATGGGCAAGTCAGGGAATGGTGGTGGGGGTAGACAAGAGTACCAAGCATAGCTGGAGGGTCTGGGGACTCCCCTGGAGAAGAGGGGTTAGGAAAAGCAGGCACAGTTCAGCTGTCATCAGGGATCTCGGGGTCTGGCCTGTGGACAAGGACACGGCCCGTGTGAGGGGCAGCCAGATGGACCTCGCCTCCTCATTATCACAGCTTCCTGCAGAGGTGGAAGAGGTGCAGGCTGTGGTTCTGTGACAACCCTGTGTGCCCTGGGTCAAGACAGATGTCTAGCAAGAAGCAGGAGAGGTGGCAGGGCAGGGGCTGAGGGGCAGGGATGTCCTCAAAGAGAAATACGGCTTAAATCAAACCTTGAAAGCCCCAAATCCAGTGAGATTCTCTTTCTCAGTGATTTCAATTGTTTCCCTAATTTTCCTCCCTTTATCCTACACCAACCATCAGGAGTCAGTTTACTCAGGAACTGGCTTCAACAAATCAGTATGCAAGTGGCTGGCTGTGAGGCTAGCACAGACGCCCAGCAAAGCAGCCAGTGAACCCCGTCATGGGCTTCCCACAGCACCCCCTCCCCGCTCCCATCCACTCCTCGGGGCCCTGTAGCCTGTGCCCATCCCAGCTCCTTTTTTGTTGAGATCTGAGTGGACTTGTTCTGCATAGGATAGCCCTGGATTTGGTGGGTTCAGGGTGGGGGCTGGGCAGCCCTTTTGAAAGGGTGCCTCAGGCCAGCCAGCCCCACAGGGTAACCAGGAGAATCCCAATGAAGTTCTAATAACAAGACCAAGCGGGAGGGCTGCTGTGTCTGTGACCTTCCTCTGGAATCTCAGAGCGAGTGAATGGAAAGTCTCCAGGAACTGGGGAGCCTTCAGTATCAGTTGAAGTTCTCAGGAATCAGGGGAGGGACTCGAAGAGGCCTCATTCCAGCTGCCTTCTAGCCTTTCTGGATTCTTTCCAAATCCAGTAGGGAAAATGGACCCTCTGAAAGGCAGGGTAAGCAAACAGATTTCCTTGCTGGTCCTGAAGTGCTTTTTATAGCACTTCCTGTGCCCAGCAGGAGCTGAGACTCAGTGGCTGAAATAGACAGAACATTCTCTGGTTATCAGGCATCTGGCTGCACTCCAGGCTGCACAGGGCCAGACAGATAGCACCTCACTTGGACCGAAGCCTTGACTGGGGAAGGCCTCAGGACCTGCTTGAAAGCTGGGCCCTCCTTGCTTGCCCAGCTGGGCAGACAGTGCCCGAGTGTTTCTACATGCTAGTGATTGAGCGCCAGAACTTTAGGGGTGCCCTAACCTCCCACTTTCTCCCAGACACATCAGCAAGATTCTGGAGACTTAACTCTCACTTTCATTGCTTTAACCCCAAGGCAGGCAAGTTTCCATGAGACAAGGTTATACTCACAGGTGTGCACTCCCCACAGTCTTTCAATAATTAAATGCCTTTGGCTCTTGGTCCAGGTCATTCCTCTGTAGTTTATTCATTTTCTGACCCTCAGATGCCTTTGTGGAGCACAGGCTTTTCATTTAACAAGTCCAGCAAGTTGTAGCCCTAGGAGTACAGGGTTTCAGCTGTAACTTGAAGCAAGCTACGGGTAGCTTCAAGCATGTCACTGTTCGGGGAGCTTCAAGCAAGTAGTAATAGGAGATGCAAGCAAGTTTCTCTCTGGGCCTCAGAAGGGAGGGATGGCATCTGCCCCTCAAAGCTCCATTCACCTCTGCATTCTTGATGGCCCCACAGGTGGCTTCGGGCAGGCATAGTCCCCACTCCCATCCCATCTGCAGGCTCAAATCGTTCCCAGCCCACGGCAGAAAGATGTGGAGATGCCTCTGGCCACCACTTTGGGGATCACCATCAAGGGGTCCCTTTAGTAAGCCAGGCTGGCTCTCCCTCTGTACCCTGATGAGGTAGACCTCATTCCCCCTTCTAGGAGGTGATATGCTAAGGAGAGCGCGGGCCCTGCTCTAGGCCTGGCCCCACTCCTCATCAGCTGTGTGACCATGATTAAATCCACCAACCCCACCAACGCTGTTTTCTCTCTGGTAAAATGAGGACACTTCCTTCTAGGGCATTTAAAAGAGATGCTTGTAGAAAAGTCCAGCACAGTGCCTGGTACATAGTAGGCACTTGGCAACTAATAATTATTAGTGTTTTGTTTTGTTTTTTTTTCTTTTTGAGACAAGATCTCACTCTGTCATCCAGGCTGGAGTGCAGTGACACGATCACGGCTCACTGCAACGTCCCGCTCCCGGGCTCAAGCAGTCTTCCCACCTCAGCCTTCTGAGTAGCTGGGACCACTGGCATGTGCCAAAAC
The DNA here is from genome assembly GCF_028885625.2 of Pongo pygmaeus. Classification (NCBI taxonomy): domain Eukaryota; kingdom Metazoa; phylum Chordata; class Mammalia; order Primates; family Hominidae; genus Pongo; species Pongo pygmaeus. The sequence goes on along the minus strand of NC_085930.1, from coordinate 57,604,245 downwards.
GCCCGGCTAATTTTTTGTACTTTTGGTAGAGATGGGGTTTTGCCATGTTGTCCAGGCTGGTCTCGAACTCCTGGCCTCAAGTGATCCTCCCAATCTGCCCACCTTGGCCTCCCAAAGGGTTGGAATTACAGGCGTGAGCCACCACGCCCATCCTATTTGTGTTATCCTTTAACTGATTTCAGTGTCCAAGTGGATTGAATCTTTACTCACCTTGAGAGACTCCCTGTACCTCGAGACCTTGGAACTTAGCCTTGGAGTTGTTTTTGTCAGTCTCTCCCCTTTGCCTCCTCCTACTCTTCCTACCCACAAAGATGGAAGGTAAGGTGGAGCTAGCCCAAGCTGTCTGCAGCTGGCCTGGTCCCCCGAGTGTCTTCTGATCCTGCTCCCCTAGCTATCCTCAGCTCACCTATCCAAAAGCCTCTCCTGTTGAGCCTCTTGGCTAATGCTGAGTCCTGGGTGTCTGTTGTTAAGTCCTTTGAAACAGCAGTTTGCTGCCACGCAGGACTTTCTGCAGGACTTAGCAGGATCTGTCCTCCTGCTCAGTCCCATGCCCTGTCCCCTCTCCCCGTGTCCCTAGATGTCACAGCATCTGAGGGGAGGCCTTTTAGAACTAGTAAAAATCTCAAAGTAATAGGGATCTGTATGTTTGGAAACAGATATTTATAATGTTCTCAAAAAATGAACATCATGGGCCGGGCGCAGTGGCTCACGCCTGTAATCCCAACACTTTGGGAAGCCGAGGCGGGTGGATCACTTCTGGTCAGCAGTTCGAGACCAGCCTGGCCAACACAGTGAAAACCCTGTCTCTACCAAAACTACAAAAATTAGCCAGGCATGGTTGCAGGCACCTGTAATCCCAGCTATTCGAGAGGCTGAGATGGGAAAATCGCACCTGGGAGGCAGAGGCTGCAGTGAGCCGAGATGGTGCCACTGCACTCCAGCGTGGGTGACAGAGAGAGACTCTGTCTCAAACAACAACAACAACAACAACAAAAACATTGTTACCTGAAGATTGTCCAGTAAATCAAGTGAATGATGACATTTTAAAAATTAGCTTTAATGACCGGGCGCAGTAGCTAACGCCTGTAATCCCAGCACTTTGGGAGGCCGAAGTGGGCAGATCATGAGGTCAGGAGATGGAGACCATCCTGGCCAACATGGTGAAACCCCATCTCTACTAAAAATACAAAAATTAGCTGGGTGTGGTGGCGCGCACCTGTAATCCCAGCTACTCTGGAGGCTGAGGCAGGAGAATCGCTTGAACCCAGGAGGTGGAGATTGCGGTGAGCTGAGAGCATGCCACTGCACTCTAGCCTGGCAACAAAGTGAGACTCCACTTCAAAAAAAAAAAAAAAAAGCTTTATTCCAACCGAAAGAATAGAATTAAGAACAGTAATAGCTGAAAGTGGTTTTTAACCCATTCTGAGCTTCAGAATGATCAGAGGAGCCTTTTGAAAAATAAAGACATTTGGACCAGATCCAGTGAGTCCGTTTGTGGGGTGGGCCAGGCCTCTGTCTCTTCAGGGAGTAAGGGAGAACCCACCCCTGAGTAAAACTTTACAACGGCATTTCATCAGGGCGCACTGGCCACCTGTCTGTGCGTTTTCATGGAATCCACAGTGACTTGCTCTCAGGACCCTGATAGGTGATTCAAACCCCACGTGGCTCTCCTCAGGGGGATGAGGAGGAGAGGGTGGGAGAGTCAGGCTCTAGTTCCTGAATCAGACCAAGCCTCATCCTTGCTTTCCCTCCATCCCAGCCCTGTGGGCAGCTGACAGGCATCCCTCCCGCACCATCTGCCACCCAGCCAGGCCCACCTTGAGCCTGTTTCCAAGGCAATCTGTGAGAAGCTCCTGAGTGAGAAACGCTTCCTTACATATTCTGTTTAAAAAGAAAAGGTCTGTCCATGTGCACAGTGCATTTCATCAGTCGGCGACTCTGCTTTAAGACCTCAGGGGCATGGGGGGATTGTGAAAGATGCAGCTATGACAAGCACTCCCAGAGGAGGAATTGGGGCACAGGGGGCTCGGGGGTGTCTGGAGAGCAAGCTCTGGAGTCAGCTGAGCCCTTTGCCAGCAGGCACGGAGCCCTCTCTATGGCGGGCCAGGCAGGTGCCCTTCACCCAGCACCCTGTGAGAGTGCCACCATGCCCCTGCATCTAGCATTGTGCCTGGCACAGAGGCAGTGCCCAGGAAATATTTGTCCACCAAATGACTTTTTAATTGAGCAGAGAAGAGGCATCTGCAGCGGGGCTGGGAAGAAGATAGGACAGAAGAGAAAAGAAAGGGAGAATTAAGAACTGTGAACTCGAGGAAGCCCTATACCTTTCCGCAGGGGCCCATTTCCTCAGGGTCATGAGGATGCAAAGAGATAATGAATGTTAAAGAATTCACCTGTCAAACGTGAGCTCACCTGCGCATTCTCTTCTCCATAAAGCATGGGAGCTTGCTGGTTCTGAGGTCTCTTCCTACTCAAGCCACCTTGGTGGTTCTACCTGTGTGCGTGGAGAGGGCTGGAGTTCACAGCTGCTCTTCATCAAGGGCCCTGCCCCGGGTGAATGGGAGACCTTGGCTTGCCACAGCGATGATATCCCTTCTCTTCCTTCTGCCCAGGCATCTTTTGAGGTATCAGTGGAGGCCCGAAGCTGTCCCAGCAGACACACGGAGCACGTGTTTGCCCTGCGGCCGGTGGGATTCCGGGACAGCCTGGAGGTGGGGGTCACCTACAACTGCACGTGCGGCTGCAGCGTGGGGCTGGAACCCAACAGCGCCAGGTGCAGCGGGAGCGGGACCTATGTCTGCGGCCTGTGTGAGTGCAACCCAGGCTACCTGGGCACCAGGTGCGAGTGCCAGGATGGGGAGAACCAGAGTGTGTACCAGAACCTGTGCCGGGAGGCAGAGGGCAAGCCACTGTGCAGCGGGCGCGGGGACTGCAGCTGCAACCAGTGCTCCTGCTTCGAGAGCGAGTTCGGCAAGATCTACGGGCCTTTCTGTGAGTGCGACAACTTCTCCTGTGCCAGGAACAAGGGAGTCCTCTGCTCAGGTAAGTGTCTCCAGCAAGCACTTTAGCTCTGAGCCAGGCCCAGATGCCGTTAGGACACCCTCCCAAAGCCTGCCTTTTGCTCAGTGGTGGTAGAAAGTCACTACCATGGCTCTCCTTGGAGAAGACAGTGGGCAAGCCTTGCTGCCCGTAGGCAGGAGGTGGGGATCAGTGTGTAGAATACAAAAGCAGAAGGCACTGCCATAAATTGTGGACTCTCAGAATTCGAGGGGCCTGTCCATGGGTCAGCCACCTTACTTCCCAATTCATGCAGGACTGGCCTGCACAGCATTCCTGACAGGTAGAGATGTTCAGCCTCTTGATTGCCTCCTGGGACGGGGAACTCACTGGGGCTGGTGGTGGCCATCTGCCCTTTAGCCAATGAACTCATATCTTATTGCTGCTCCCGTAACTCACCACAAACCTGTTGGCTTAAAATAATACACATTTAATCCATTACAGTTGTGGAGGATTACAGAAGTCTGAAATGGATCTTATTTGGCTAGAATCAAGGTGCCAGCAGGGCTGCATACCTCCTAGAAGCTCCAGGGGAGAATCTGTGTCCAGACCTTTTCCAGTTCCTAGAGGCCACCTGTATTCTTTGGCTTGCAGCTCCTTCTTCCATTTTCAAAATCAGCAGAGTAACATCCTCAGATCTCTCTGACTCTGACCTCTGCTTCTGTTGTCAAATCCTTCTCCCTCTCCTGCAGACCCTTGTGGTTACAAGGGACCCTCAGTCGAACCCTGGAAAGTCTCCCCATCCCCAGGTCCTCAGCTTACTCACACCTGCACAGTCCCTTTCACCACGTAAGGCCACACAGTCACGGGTTCCAGGGATTAGGATGTGGACATCTCTGGGGTCTGTTATTTTTCCTGCCAGAATTCCTCTTTTTTCTGAGATGGAGTCTCACTCTGTTGTCCAGGCTGGAGTGCAGTGGCAGGATCTCGACTCACTGCAACCTCTGCCTCCCAGGTTCAAGCAATTCTCCTGTCTCAGGCTCCCGAGTAGCTGGGATTATAGGCGCCCGCCACCACACCTGGCTAATTTTTGTATTTTTAGTAGAGACGGGGTTTCACCATGTTGGCCAGGCTGGTCTTGAACTCCTGATCTCAAGTGATCCATCCACCTCAGCCTCCCAAAGTGCTGGGATTACAGACGTGAGCCACTGTGCCCGGCCCAGAATTCCTCTTTATGTTGAAGAGAAACTTGTTTCTCAATAACTTCCACCCAATGGTTAACATTCTAGAGTCCCCCTTCCACGTGACAACCTGTCAAACATCTAAAAGCTTCTTTATGTTTCTCTGTTCTCTCTTCTGATCTAGGCTAGACACCCCAAGTCTCTTCCTTGTCTGAGACTGCTATCATTTGTGAAGCATGCTTCACAGAATCAAGCGTGTTACTTGTCATGCTGGATGATGAGGGCTTGGTCCAGGGTTCAGTGGAGCATGCGTTTCCTGTGATTTGGACATTCCGCTTACATGGATGCACCCTGACAATACGTTCACCTTTTTTAATTTTCCTCTTCTTCTTCTTTCTTCTTTCTCTTCCTCTTCCTCTCTCTCTCTCTCTTTCTTTCTTGTTTCTTTTTTTTTTTTTTTTTTTTTGAGATGAAGTCTCGCTCTGTTGCCTAGGCTGGAGTGCAGTGGCGCAATCTCAGCTCACTGCAACCTGTGCCTCCCAGGTTCAAGTGATTCTCCTGTCTCAGCCTCCTGACTGGCTGGGATTACAAGCGCCCACCACCACGCCTGGCAAATTTTGTTTTTTTTTTAAGTAGAGATGGGGTTTCGCCACATTGGCCAGGCTGGTCTCGAAGTCCTGACCTCAGGTGATCCACCCACCTCGGCCTCCCAATGTGCTGGGATTACAGGTGTGAGCCACTGCGCCCAGCCCACCTTTTCTTTCTGTTAAACAGTCACAGTACACTCTTGAGCTGGTTTTTAACTTCACTACCAAAAGTTTGAGGCTTTTAATTTATTTTATTTTTTAGAACTGTGGTTCAGAAGGAGAGGTACTTTTTTAGTGTGTTGTGTTGGAGCCCTTAATTTTCTGAATCTAAACACAGGAGTTTACATTGATTCCAATTAAATGACAAGTTGGCAGTTCCCACTCTGGTATTGCATTCCGATTAAATGCTTCAAAATTGTATCTCAAAGTTTATCTAACACCATGCCACCTCTAAAGGTAGTAAGTAAAACAGTTTTAGGCAGGGCTGTGGTTTCTTCTACACATCATGTATTCTGCGGTTTCCAGGGCTCCCTCCTTTAGAATGGTCTTCCAATTGGGATGGGTGGATTTGAAAGGAACTAAGGGTTCAGCTGGGAAAGAAAGCACAAGGTGCATCTGAAGCAAACCAGGAACATGCAGATACTCTGTCCTATGGGAGGAGGAATCGTACCTCCACGCAGGGTTGCACAGACGTGGGTTAACAAGGCAAGCTTCCTGGAGCGGACCTTGCTGTGAGACAAGCGTGAGTACACCCATGGGCGTCGTGGGACCAGCATGTCTAAAACTGGAGTTGCCCTGGAAAGTGCAGGACTCAGCAATGTCATTGCAGAGTAAAGTAGGTGGAAAAATCAGGATTCGACATGCCAAGCATGCAACAGGGATCAACGATTTCCTCAGCAGAGTGATGATAGGTTGATGTTAGCTAGATGGTTTTATCTGGTTAGTAGAAAAAGTTTGGGCTGAATAGCGGGAGGCCTGGGCCTAAGTCCCATATACCGTATCTGCTAGTGTGACTTGGGCATAGAGTTGTTATGAGGAATAAGAGATGTGTGTGAAGCACCCAGTGCATTGCCTGACACAAAAGGAAGACACACCTAATGCCGGCTCCTCTATGAGTCAGTGCCACACCCTTCTGGGGGGGCCACACCTGGTTCCCGGTGTGCAGGAGGGCCCCACCTTCCCCCAGACAGTCCCCAGGCTTTGTCTAAAAAATTCCAGGGTGGTGGAATGGAGTTTCCATTCCTCTTAGTAGCCATAATAAAAGCTCTAAGCAGCCTGGCAGGCTTTTTAGCAGTTTTTCTTTTAAAGAGATATTAGCAAACATGACAGAACCATCCCTCCTTCCCCTTCAGGATCCTGAAATAACCCTCTGGTATGTCTTCACCCTAGAAGCCTGCGTGTGTCCATGCAGCCTGGGAGCAAGGGCGTCTGAGTCAGATGCTGTGTGCACGTTTCATCTCCACAGTTCATCAGGCTGTGACCTTGGTTGTCTTGGACTTTGGCTTTTCCTGTCTCCTAAGATGGGCCAACACCACTTGTTTCTGCATTATTTTGAGAATTGAAGAAGACAGAGATGAAGGCCCTGGCCTGGTGCTCGGTAGGGAACAGGACTCAGTGGATGTTAGATGCCTCCTCTGTCTCACTGAGACTGGGTATTTCTCTGAGTACAGAGCCTGGGAGACAGGGCAAGTGGGAGATGGGGTATGAGAGGCCCTCAGTGGGGAAAATTGGTCATTTTGGAAACAGGAATATTCCATAGCTGAGTGAAAATGCAGCTTTTTTTTGCTCAATCATCAGAACCCACAGTCCTGAGTTAATCCTGCATTACAGAATTCTGCCAGACTTCATATCCAAAAACCCCTGGTGCTCTATCTCTTTCTCTTCCCTTCACCCCGTACAATCCTGCGGGATCGGGAAATGCTCACATCATGGGGTAGAGAAACCGGAGGTTTGCCAAGCCCTTGAGGCTCCTACATCAACGATGCCTAAAGTCACTAACTTCCCTGAGGTTGCAGAATGGAATGTCTTTTTTCTTCCCCACTGGAAAAGCCATAGACAATCATTAAAGAAAACTTGAAAAATACAGGGAAGTTGATGGATGTGTGGCCAGTTGGTGCTGTCTGTCTTCTTGGTGACCAGGAGTAATTTGGACCATCTGGGAAACCAGACCTCTTTTCACCCAGGCTGTTTCGTGTGCATCACTTCTGAGGCTGTGTGCTCAGTTAAGACTTTGCCAGAGATTTGGGGGATTAGCCTTAGGTCGAGAATATTCTGAGCAGTAGTAAGAAATTTAAAAATCATCCATAATTTCATCACTCTTATTTAAGAGATTAGTTTATTTCCTTCTAAACTTTCTTCTAAGTTATGTGTGTTTATGGCTGCATACAGTTTTGTATGATGCTCTTTTTCCTATAATATTATATCCTAAGGAGCACTTGAAGTCGAATTACTTTAGTAAATCATTGATGAGAACATTTTGAGTGTCTTTCCATTGCACTCCCAACTAGCCTTCTTCACCTCTTCACTTTAAAAGCAACAACTAGTTGAAACGTGACGCTATCCAAGTCTTTCCGGAGAAAATAGTTTCTGGAGTGAGATCATTGTTGTTTGACAATTTGGGAAGGACTTAAACTGAGTCCAGCTCCAGGCAGGACTTGATAACATGTTCATGCAGTGGCTTCTTTCACAGCGTTATAGCACCAGCCCTTCCTTGTCTCTCAAACCTTACAGCTCAGGAGGGGCTGTGAATGGATGGGTAAGGAATTCCAGTCCCTGGGTCCTTGGCACCTGTGGTCAGCATGGGGCTCCCACTCCAGAATTGCGTGCGTTGGTTTTGAGCTCTTGGGTCACGGCTACATCTGGAGTTGTTGTGGCAGAGAAGCCTGTTTCCCAGCCACCACTCTGCTCTTGAAGGTGCTGACTCAGAGACTCCCAAGCAGCTGACCTCAGCATTCTCTCACAATTTTACACCCCCTTTTCCCTGCAGCCTGTCTTGGAAGGAAATCGTGTGGTTGTGGTCTATCTTCAGAGTGGGGTTGAGGGGTGCACTTGAAGAAGTGGCTGAGGCAGAGCCAGGGCCAGAATAGGTAGGCTCACCCCAGAGAAACTCCTTCCACTTCACTGGACTCTCTATCAGTAGGAGGCTTACAGTCCTTGTGCCTACCAAGACAGGGCTGGGGGCAAAGTGCAAGAGATTACAGGTTTGCAATATGTTATCTGTCGTCAAAATCAGCAGTGAACAAATCCGACTAAGGTCTGGAAGCAATTGAACAACTCTGTTATTACTTTTGTGACACATTGTCATAGGAATGTGTGTGAGCATGGGGCTCTTGTGTCTCCCTGCGGTTTCTAGAGGCAGCTTGACTTAAAGAATGGTTCTGTCCACAGACTGTTTCTGTGTGTGAGGGGAGCTTCCTGGGGCCATCATGAGGATTTCTTTTCTTTTGGGTCTCGTAAAGTATTGACCCATAGAATATGAGAAGCAGGACATGTTCTGTTCCGTTGTTTTTCATGTAATAAAAGATTCTTGCTCAAACTTTGAGTTTCTTTGTTAGTTTCTGTGTCCAAACAGTGCATTTTCTGGGATTTGAGCTACTCCCTTGTGGTACATTGCCGAGGTCAGTTTCAACCCAGAAGCTTTCAACCTTCTCTACACTTAAAATGACTGCACTGGAGTACATTGAATCCTTTGCTAATGGTCAGCCTCATTCTTGGGTTCCACATAATGAGGAAATTTAAATCAAATAGGATATAGAAGTTTGAACAGAGCGCTTTTGGTCTCGGGGCTGTAAGATCTCAAAAGCACCTCTGAGTAAGGTCTCATGTATACATCTCACCTTTATTTTACCCAAAGTTTGAGCAAGAATCTCTTATTACTATGTGGCAGGCAATTAGAAGTCAAGGGGCATCCTCCGTTCTCTCCCAAACATTAAAAAAAGAAAAAGAAAAAAGAAGCATGGTGCTAGTAGCATCATTCCTAGCAGGCCAGGGCCAGCATCCAAGCATGGGTTCTGGGTCTGGGCTAACAGTTCCTGGCCGATTTAGCAAAGTTCTGTTAACCCTGTCTAGTTAAAGGCAGTTCTGTTAACCCTGTCTAGTTAAAGGCAGTTCTGTTAACCCTGTCTAGTTAAAGGCAGTTCTGTTAACCCTGTCTAGTTAAAGGCAGTTCTGTTAACCCTGTGTAGTTAAAGGCAGTTCTGTTAACCCTGTCTAGTTAAAGGCAGTTCTGTTAACCCTGTCTAGTTAAAGGCAGTTCTGTTAACCCTGTCTAGTTAAAGGCAGTTCTGTTAACCCTGTCTAGTTAAAGGCAGTTCTGTTAACCCTGTCTAGTTAAAGGCAGTTCTGTTAACCCTGTCTAGTTAAAGACACTCCTGAGATCAAGGCCACATCCTAGGCTTCTTGACTCTTGCCAAACAAAACACCTGCCATGGCAACAGTTATCCAGATACAGTTTTAAAAGTGTTTCTCACCATATTAATATTGTTTTCTTTAGTAATGTAATTTTCACACTCAGAATCAGTAGCCTGGCAGCCATCCTTGGGGCTCAGGTTGCTGCTGTATCTCTGTCATTGCAATTGGCATATTTCACAAATGGCTTGTTACAGTACTGTCTTGAAGGTGACTTCCATGACAGAGGTCTCCAAAAGTACCTTTTGTTTGTTTTACAATAGAGACAGGGTCTCCCTATGTTGCCCAGGCTGGTCTCGAACTCCTGGGCTCAAGGGACCCTCCCACCTCAGTGTCCCAAAGTGCTGGGATTACAGGCCTGAGCTAAAAGTACCTTTTGAATGAACCTAGATTGGACATATTTAATCTCCAGGAAAGGGACCTCTTGGCAGGATCACCACCACTGTGTGCTTCTGGTAGGAGTACCTAGAAATTCTTTGGGTTTTTCCACATACATTAATCTCTGCTCAGTTTGATGTTTACCCAGATGCTTCTAGCAAATACAAGGATGCAAAATGTATCTTCCAGAGAAAGGACCCCTCTCTCCCAAAGGAAGCCCCCAGGCAGAGCTTCAGAAACCAGTGTAGCAATTTCCCTTACCTGGTATCATAGAAATCCTAAATATGTACATGACAGTGAGGGCCAGGTGAGTCCGGTTCCATTTTGGAACAGGTGGCTCTGAGAACAGAATTTGTTACAGGATTCTTCAATAACTGTCATCATAAGGAATGAGATACCTATGAGTGGTAGTAATACTTCTGCAGGATACCACGTACAGGGTGGCTAAGGACAATGCATGTTCCTTAGGCAATGATAACACAGGCAGAGCTGCCAGAAACCATGGCAGTAACCAGCACAGAGATGTTTCTCCTTGTCCCCTCCACAGGAACACTGCAAAAGCCTTTAGAGGCCTCCTTATATAATGGAAAGGAAATGGCTCTGGAATGAGACAAACCTAGATTTTTTTTATTATCTATCAAGTAAGGAGGAAAAACCTACCCCAGAAGGGAGTTGTGAGGAACCAATAGGACAGTGTCTATAAAGCTCCTTGCAGGGGCCCTACCACCAAGGGCCACTGAGTATATTTTTCTCCCCTGGGGCTGGGTGCAGTGGCTCACACCTGTAACCCTAGCACTTTGGGAGGCCAAGGTCGTGGGTGGATTGCTTGAGCTCAGGAGTTCAAAACCAGCCTAGGTAACATAGCAAGACCCCATCTCTACAAAAAATTATCCAGGTGTGGTGGCGTGTGTCTGTGGTCCCAGCTACTTGGGAGGCCGAAGTAGGAGGACCGCTGGAGCCCAGAAGGTGGAGGTTGCAGTGAGCAGAGATCATGCCACTGCACTCCAGCCTGGGCAACAGAGCAAGACCCTATCTCAAAAAAAAAAAAAAGCCATCTGTTTCTAGCCACTATTCAAGTTCACTTGAAAAGCAAAAAGGTACCAAATTTTAGGGCTTGTGATCCTATAATGAAATAATGCATCTTTTAAACTAGTCACATGAGCCAGCTGGGCTGCTCATCTCTGGAGTCAGCCAGTCTCTTGCAGCTTGTGGTTGGAGAAACCAGAGCTTTGGAAAAACCAGAGCTTAATAAGTATCTGATCTGAGACAATGCAGCTACAAATATAGAAACAACAATCTCTCATTGAAGGTCATTTTGTGTTAGGCAGGTTGCTGCATTCATCTCATTCAACAAAAGTTCATTGAGCGTTCTTCATAAGCCAAGTGTTGTACTGGCTGCCAGGGATATACAGCTGGAGTTTCAGTCTTGAATTAATTTCTAAATTTTTATTGCCCCTGGAATTTTCCGCTTCTTCTCTTGAAACTTTCTGGAAATGAGGAATGGGAACATGAATCATCTTATGCTTCTACCTTTACTATTAAGACTTCTTTGAGATCTTGAAAGACAAAAAACGGTGTTGGGAAGCATTTTGAGAACCTGCCTTCTCGGTGCTCTGAGCTTAGCTCAATAAGTGGAGTTTTTTCACTGCTTTTGCTTACCGCTCAGATCCTGTTTCCAGAAACATCTTAAGCAACAATTCACCTGTGATTCTGAAAATCTAAGCGTCGGGCCTCCCCTCACCGTCCCCCTCCCTCTACTTAGGAAGAGAAGTTTGCAAACAGAACCCTGTGGCAAGGATTCTGTTGTGCCTTTGAACTTCAGGCCTGGTGCTTAAGGTCACGAGGTTTGGCTTGTGAAGGAAATAATGACATTTAAAAAGCAAAGGAAAATACTAGGAAGACCTAAGAATGCCAAAGATAAGATCTTAGTCATGTAGGCTTGAGGTGTGCGTGGTATTAGCCTTTTGATATTATAGGATAACATGCTGGAAACTTTTCCATGTTTAAATTTAAAACTGTGAGAGACCTCTGGTGGCTGAAATGGTTATTCTTAAGGATCCTTTTGTTCCATTTCTTAGGGGTTGGGCTGACACTGAGTTTGGTCTTGGTTTTAGATACTTCAACATAGTTGGTTATTTACAGGCTTCTGCTGCTTAGTGCCTCTGGTGAGGTGGGGCAGGTCTGGATGGAGCTATGTTGATCTTTGGGGTGAGTGTCTGTCACGCTCAGAACACTGACCTAAGAGCTCCACCCAGATCCAAATGCTCCCTTGAGTCTGGAAGTTGCTCCGAGTCTGATCTGCTCGAAGGTTTCCTTCCTCTTTCCAGGGCTCCTTCCTGGGCTCTGACTGTTGTTCTCTGACCCAGAGGAGGGAACCTGCTGTCACTCTGCCCCATAGCCACCACCCCCAAAGTCTATCAGGTGAGTCCAGATGTCCCTAAGCTAAAGAAATATGCAACCCAGGTTGGTATGTTATTTGACATCATGAAGTTGGCCTTTAGCAACAGGCAAAACCATAATAACACAAGGAGAATCTTTTTTTTTTTTTTTTTTTTTTCAAGAGACAGGGTCTTGCCCTGTTGACCAGGCTGGAGTGCAGTGGTACACTCAGTAGCCCACTGCAGCCTCAAACTCCTGGGCTCAAGCAATCCTCCCTTCTCAGCCTTCCAAAGTGTTGGGATTACAGATGTGAGCCACTGCACCCAGCTGAGAATCTGTTTTAATGGCCTTTTCACTATATTGAGATCATTTCCTTAGAAACAAACAGGCTCATTTGTTAGTATTTTGCACTCATCATGAGCAAGCCCTAACTAGGAGGATTTTTTTGCATCTCATGCCTTTCTAGCAGAGCCTGTCACACATGGTGTGTCTACACTGCATTGCTTGCTTCAACTGTTTACACTGGGGAAAATTGAAGCCCAGAACCTGAACTAGGGCTCCTTGTGATTTTTGATTATAGAGTCTGACAGGGAGAACCTTGCACTGCCTTTTGCAGGTAAACAATTGGCTCATTTCTACCTAAATTTACTTTTTTTGATTAGCTTAAGACCCTTTCCACCACCCTGGCACTTAGCCTACATTTTCCAAGTCCTACCTTATAAGCGTTCTTTATCTCTGTCAAAATTTTAGGAAATATTTAGCCCCTGTTTTCCTAAGTGAGTCTCTCTGGGTTACATAAGGATATGTCAGACACAGTGAACCATGCCTGAAGGATACACATGGACCAAGCAACTGCCTGAGGTACTCATCATTTCGTGACTATAATTTGATGAAAGACACAGAGCTCCTCTTAGTATTCAGTGGGTATCTGGCTGTTGTTATTGATGATGCTGAACCTACAAGTGCACCTTTGTTTTTTGGGATTTTTTTTTTTTTTTTTTTTTTTTTGAGATGTAGTCTCGTTCTGTTGCCCAGGCTGGAATGCAGTGGCACGATCTTGGCTCACTGCAACCTCCGCCTCCCGGGTTCACGCGATTCTCCTGCCTCAGCCACCTGAGTAGCTGGGATGACAGGCACCTGCCACCACACCTGGCTAATTTTTTGTGTATTTTTAGTAGAGACAGGGTTTCACTATGTTGGCCAGACTGGTCTCGAACTCCTGACCTCGTGATCTGCCCACCTTGGCCTCCCAAAGTGCTGGGATTATAGGCGTGAGCCATCGTGCCCGGCCACAAGTGCACCTTTGTTAGTCTCTTCTAATTTATAAAACGCCCTTGACATGAATTATCTCATTTACTTGTTGTTATTACTGTGCCAGGAGATTGGTGTGCTGTCACTCACCCTGCCCTTGTGGGAGGCTAAGGCTGAGAAGACTGGCATGTGGGCCACACTCCCCACTGAAATTTTGGGCCAAAAGTCTTGACCCAAACAAAGTCTACCTCCCCTAACCCTAGGGGCCTGCTCTTCTGCTGAGCAGCTGCTTCCCTGCTGTCTCATGGCTTGACTGGGGTCCCGGCAGCCAGGCTTCAGTGTGGCCTACACATGGGACATTCCAAACCACCTCCGTCCTTTGAGAAGGCAGCTAGTCTCTGAACAGTGGCCAGCCTGGGGTGGAATATGGGAACTGTTAACCAACCACAACACCATGACAGTTTCCAGTTTGAAAATAGTAACCCTCGCATCCTGTTGCAGTGACCAAGAGGGTGGCGAGTTGACACTTTCCAGATGTGGTTGGCATTTCCCCAGAAGTGCCTGCCAGGCGGATCGGGCAGGTTAAGCCAAACCTAAGGTGTTGACCTGAAGTACCTCTGTTTCTTTTGGCTACAGCCTTCTGTTTTTCTTTCTGAATCAGCATTCTCAGGGTCCCAGAAGAGGACTATGGTTGATTTCACTCAGCTGGTTTTAGACTTCTTTGAAACTGGAAAGGTGAGTTCATGAAAGAACACAGGATTTTGCCCTCTTCCCTCCACTGCCTTAATCTCCCTGTGACATGGCAGCTGGGCATCGGCATTGATTTTGTTTGTTGTTGTTGTTGTTGTTTGAGATAGGGTCTCACTCTCTCTCCTAGACTGGCATGCGAATCACAGCTCATTGCAGGCTTGAACTCCTGGGCTCAAGCAATCCTCCCACCTCAGCCTTCCAAGTAGCTGGGACTACAGGCATGTGCCACCATGCCTGGCTAATTTTTAATTTTTTCGTAGAGATGGGGTCTCACTATGTTGCCCAGGCTGGTCTCCAACTCCTGACTCAAGGGATCCTCCCACCTCAGCCTCCCAAACTGCTGGGATTACAGGCATAAGCCACTGCACCCAGCTGGCATCAGCACTGAGAAATCAGGTGGCTAAGACCAGAAAGGCAAAGATAGCCTTTGAGATGGTTCTGCTGCTTTTTACAATGGAGTCTTAGCTTTCTAGCCAGTACCATCATCTCAGAAAGTTAATGCTGAGGTTTGGAGAACCTTGGCTTAAAGCAACATCACCTTATTTTTTTTATAGCAGTGGTATTTTGCTACTCAGATACAGAATGGCCCATGTAGTCCAGCCGATGAAGGACAAAGGGTGAGGGGCTTGTCAGGGCATTGCCTGTTGGGAAACACCATCAGCTGACTGATGGGGCTGGTTTATTAACAATATGCCACGGACAGAGGAGCAGCTGTCCCTGAGACTAAAGATGTGTCATTGTTTGTATCTCTAAAGAGCTTTTTGCTGGAGAAACCCAAACAATGTGCAAGAACAGTGGGAGATGCAAGGCTGCGATTTCAGTGTGACCACAACCATGTTCTGCCAGAGGAAAGAGAATTCTTAATCGTCTTTTTCTCATGTTACTCTGAAGTCTCTGGGTTTCTTGGACATTCGTTAAGAACCTGAAATATCTCAAGAATCACATTTAAGTTCTTCAGGTATCAATAATACTTCTGTTCCTTTTCTTATGTCCAGCATTGGATGTCTTCCCCCAGGGTTTGAGGTTTGTCCTGGTGATATTGTCAACCACAACCAACCGACAGCATGTTCTGAGCATCTTCTACTCGCCTGACACCATGCTAGGTGTGGGGCACAGAAACAT
Source organism: Pongo pygmaeus (assembly GCF_028885625.2). Classification (NCBI taxonomy): domain Eukaryota; kingdom Metazoa; phylum Chordata; class Mammalia; order Primates; family Hominidae; genus Pongo; species Pongo pygmaeus. Next base: position 57,589,193 of record NC_085930.1, on the reverse strand, counting down.
AAAACAGAGGCTTTGATTGTATGTGGGTTTGTAGGCTAATGAGATGAGGCAGACCAGCAAACAAACAAGTCCATCAGTGTGCTAAGTGATTCTACACCTATGTCTCTTAACTAAGTCTTCTGGTCAGCTTTTGAACATGCACAGGTCTGTTTAATCTCTCTCTCTTTTTTTTTTTTTTTTTTTTTGAGACAGAGTCCCACTCTGTTGCCCAGGGTGGAGTGCAGTGGTGCAATCTTGGCCCATTGCAACCTCCGCCTCCCCGGTTCAAGCAATTATCGTGTCTCAGCCTCTGGAGTAACTGGGATTACAGGCGCCCGCCACCACGCCTGGCTAATTTTTGTATTTTTAGTAGAGACAGGGTTTTATCATGTTGCCCAGGTTTGTCTCGAACTCCTGACCTCAAGTGATCCACCCACCTCAGCCTCCCAGAGTGTTGGGATTACAGGCATGAGCCACCATGCCCGGCCTGTTTAATCTTAAAATATTTAAAAAAAAAAGAAAAAAAAGAAAAGAAAAGGAAAATAATAGAAAATAAAAACCCTGTCATCAGTCTGCACCACACTCACTGCAAGCTCCCCTTTCCTCCATATTCACAACCACATTTTTTTTTCTTCTTTTTTTTGAGACAGAGTTTCACTCTTGTCACCCAAGCTAGAGTGCAATGGTGCAATCTCAGCTCACTGCAACCTCCTCCACCTCCTAGGTTCAAGCAATTTTTCTGCCTCAGCCTTCTGAGTAGCTGGGATTACAAGCGTGTGCCACCACACCCAGCTAATTTTTGTATTTTTAGTAGAGACAGGGTTTCATCAGGCTGGTCTCAAATTCCTGACCTCAGGTGATCCTCCCGCCTCGGCCTCCCAAAGTGCTGGGATTACAGCCGTGAGCCACCTTGCCCAGCCCACAATCACATCCTTAAAACAGTTGTCTACACTTGCTGCCTTCCTTCACTGACCCCCTCTCAGTCCTTAACTCAGTCTAATTTGGATTCAGTCCCATGACTCCACTAAAATAGGTCTTCCCACGTCCCCAGTGACCTTGTCTTGATAAATCTATGGGCTCTCAGCCCTCATCGTACTTGACTTCTCGGCTGTAGCGGACTCTGTTGACCATGCCCTCCTTGAAATGCTCTCTTCCCATAGTGGTAAGGAGTATGGGCTTCTGGTCAAACAGATATGGGTCAAATTCCAGCCCTGCCACCTGCCTGCTGTGTGGTTTTGGATCAGTTACTTGGCTTCTCTGTGCCTCATTTCCATATCTGTAAAAATTAGAGTAATAATTGTACCACAACATAGGGTTATTATTGAGAGGACTAATGAATGAGATAATCCATGTAAAATGCTTAGAACCATGCCTAGCCTATTGTAAGAATTCCATAAAGTTTTACTATTATTAAGAGATTTTAATGGCTTGTTATCTCAGTGGAATTACAACTTCCCGGAAGGCAGTAAACATTGAAGTAAAACATACATTTCTCTACTGCACATTGACTAAGAATATCTCTGATCCTATAAGATAGACAAGGCACTATTCCTCTCTTACTGGTGAGGAACCTGGACCGCTGCCCACAGCCAGCAGGTAGGTGGGTGAGGTTGCACGGTTGCACCGCTCAGAGAGGACTTCCCCAGCAGGTCTGAGGAGTTGCACAGTGGAGGGACAGGGATAGGACCGAGGAGAGCAGGGGAGACGTTCCACCAAAGCTGAGTTCTAGGGGTGGTTTTAAGCAAGGGAGAGCTGTGCTTTCTTTGTGAAAGAAACAGCCCTTAGTTGGCAAGTTCTCCAATCCATAACTCCCCCCAGGCATGGTAATGCTGTTTACAAGCGCAGGAAACCCATGGTGAGAACAAAACTTTTCAAGAGCAACTTCTCTCTTGCCCTTGGAGATTTATTTAGTTGCTACTGAGCTGCCTGGACCCAAGCTGAGATCCCTTGTGAGGAAGTTGGGAACACGTCCTGTGCGTTTCAGAAATCTCTGTTCTTTACTTTTTCTACAATCAACACCAGCACATGGAGGGGAGAGGGAAAATAGTGGGATGGGCACATTGCCGTGGGGACCGGGCTTGGAGACACCCCGAGAACACCAGGCAGCACAGGTCAGGTGGGGACACATGAGGGCATGGGAGGACAAGGGGTCTGTTACGTAATCCCAACCTGCTTGTCAGTAGAGCCAGGAATAGCGCTTCTTAGGAGGGATTTCCCCCCAGGAAATCTTCAAAGCCCCAGACAGAGGCCGCAGTCCTCGGAAGCTTATGTATGTGTTTGGCCACAGACAGCCCATCCCGGGTCTGGCTCTGGTGCTCCAGAGAGGACTGTGGTTGGCCCAGCATGTGAGCGCCAAGCAGGTCCGTCACCGAGCTCTCCCCAGCCACCGCGCATTCCGCGCTTTATAATCTCATCCCCGGTTGCCCTGGCTCAGCAGTGTCACACGGCCCTGAGCCACACAGACACTAGTGACCTGAAGCACACAGCTGCTGACTTGGCTTCCTGCTCTGCCTATGACAGTTGATGGAGAGTTCCAGAAGCTGGGCCCAGAGTCTCACACAGAGCTGTCTAGAATACACATGAAATCTGACTTTGGGTGATAGGGAAATTACCTCCCATGTGTAAAGGCTTCCAGCCACACTCCCTCTATGTCTTTGAGCCACTTCCTGTTTACATGGCCGCCTTTTCGGAGGAGAGGGGAAGAGGGAGGAGGAGGGGACGCTGCCGGGGAGGGGGAGGGTTCCCTGGGGGATGTGAGGAGAGTGGGGAAACATGGGGGGACACTAAGGCAGAAACGGAGATGAGACGATGAGAGGAAGTGAGTGTGTGTGCAGGAGACACTGACCGTGGGCATGGGGGTCGGGGACAGGGCTGTGAGAAGAGAGAAGGGGATGGCCCTCCTGTCTCAGGCGCTGAGCCCAGTCCTCCCTCTTCAGCCTTCTGTGAGCCAGAATGGACTCCCGTAGGGGATGGAGCTGCGCTGAGGGAAGCCAAGGAAGCCACAGTGCATTCCAGAGCTAGTGGAAACTATTTTTGAGCCAGCTATGGAGAGATGATTTGTACCCTGAGGGCCTGACGTCTGCCTGGTTATAACACTGAGCTGGGTGAGGATGGGAAGAAGAGAACCCCTCCTCATTTCTGCCCCATCCCAAGCTGGCTCCTTCCTTCCTGCAGCCCCACTGCGGTCCTGCTAGCCCTCTGCAGTCACCCATGGCTGCCTTGGGACTCTGCAGACCCAGAGTGGCGTTTGGGGGTGAATGGAGCAGTGGCTTTGTTCCTGGGCCAGAGTTGAGGGTGCCCATGCCCTGCCTCAGAGGCCTCACTGAGGGTCCCCCTGCCCTGCCTCAGAGGCCTCGCTGAGGGCCACTGTGCCCTGCTCTGGCATGCCTCAGGGAGCTCCCCACGCAGGGCCGAAGGGGGCCTCTGTGGTGTGAGCCTCCCCGCCAAGGCTCAGACTGGCCAAACAGCTCCCTCAGGCCCTGGGTGTTCTCAGTCCTGGCTGTTCTTGCTTCCGACTGGGTATGGCCTCGGTAACCTTATGAGGCCCTTTAGCTGTGGAAGTCTGTGATTCAAGCTGACAAAAAGGGTACCCCTGCACATCCTCCAAAAAGACCTGTGCCAAGCTCCCCCCACACCCCGCCATGATAAGGCAGTGATGTTTAATGAGCCAACGCTATTCTAAGTGGTTTATAGAGGTTAAGCGAGCTAATGCACACAACAACCCTACCCGCAAGGCATTTTTACTGGCCCCATTTAAAAGTGAAGAAACCAATATACAAAGGGGTGAAACGGCAGCCACTGCTGGTAAATAGCAGATTCAGGAGGCCAGCCCAGGCAGCCTGATTCCAGAATCCCTGTGTTAACCACGGCACTCCACTGCCCCCTTTTCCAGGTGGTTCTTCATAGCCCAGCTCTGTTCTCCACTGCCCATGTTTCATGGTGAACAGGCTCCTCTTCATCCTCAGCCTTATGCACAACTCCCCACCCGCTCCTTCTCCTGGGTCTGTTGGTGCCTGAGACCACAGGGTAGGGGGAGGTTGGGGAGGTTGGGGAGGCTGGTGGTGGGAGGCCTCCCACACCCAGGTCACACGTTTCTTGCCCCCCAGTAGTGCCTTTGGTTCATTGCATTCCATCCCCTTTGCTCCCTCTCCTCTTTTGAGATTGTCCCATCCCTCCACTTTTCCTGTCACATACCTCCTCGTCACCCCCTACATTCCCCAAAGACCTTGGTCCTGCCTCACACTCTCGCCCTCTGCCCCAAGTTCTCCTGTTCTGGGTGCCTTGCCTTTCCCTGTGGACAAGCTGTACTACACGTGCGTCTCCGAGTTCCTAGAGTGTCAGCTCCAGTGGCACCCACAGCAATGCCAGCTCCCGTGTCCTGATGCCCCATGTGTCAGAGATCACTTGGAAGAGCGCTGATATTTCTGACGTATTCCTGCAAGGGAGGCATTATCCCCATCGACACAGGAGGAAACAGATCATCAGAGAAGTTTAGGGACCTGCCCAAGGTGACCCAGGGATCTGAGCTGAGCTCCAGCCCACGCCCTCAGCTTGTCACACAGCTGGTCACCCTGTTTCCCTGAACTCCTCTGTTGTTGGAACTTAAGGCTTCAGCATCTCCCCATGGCCACACCCTCACACTCACCCTCACCCTCAGCCCAGCCTCTCCTTTCTCCCACTCCATCTCTACTGTAATCTCTTCAGAGTTTGCCATTCCCTTGATTCCTTCATTTCCCCATCCCGCCCGGCTTTCTTCTGAATGGTTCTCTTTAATCTGAAGAATGCTCAAATGTATCCATCTGCAAAACCCCCATCCTCCTTGTCCCCCATCTCCGCCTGTCCCCACACAACCAGGTTACCTGTGGGAGTTCTCTACGCTCACTGTCACCACTGCCTTACCCCCTGCAGGCTGGATTCTGTCCTCACTGGTTTGTGGTGCAGCCTGGTAGCTGCTTTAGGATTTGCCTGCCTTGACCTCCACAGAGCGTCGATGCTGGGGCTTCCTCTCATGTCTTCCTGGGCTGACAGGGCCACTGGCTCCCCTCCTGCCTCCCAGACTGCCCCTTCCTCTGAATAGCCAGCATTCAATTTTGTAAGAGGAGGCAAGAGGCTGTGTCTTGGCCCATAGCCCACGCTGCTGTTTTGCTGATAGAAAGCTGTTGAATTCTATAAAGCTGAAAATCTGTATAAATAGACACATTTGCAACTTCCCGTCCATTTGGCTATCAATCATTGTAACAAAGGTACTAATAACTTGCATGTGTAGCAGTTCACAGCTTGCACAGGGATTTCACATGTCCTTCAATATCTCTATCTATGTGTAACGAAAATATTTTTTCTGCAGGCACCATTAAATTCAACTCACTTTGCCAAGGTAGCATTAGACGTTAGCTTTGTTTTGATGAAGAGTCCTGACTTAGGTCCTCTGAGCACTGTCAGCCAGGATGTTGTTCCCAATCCCCATGATGGTGATTGATAGGTTATTGATCCTTGGGACGGGGCCAAATGACCCTGGTCCTTTTAATGACATGTGTTCCTCCTAGGGCAGTAGGAGGGTCCAGGGCTGACCAGAAGATGCTGGCAATCTCTGAGCATGCAGGCTGAGGGAAAGGCAGGTTGAAGCTCAACTGCAGGAGCTGAGACATTTGGATTGGGATAAAATGTGACCAGGCCTATGTAGCTTTTGACTGTCTGTGTGGGTCACGCTTTCTAAAGGAGTCTTGGAAGTCTTGGTTTCAACCAAGGTGGCTGGTAGTTGTGACTTGTGTGCCAGCTCCCACCACTTGGTAGAAGCTACTTGGAGGACTGCATTGAGGATTCTCAGGGCAAGCCCAGGCCCCTTGGAGAAGACTCCTATGAGGAGACAGCGATGCCTGCCACAAGTGTGGAGGAGATGTGCAGCGTCTGCCATCGCTGCTTTAGGCTGTCTGAAAGGCAGGGAACTACCCAAGGTAAACTCAACTGGGACTATTATCAGAGTCACAAAGGACGAGCATTCTGGTGGCTTCAGTGATTTCATCAAGTGTGAAGCCTGGGGTTTATTTTCTGGTTTGGCTGGCTAGGGCTTTGCTTTGGAGTCATCAAATATTGGAGGCCCAAAAGCCATGTAGATGAAGGTTTTCTGATGTCCCACAGCCCCTCAGCAGCTCCCACTGGCTCATCCCCAGAAATGGGCTGGGCTCCACACACCACTGCTTTCCTGGCAGCTTCTGGCTGGGCTCAAGGGTGGTAGGAAGCTTTTAGGAATGGCCAGCAGCTCTGGCCTTGGGTCTTGTCCCTCTCCAAGGAATGGTGGTGACCTCTGGTGAGCCACCAGCTCTCACCCTCTCCTACCCTTGACTCCTAACTCCTCTTCTTATACCTTAGGTCAGGGGCACACTCAACCGCCCTGACCTTGGGCTGGGCTGTGGAACTCTCGGGCCTGCAAGGTATCAGACATACCTAAAGCAGCTAGGCTTCCTCGCCCCCCAGCCATCCCTGGGAAAGTGAAGAGCAGCAGGCACCCTGCCTGGCTCCCCTCCGCAGCGAACAGGCCTTTCCACATGGAAGGCCCGTTCCCTCAACACACATGCCTCACCCCAAGCCCAGGCCCTTCAGCAAAAGAAGAGGCTACCTCCAAACCTTTGACACTTTGGCATATTGTGCCACATTGTATTTGGATAATTTTATGGTGCAGCCAACAACAATTAGAGTAAGAAAGAAAAAACACCCACCTGGCCTCTGTGCCATCTTTGTTGCTTAGTGCTGAGCCTTTTACTTTTTGTATGTTTGTGTTGTGGGGATGGTGTGATGGACAAGCCATCAGAGAGTGCCAGAGCCGTATTAAGTCTACCCTTGGAGTGCACCAGTGTCTGCAACTCACTTTGTAATGCATCTTTAAAAATACGGGTTGATGGAAGGGCCAACAGGTGGATAGATATGCAGTCAAGCAACATGTCACATGCGAAGGTAGGATCTGGGTGGGGAGGATATGTATGTGCACTGCACAATCCTTTCAACTTTGCTGTAGGTTTGGAAGTTTTCCTAATAAAATGTTGGGGGGCGGCGGGGAATAATCCCCTGACAGTGAGCCATTTTAATTGAAACCAGGCTCTTGACCAGTGTGGTCCCTGAGGCCAGAGGGTGAGGGAGTTGTGTGGATTGGATCCATTTCACCTGTGAAGGCTGCCCGTGGGGAGTTCCTGCTGTCAAGGCTCAAAAGTGGTGCTGGTCCCAGACTGGTGGAGAGGAGGGCCAGGGCCGCCCTCTCCCTTCCGGGGATGAGCTCATGCTGCCCATTCCCCCAGCCTCTGCTATGGAACCCTTGAGCGGCGAGACACTGCCCTTTCCAGTGGCTTACCCCTCACATGCCCGCATCTACACAGTTAAGACTGCATTCCACAGCAGACTCCGGGCCCGAGTCTGGCTTTCCTTCCCTCGCCTGGAGGGCTTGCCATCTGCTTCAGCGCTGCCTGTGACATGGGAGGGCACCCGCTCAGCACACATTTGCTGTGGCTCTGAGACCCCTGGGTAAGCAGAGAGGCTGTCTGAGCACAGGAGGGTTGGGAGGCTTGGCTGTCCAGATGGTCTCCCTGCCGCCTACAGGTTCTGGGCACCAGAGAGTGGACGGAGCCAGGAGAAGCAGGGGCAGGAAGTTAAGTGGCGGGTGAAGAGGCTTTCTGGAGTTGAGTTCTGACCTATATTATATTGTGGGTCACACACATTGGTGGTCCCAGGGAAGGTGCTGGGATCCAATTAACAAGCCAGGTAACTGACTCAGATGTGGAAGTAAAATGAAAGGACTCCCCACCCTGCCTCTCCAGTCACCCATTAGTTGATGGGTGGTGCTCAGCAGATAAAACTCTTGGTTGTATTAATATCAGCCTTCACATAATGGCATTAGGGAAAAAAATAATATAAAATTGATTTTTTAAAAAGTACCAATTGTAGCACTGCGTTCTGCCTCTGATTGTGTAGAAAATGGAGACTCCACTGTCAGGCCCTTGGTCCCCTTGGAAGATGGCGCTATCTAGTCTTTTCACAATCCAGGACGCTCACACTCCAAAACACTCACACTCCAACACACCCTCACACACACTCCAACACACACTCTCACACTCAAATAGACACACACATACATCCTCCCTACACACACCTGCACTCCAACACACATACACTCACACTTCTACACACACACACACACATGCACACTTGCACCCACACTCACACAAATACATCCTCACACACACTTGCACTCAAACACACACTCATACACACACACACACACATTCCTCTGAGCCACGTGATATTCCTGCCCCTCACACCTGCTGAGTGGGGGCAGCACCCGCCTCTCCACCCTTGCAGGCTATGGAGAGGACCCCCTGCAAGGAAGGGCGAGGGCATCCCCCTGCAGGTTCTCGTCCTGGCTGGGTGTGCTCATAGGAGGCAGTAGACTCTAGCGTTAAGATCATGGACTGTGGAGCCAGACTCTCTGGGTTTGAGTCCTGGCTCTGCTGCCACTAGCTGTGTGACCATCAACCATTGCTTCATCTTTCTGAGTCTTTGTTTCACCTCATATAACAAGGACAATAATGCCTGCCCCATAAGTCGCTGTGCGGACTCATCACATTTCTATGTGTAAGGTGCTCATATAGGAAGCACTGGTGAGTGTTAGCTGCTGCTGCTGCTGCCGTTCTCAGCATCTGCTCCTAAATCATCCATTTCTGGGTTTTGGGTCCCTGGGCAGGAATTCAGCTTCTAACCAGGACTCAGGGAGAACCACCGTGTTTTCTGCTATGGCTGTAACAGATGACCGCAGATTCAGTGACATAAAGCAACACGGATTTATTTTCTTACAGTTCTGGAGGTCAGAAGCCTGAAATCATTTTCACTGGGCTAACACGGAGGTGTCGGCAGGGCTGCACTCCCTCTGAGGCTCCCAGGGAGCATCGGCTTCCTGGCCTTTGCAGCCTCCAGAGCCGCATTCCTTGCATTCCTTGGCCCTTGGCATCCTCCCGTCTTCAGAGCAGCAGCCAGCATCCTGCTTCTGTTGTCCCACTGCCACCTTCCTCTGTAGTTCATCTCCCTCACTCCCTCTCAGAAGAACCTTGGTGATTACATTTAGGGCTCACAGAGACAATCCAGGAGAATCCCTCATCTCAAAATCCTTAACTTAATCTCATCTGTGAAAGCTCTTTTGCTGTAGAAGGTAACATTGATTGGAGTGGGAACATATTTGGGGGCCATTATTCACACAACTGAAGCAGGAGGAAGCTTCCCTGGGTCCTGGCCCTGTGGCCCAACTTGGCCAAGTTCTGGACCAACTTGGAGCACCAGTCTAGACCCAGCCCAGCCACACCCACTGCCAGGGTTCCCTTCTGTCCCTTCATGCTGGCTCTAGGCCCTCTATCTCCCCAAATAGGCTCTGAGGGCAGAGTTGGTGTTCCATTCTCTGCTGAATCCCAGTCCTGGCACGTGGGGCACCAGATGGTTATGTGCTCGTGTGTAAAGGTGAGCAGGTGCTGATGTGCCACATGTATCCTTTTAGGCCATGGCGAGTGTCACTGCGGGGAATGCAAGTGCCATGCAGGTTACATCGGGGACAACTGTAACTGCTCGACAGACATCAGCACGTGCCGGGGCAGAGATGGCCAGATCTGCAGCGAGCGTGGGCACTGTCTCTGTGGGCAGTGCCAATGCACGGAGCCGGGGGCCTTTGGGGAGATGTGTGAGAAGTGCCCCACCTGCCCGGATGCGTGCAGCACCAAGAGGTACTGGTTCCACCGACAGCCCCACCTTACTTCTCACCCAGGCCAGGCCTGTGGTCCAGCCAGGCAGCCCTTAGGGCTGGCTAGCTTCCACTCCTCACCTCCTGCATCTCCCACCCAGCAAGCCTTGCTGGGGAGCCGCATTCTTACCAACAGTAACTGAAACTGTGGCTTTCAAATGCTGGTTCCATAAGGGTTTTGTAAGAAAACAAAAACAGAACAAGAAATACAAAACTGCTACTCTGTTCCTAAACAGGTTTAGAAATTACGAAATCACAGAGTTAAATGAAATTAAATTGGTATTGGTAACAAAAATAGCACCTTCTCAGAGCCTTGAGTGTACTATTGTGTGCTTTCACAGGAGAATACAGTGTGCATCTTTTTTCAAATGAATTAAATCCCCCACACTGATATCTCCCAAACACTGTTTCACAGAACCCTTATGGGAAGTGTTGACAAACATCATCAGAAGGTAAATTGGAAAGAGGCCGGGCATGGTGGCTCACACGTGTAATCCCAGCTCTTTGGGAGGCCAAGGCAGGTGGATCACTTGAGGTCAGGAGTTTGAGACCAGCCTGGCCAACATGGTGAAACCCCATCTCTACTAAAAATACAAAAATTAGCGGGGCATGGTGGCGCGTGCCTGTAATCTCAGCTGCTCCGGAGGCTTAGGCAGGAGAATGGCTTGAACCTGGGAGGCGGAGATTGCAAGATCGTGCCACTGCACCCCAGCCTGGGCAACAAAGTGACACTCCATCTCAAAAAAAAAAAAAAAAGTAAATTGGAGAGAAAGGCACCCGACCCAGATAAGGCATGCCAGAAACCACTGCAATGGCTTTTGAATTTTTTGCTCCATTTATACAGATAATAGAACGCAGGCTCTGTGCTGCTGCTGAATGCAGAGATTGTCTAGACCTGGGCCCCAGCCTTCACTGACTCGGCCACGGCCTCCCATAGCCGTGCTGACCTCCTCCTGCTCAGCCCCGCATGCTCCACCAGAGTGCAAATGAGAGGGAATTACAGAATGATGCCCCTGGAAAGCAGGAGTGACATTTGCTCTTGGAGTTAGCTGGAGAAACAGCTGTGTCATCATTACCCATGCTAAGGAGGAAGGGACACAGAGGATCAGAAACAAATCATAATACAAACGTCGCTTCTCTTTGGCTGAGGAACGCATCTGTGATTTTCTCTTGGCAGATTTCCCTTCCAAATGTCTGGCTCGGGCTGATAATGAAATGAGTTCATGCTCTCTGCGCCTGCAGCGGCTGCTGGTCAGTCTGTGCTCGGAAACGTTCTGGGTGGCAGAACCCCTGGTTGGACATTTGCCATAAATAACCCAGGCGTGGGTAATTGAAAGCTGGCTGCAGATGGAGAGACAAGATAGACAGGGCTGGGTTTTAATGTGTTTAATTGGAGGAGATGGGGGAGAGTAAGGAAGAAGAAAAACAGATTTGCTTTAGACCTGCTAAGAGCAGAGAAAAAACAGATCCAAGTAGAAACAGCCCGGGGAAGGTTAGGATCCTGGATCTGGAGCCCAGATAGCTGTGGCCATCCCACCACGGAGTCAGCCATTATCCACGTTTTGTAGCCAAGGGAGGTGCCCCCACCTCCAGCTCCTAGCAGCAGAACCTTTTTGAGTCTATGCTTCTAGTCCTTGGGGCACACTAGGTTAATGGGGAGTGGGGGTCAAGCTAGGACAATACACATGGAGCTCATCAAATGAGTCTTGCCTTCCTATGGAGCAGCAGGCAATGGAGGATTGGCTTTAAGTCAAAGGCCCAGGGGAAAACAGCTCTAGCTTTAAATGTTTAAAGCATTTATTTCTTAGAAGACATAGACTTAATAATTTATTATTCATTACACAATATGAAGGGAGCAAGGAGAGCAAAGAGATGCCACAAGGGAATATCACGATTCCTTTTTTTTTTTCTTTTTTTTGAGACAGGGTCTCACTCCGTCACCCAGGCTGGAGTGCAATGGCACCATCAGCTCACTGCAGCCCTGAACTCCTGGGCTCAAGCGATCCTCCTGCCTCAGCCTCCTGGGTAGCTAGGACTGTTGGCTTGTACCACCACACCTGGCTAATTTTTATGTTTTTGTAGAGACAGGGTCTTGCTATGTTGACCAGGCTGGTCTCAAACGTCTGAACTCATGTGATTCTCCCACCTCAGCCTCCCAAAGTGTTGGGATTACAGGCGTGAGCCATTGCACCCAGCCCACTATTCCTTCTTATTTGTCTCTGGGCCACACTGACCCTTGTCTCTTTCACAGCCTAGGTGAAACTTTTTTTTTTTAAACGAAGTCCTTTTGATGGTGACTTACGTCAGAGTCTGTTTTTTCTACTTGCTGCTTGTTAAGAGGCACCAGGTTTTGAATGTCCTACGTCTTTTTTTTTCTGGGGGTTTCAGGGCAGCCAGTCTTCATTTTCTGGATCTAACCAACCACACTTTTCACTTTGGGTGAGTTCACACTCAACCCCAGCTGATTTCAATTAATAGGATCTCAGTGCAAAGTCTCTCTAAACAACTTAATTTTTTTAAAGGGCAGACTTATTTTAGTACATGACTACAATATATTACAAGTTTCAACCAGTACATGGGGCATATGAGTTAGACTGATATGTCCACATGGATACTTAGGGAGTGTTTCCTGGAAGCAGCCTGGAGCTATGGTTTAACAACAGAGAATCAGATGGCAGGGACAGAAAATCCTGGCCGGGAGAGAAAGCAGCCCTCTTCTCAGCCCTGTGCTAATCTGGGAGGCTGGTGTGGGGGGGAGGGTGGGGGATTGGGGGCAGCTGGGTCAGCATGAATGACTGAAGCTGGAACCACCCATTCCTGGCCCCCAGCCAGGTCTCAGCTGCCCGCCTTCTGGGGCTGTGACTGTGGGGAGAATTACCATCTTGTTTCTAACTTCAGAATATTTCCATAAAGTCAGTCCCAGGAGAGTGGGATTTTGTAGCCATTTCAGGGATGGCTGAGCTCCTAAGCATGTTAGAACCTCTTAGAAGGCCTAGTCTGAGAGCTGGGACACCTGGCTGCAGAACCTCAAGTCCTCCTCCGTAAAATAAAGGGGACTTAGTGAAATGGTCTCAGAGCTCCCGTCCAGTTCTGCTCCTCCACTTCACAGTTTCTGCACTGGAAATGTTTCAGTAGCTGGCCTCTTAATCCCAAGGAGTTAAGAAACAGATGATGATAAAGGCACTACATTGCAGTTGCACATCCCTCTGTATTTTTGCCAGAGAGCTTTCTGGACACACAGCCCCTTTGGTCCCCACAGGCCTGTGGGGGCACGGTGGCTGTTCCTCGTATAGCTGAGGTTCTGAGGTCATCCCCTGCACTCTGATGGCCTCCCCGGCACACCTGGCTCTTGAGTCCTGACCCGGTTTCCTAGGAGCCTCTCCTGGTGTCTCACTCTCCTCGAAGGCCACCAGGCAGCACTGTATCACAAAGTCCCTGAAAGCGACATGCCCCAGCCCACTCCTCCCTGGAGCTTCGAGCTCACCATCTTATAGCCCCATCCCCCAGCCACCAGAGGAGCCTGGGACCTCTCCCCTTGAACATCAGCTTTACAGCCCCGCAGCCAGAGCTTAGCTCTCCACCCTGTGACCTCAGGAATCCTGTTCTCCCAGATGTCTCCTAAGACAGAGAAAGAATGTCTGGAACTTAGTTTTGATGATATAAAGTATAATAATGACCATTTAATTGAACGTTGTAGTTAAGCATTTTCACCCACTATCTGAGCCACCACCCGCTGTTAGCCTGAGGTAGGAGGAGAGAGGCTCAAGGTGTCACTTTTTGGCTGCTCATCCATTTTCTAGAGGAGGCCCCTGTTAAAGAACAAGGGTTCCCTGGGAGGAGCCATCACCCTAGAGCCTGCGCCAGAGCCTAGTATAGACTGATTCGTGGGTAAGTGGGCAGCAGGCCCCGGGGGACCTGACAGATGGGCTCTGTCTGAGAGGGAGAAGGGGGCTGGAGCCCGAGATTCTCCGGGACAGTGGATCTCAGCCCTCGACATGCATCAGAATTGCCCAGGAAGCCCGGCCCCCGGAGGTGTGGTTGGGCCCAGGTACTGGGATTTTCTCTCGAAAGCTCCCTGGAGAGTTGAACATGCAGGAGGGTTGAGATCCCCGCCCTGGGTGATGACCAGGGCATGATGTGGGGAACTGGGACAATGTTGGGGCATTGAGCTCTGGCCATGGGAGTGTGAGGATCTCTGGGAGGCCAGGAATACTGTTTTATCACCCAGAAACCTCTGGCTTGGAGCAGACTCCTCACCAGGCATTAGATGGACCAGAGTGCAGATGGATTTGTCTCCTGGTGTCAGAATTTGAAAGGTCTGCAACTTGACATGTAGACAAGACATGCCACTAAACTCACACAGGCTACTCCAAGAACCCTTGGGCTTCCTCCCATAACAAGAAGAAAGGCAGAGCAGAAACATTTCCTGAAGCTGAACATCTGCAGCTGGAAAGAAGTGAAAGCCTTCCCAGGTCCTGCACTGTCAGGAGCTCATGGACAGGTGTGGGACTGTTCTACATTATCTGACACCCACCTTTATCTCCTCTTTTCCAAAGAGATTGTGTCGAGTGCCTGCTGCTCCACTCTGGGAAACCTGACAACCAGACCTGCCACAGCCTGTGCAGGGATGAGGTGATCACATGGGTGGACACCATCGGTGAGTGTGCTGCTGCTGCCCGGGCAGCCACGGTTTTTCTCCTTCCTGGGGAGGAGGGTAGTTTTAGCCTTGAGTCAGGAGGCACCGCCCAGCCTTCCTGGGCATAACTGTGGGCTCCCCATGAGGAGCCGGTGCTGGAACCCTCATCCACAGCTGATGGGAATGTAGAATGGTACAGACTTTGGAAAGCAGCTTGGCAGTTTCCTAAAAAGTCAAACACAGAATCACCATACAATGTGCCAATTCCACTCCCAGGTATACAGCCTAGAGGATTAGGTCCATATGTCCATATAAAAATATGTACAAAAATGTTCACAGCAGCATTATTCACTATAGCCAAAGGTGGAAACGAACTGCGTGTCCATCAACGGATGAATAGAAGAGAAAACAAAGTGTGGTCCATCTACACAGTGGACGCTATTGAGCCACTAAGAGGTGTGAAGCACTGATACACGCTGCGGCACGGTGAGGCCTGACCACAGTGCGGGGCGAAAGCAGCCGTGTATTATATGGTTCTGTTCATATGCAATGCCCGACATAGGGAGAGCTATGGAGACAGAAAGCAGATTAGTGGCCTGATGCTAGGAGAAGGGAAAACTGGCATTGACTACTAACAGGTATGGATTTCTTTCTAGGGTGATGGAAATATTCAGAATTAGTGGGAATGGTTACACAACATTGTGAGTTCAGTATAACGACTGATTGTACACTTTAAAATGGTTTAAATGGTGAGGGGGAAATTATGCACCTTGAAAGGGAATCTGCGTCTCAGGCTCCCCTCACTGGCAGGCTTCCCCTCTATCTTCACCTCTGGCTTCTGCAAACTCCTGGCCCCCAGCTGCCTGTCTGTCTTGGTCCTAACTTACATCTTTTGTAGACTTCGTTGTTCCCACCTCCCTATTTTGACAGACTAGTCATGGCTTCTGAGGGCTTTTTGTCTTCGAGACAGGGTCTCTGTCACCCAGGCTGGAGTGCAGTGGCACCATCATAGCTTACTGGAAGTCTCGACCTCCTGGGCTCAGGCAAACCTCTTGCCTCAGCCTCCCAAGTAGCTGGGACCACAGGCATGTGCCACCATGCCTGGCAAATTTTTGTATTTTTTGTAGAGATGGGGTTTCACCATGTTGCCCAGGCTGGTCTCAAACTCCTGGGGTCAAGCAGTCCACCTGCCTCAGCCTCCTAAAGTGCTGCCATTACAGGTGTGAGCCACCATGCCTGGCTACTTCTTAGTATTTGAGCTATATATGCATCCAGCGCATATTCATTGAGTGCCTACTGTGTGCCAGGTGCTGTCTGTCTCCTCAGGAGACTGTGCGGAGTGGACCAGTCTGGTTCCTCACATGCCTGCCTTCCTGCCCCTGCTTCTGTCTTGCGGCTCAGGGCCTGGCCGACCTCAGGTTCTGCCTGCAGACCTGGGCTGGTTGCCCCTAACCAGGCACACATGGTCAGAGAGGGAAACAATGCCTTCCTGTGGCCCAACGACTGGTTCGCTTGGTTCATTGCAGTGACAGCCGTTCATGCACAGCTGCTTCCCAACCCAGTCCTCTGAGATAGAGCAGCAGACAAAGCTTATGTTCCAATCCATCATTTACCCTTTTTCTTCTTTCTTCCAGGCTTTTTTCATACACACACACTCACATGCTCACTCATACTCACCCAGCCCAGAAGGGAGCTGAGACAGAAAGTCCAGGGTTTCATGTCTGATAACCACACTAATTCATCTACTTCCAGGTTACAGCTCCGTCTAGCAGCGAGGTTGAAAAGGTTAAAAAGGCAAGAGCTGGAAAGCATTTACCGCCCTAGTGTTCACCTTCTGTTCCTCCCCAGGACCGACTGCCATCGCCGCCGCATTTCCTCACCCCTTGCCTCACTTTGCACTTCCCCTAGTTCCTTTCCTTCCAAAAAACAGCCTGCTAACCCTCTCCCAGGGAAGCCTTGGAATGTAGATAATGCCTGGAAAGGGGACTGTGACACTCCCACCTTGGGGAATGGCAGCGAGGGGGCAGGGAGTTGCTGAGGCAGCTTGAGGAAGGGGCTTCTTAATATGGAGGAGGGAGGCTGGGCCGCGTTGAGGGCTGGGCTGGGGACAGCCTGAGCTGCACACTGTCTCACTTTATCTCCGGGCATGGCCACCACAGTGGGCACCCGCCTCTCACCCAGTGTCCTCATTGCCCTGTGGTTCTTTTTGATTTTGCATCCCAGGAAGGAGTTGCTGCCTCTTGGCCTCTGTGGCCAGCTCTCAGCCCCAAGTGGCCTGGGCTGTTTCTCAAATATGAAGCCCCACTCAAGCCTCAAAGGGGGCTGGGATGGTTTCTTTCTTTCTTTATCCCTTTAATTTCCGTGGCCAATTCATTCACCCATTCCCACCCCGAAACCATTAAAACCTTCTGTTATTTCACATCACCCCCGACTAACACTTCAGAGGCTTGGAGATCCTCTAATGTGTTCCACGTGTCCCCAAAGCCATCTAAACTCAGCCCTGGGCCTGCATTCTTGGTGTGAGAAACCTGAACTCATCTTCAAAGGCCCAGCCTCCCCTTAAGACTTTCTGCCTGCACCCCCCATGGCCTTTCCTTCTTCAAGGCGCTCGGCTCCCTGCCCCGACCATCAGCGGCTGTGGGCTGCTCAGAGAGACTCAGGCCATTCCCGCTTGGTTTTCTTCCAGTGAAAGATGACCAGGAGGCTGTGCTTTGTTTCTACAAAACCGCCAAGGACTGCGTCATGATGTTCACCTATGTGGAGCTCCCCAGTGGGAAGTCCAACCTGACGGTCCTCAGGGAGCCAGGTAGGTGAGGGCTGCGAGGGCTCGGCCCACTCAGCCAGCCCTCAGTTCTGATTTCTGATGCCATTCCCTGCTCTGGGACCACTGCCCTTTCTCTCCTCATCTGCCTTTTCAAACTCCAGGGAGAGGAGGGATACAATTTCTTATTTTTCTTTTCTTTTTTTTTTTTTGACACAGGCTGTCACTGTGTCATCCAGGCTAGAGTGCAGTGGTGCCATCACAGCTCGCTGCAGCCTTGACCTCCTCGGGTTCAGGTGATCCTCCCACCTTAGCCTCCCGAGCAGTTGGCACTACAGGCATGCACCACCACACCGGGCTAATTTTTGTATTTTTTTGGTAGAGACAGGTTTTCACCATGTTGCCCAGGCTGGTCTCGAACTCCTGCTCAAGCCATCCACCTGCCTTGGCCTCACAAAGTGCTAGGATTACAGGTTTGAGCACTGCACCTAACCAGTACAATTTCTCATGAAGATCAGATCTGAGGTCACTGCTGCTCCACTCCTAGAGTTTAGAAGAAAGATAAATGTGCAGCTGGGGGCCCATTCTTGGGGCAAGCGCTAGTGGGGGTGTGAGTCAGGGCAATGGGAGTTATAGAAGGATAGGGTCCTGTCCCTGGGGAGGGTCTCATCTTGGAGGAGCACAGAGGTGAAAGTAACCACAGAACATACCTACCCTGCACAGCCAAAGGCAGCAAGGAGCTGCTGTGTTCTGCAGGAAGGGTGCAGGGCATCTAGACCACCAGGGCTGGGCAGGGTATCACTCAAGTCAGGGAGCATCCAACTCCACACACAGCCTGGGCGGGGCCACTGCTGCTTCCCAGCATGGATTCCAAGGACAACGGAGCACTGGGTTCAACATTCCTGCTGCTCCCATGCTCAGCTCCCAGAACCACTGAAGACGTCAAGCTTTAATCCAAATACCAACATTCTGCCTCTGCTTGGACCCAGGGACCAATAGCCTTTGCCTTGGAGTAACTGGAATATCTGATACCACCCCTTACATTCTTCTTGGGGGTGGGGAGGCAGGGGTGGAGCAGAAAAAGATTTGCTGTCTTCAATTGACAGCACTGCAAACTATTTTTCCAAATTGAGCCCAACCACATAATGTGCCTTCCTGAGGCCAGAGGCAGAGAGAAGTGTGGTACCAGCCTAGGATGCATGCCTGTAAGAATGAGGCTTTGTTTCCAAAGCTGTCTCTGAGGTTCTTTGAAAACAAGCACTTTTACTCCAAGGGACTCCACACTAAAGGCTTACAAATGTTGGCCCCCAGCCCAGACCTTGTGGAAGTGGCTTCATGGTACCTCCTGCCTGCCCAGTCTGCTCCTGAAACCATGTACATGAAAGCTGAGCGGGTCCAGCATCCCGCAATGGAGACTGGGCCAGGCGGGGCGTGGGTGCTGCCCATGAGGGGAAAGGCAGCCCTGCCCCAGGGCTGTCATCTAGACTTTGCCACACTTGCTGTGTGACTTTGGAACAGTCACTGTCCCTTTTGAATCTTTCATTTTTCGTACATTGGGGAAACCTTCCTGAGGACCTAAGGGAGAGCTGAGGAGAAGGCCTTTGGAAGGGGTGCAACTTTCATCTTGGAAATGCCTGCAGTTGAGTGAGAGGGGCATGGTGATGCTAGTGGCTTTGCTTACCATGCTTCTGGTCCCCCCAGAGTGTGGAAACACCCCCAACGCCATGACCATCCTCCTGGCTGTGGTCGGTAGCATCCTCCTTGTTGGGCTCGCGCTCCTGGCTATCTGGAAGCTGCTTGTCACCATCCATGACCGGAGGGAGTTTGCAAAGTTCCAGAGCGAGCGATCCAGGGCCCGCTACGAAATGGTAAGCATGTGGGAAATGGGAAGCAGAGGAGACTTCAAGCTCAGAGGCGTGGTTGAGTTCAGTGGCATGTTAGCCACTGACATTAGAGGCTCACTAATGTCTTTGGCATTAAAAACAAAAGAATCAACACCAGAAAGGCTGTGCCCAGTTCTGGACAGAGAGAATTGCACAGCCCCGGTGCAGAGTGACCTGCACAGATCCCTGTTCCAGACCCAGGTCAGGAAGGTCATGGGGGCAGAGGTGCTGGGCATGCCTCAGGAAGAGTCTGACCAGTCTCAGAGAGAGCACAGACCGACAGGAAAGCTCAGATTCTTATGGTCCATTACAACACTCACACCTGCAGTCTGGTCACCCCAGGCAGACTGCAAACGCCCAAAGGACTGAGCACAGAGTCAGTTTCTGAACCCGGGCTTGGTTTCTGTTAAAGCTGGAAGGGACTTCAGAGACCTTTTGACCCAACTCCTCCTTCCAGAGGTGGATAGTGAAAGCTTAGAGAAGGCGAGGGCTTTCCCAGGGAACACAGAGCTGTCCTAGAGCCCACGGCCGTCTCCTCCTGAGTGCTCTGCCTGCTGCTGTCGCGGGGGGCTGACCTGGGAAGGGACCCTAGGGCCTGTGTCTGTCGGTTTGAGTGTGTGAGCTAACATGTGTCCTCATCCTCTTCCCCACCATACTCTGCAGGCTTCAAACCCATTGTACAGAAAGCCTATCTCCACACACACTGTGGACTTCACCTTCAACAAATTCAACAAATCCTACAATGGCACTGTGGACTGATGTTTCCTTCTCCGAGGGGCTGGAGGGGGGATCTAATGAAAAGGTCAGACTAAAACGCCCTGCATGGCTGCTCGGCTTGATCACAGCTCCCTAGGTAGGCACCACAGAGAAGACCTTCTAGTGAGCCTGGGCCAGGAGCCCACAATGCCTGCGCAGGAAGGTGCCTGGCCATGTCACCTGGCTGCTAGGCCAGAGCCATGCCAGGCTGCATCCCTCCGAGCTTGGGATAAAGCAAGAGGACCTTGGCGCTCTCAGCTTTCCCTGCCACATCCAGCTTGTTGTCCCAATGAAATACTGAGATGCTGGGCTGTCTCTCCCTTCCAGGAGTGCTGGGCCCCCAGCCTGGCCAGACAAGAAGACTGTCAGGAAGGGTCAGAGTGTGTAAAACCAGCATACAATTTGGCTTTTTTCACATTGATCATTTTTATATGAAATAAAAAGATCCTGCATTTATGGTGTAGTTCTGAGTCCTGAGACTTTTCTGCATGATGGCTATGCCTTGCACACAGGTGTTGGTGATGGGGCTGTTGAGATACCTGTTGAAGGTACATCGTTTGCAAATGTCAGTTTCCTCTCCTGTCTGTGTTTGTTTAGTACTTTTGTAATGAAAAGAAACAAGATTGTTTGGGATTGAAAGTAAAGATTAAAACCAAAAGAATTTGTGTTTGTCTGATACTCTCTCTGTGTTTGTTTCTTTCTGAGCAGACTTAAAATGGTGCCCCCAGTGGGGATTGAAGTGACCGTGTACTTCCTCAGGGATGGGACACAAGCTGGTCTGATACTCCAGACAGCAGCTTGTCAAGTAAGCATGAGGTGCTCGGGGCAGTCAGGGCTGTGCAAGGGGTAACACTGAGCAGATACCTTTGGCCCCTTCCAGCTTTTACTGACAGAGAGTTCCAGGCTAGACACCATAAAAACCACCCCTTGGTCTCTCCCTCCCTTGTTCTGAGGGGCTGAGGCTGGAAATAGATTGTGCAGACAAGCAAGGGTTGAGTGGTAGTTCCCACACAAAGTCATCTCTTAAACATCATTAGCAATAGCAGTTCCCTTCCAAGGCCTCCCTTCACTCCCGAAACACTTATGTCCCACACAGGCCCAATGCAAAAAAACACATTTGAGCTTTTTTCCTGCAGGGCCATGAAGTCCCCTTAAGTTCCCATATCTGAGATGGTTGTCTAAACCTCTCCCCTTATGTACAGAAGAGGAAACTGATTCTCAGAGAGGGGAAGTGGCTTGCCCGAGTGTTAGGAGGTTACTGAATGACAAACTGTTCCTAAGACCCCATCTCATGCTGGCCAGAGGGCCAGCCTCCTCATTCCTGCTTGCTCTTAGAAAATCTTTCACTGATCATTTTTTGTCACTGGAATAACTTCAAGGTTATTATGCTTTCATTCCAAATGGATCTGTCCTCAGCTCTGGACCCAATTCCCCTTACTTCATTTTGGCAAACAGTAAGTCAAATAGTCAAATGCCTGTCACTACATAGAACTTATTACCTGGGGTAAATATGAACAGATTGAGTTTCCTTCATCTTGTGTAAATAGGATGAAATAGAGACCTGGTAACTTGGTGACACTGTTAAACTCTTTTTGGGATAAAGCCAAATGTAAATGAAAACATTAAACAGATAAATTGTGGCGTTGAGACTTTCTGAATTGAGAAAAATAAATGTAATTTTGGAAGAAACTTTGGGTTTCTCTCCTGTTTAATTTTGGGTTTCCTGGAGACAAATCATTAACTGGCTCAGAATCTCATTTTCTGTAAGGGCACGCCATTCCATTTTTTTTTTTTTTTCTGTAAGAGAGGGTCTCACTGGGTCACTCAGGCTGGAGTGCAGAGGTGCGATCTCAGTTCTCTGCAGCCTCAACCTTCTGGTCTCCCGTGATCCTCCCAACAGCCTCCTAAGTAGCTGGGACTACAGGTGTGCACCATCATGCCCAGATAATACTTTGTTTATTTTTTGTAGAGACAAGGTCTCACTATGTTGCCCAGGCTGGTTGGTCTAGAACTCCCAAGCTCAAGCGATCCTCCCACCTTGGCCTCCCAAGTGTTGGGATTACAGACGTGAGCCACCGTGCCTGGCCTGGGCACAACATTCTTGAGCCACAGATAGCAAAGGAGGATTTGTTCTAGTTCCACTTGACGTGGAAAGTGGGGGTGTTTTCGTCTGACGCCGAGGGATAGTAGGGAACCAGTGCTCACGGTGCCTTGCTGCCCCCTGCTGGAAGCTCTTGGGATGAGCTGTTTGGAGATCTGACTCCCGCCGACCCAACGTATGATTTTAAAGGTTATCCAGCGAACTGCAAGTGACCACAAAGATAATCTATTCCAAACGCTTCATTTCACAGCCCACCCCCAGATAGGTCATTTTGTAATTTTAAGATATTTTTATCAAAATGGGCCTTTGGCCGGGCACGGTATCTCATGCCTGTAATCTTAACACTTTGGGAGACCAAGGTGGGAGGATTGCCAAAGCCCAGGAGTTCGAGACCAGCCTGGGCAACACAATGAGACCCTGGCTCTACAAAAAAGAAAAAAAAAAAGTTAGGGCGTTCTCATTCACCTTGATTGACTAGTACTTTATTAAACTACTAATCGCTACCTCTGCCAGGGAAGAAATGTGATTTTTAAATTTGTTTAATTAGGATCAAAGCTTCAGGTGGTTATCAAGAAACTCTTGGGATGAATTTCAGGTAAGAGCAAACAGATGGGGAAAAACTGGCAGGGAGGACAGAAGGTCCTTCTCTGCTGGAGTATGCCCTTTAGCTCCTCCCTCTCCCTGGAGGACATCCAATACCATGGTTCCTACTTGCTTCTGAGGACATCCTTGTATACTCAGCTGTTATGGAATGGATTGTGTCCCTGCAAAAATGCATTTGTTGTAAGCCCTAAAGCCCCAACGTGATAGCATTTGGAGATGATGGAGCCTTTAAAGAATGAATTGCGATTAAATGAGGTCATAGGGTGGCACCCTAACTCAATGCAGCTGGTGTCTTTATAAGACCAGGTAGAGACCCCAGGGCTGCAGAGAGGAAAGGCTGTGTGAAGACACAGTGAGAAGGTGGCTGCCTGCAAGCCAACAGGAGAGGCCTTAGGGGAAACCATTTCTGCTGACACTTGATCTTGAACTTCCACAGCCTCCAAAACTATGAGAAAGTACGTTACAGTTGTTGAAACCACCCAGTCTGTGGTATTTTGTTACGGCAGCCTGAGCAGACTAATACAGCTAGTAACAAGCTTTGAGACTGGCAGAGAGGAGGCGGGGAGAAGTAGTAAAAGACGCAAAGGCAGTGACAGTGAGTGTTGCGATGAGGCTCCGGAAGAGGTGTTGCACCTGTGGGGTGTGAGGTGCCTGAGGAAGCTGGGGGTTTGTCCAGTGGGCACTGGAAATGCAGATAGGGCATGGCATGTAAACATGCCTGGAGCTGGGTCACTGCCTGCATGGAGGCTGTGAGCACTCAGACAGCTGTGGCCTGGCTGCGACTCAGCTTTGGGGCTCCTCTGGAGGTCCCCCAGCTGAGAAGGCCTAGTTAGGTCTCTCCCACCTGGCATCCTGTTCTCCCCCAGCTCTGGGGCTCCAGACTTCATAGTCAGGACCCCGCTCCTACTCAGGCCTTCAGACCCTCCAGGGGTACAGACATAGAGCTGGAGGGAGAAGAATAGGAGAGACAGCTGAGCAGGCACTCGTGCTGGTGAGGGGGCTGTGCCTGAGGAACAGTTCTTCTCAGACCCCAGAGGCTCTGCCTGCTCAGTTGCTGCTTTGGGAGGGACCCATGGGAAGCAGGGAAAGACAGTCGCTGCCTGGCCAGCCCCATCTGAGAGAGCCACCTCCGAGACGGGTTGGGTGATGTGTCAGTGAGAAGGCCTTCATATCCAATTTCTTTCTCTTGGATGTGAATGTCAGGAAGTCCATCTCTCCCCATGACTGATGCTTCCTTCTGTCATACAATGGGGCCTGTATAATCGGTTTGGTATCTTGATGGTTAGGAAGCTGGGAACCGAATGCATTTAGTGGACCAGAGACTGTTCATAACATGAGGACAAGAGAAAAAGAGGCTCGGGTTCTTAGTGCCACCCTTTTTCCTCTCAACCCAACCCCCCTGCCCCCTCCATTAACAACCCCCATCCTCTTCCTACCTTCCCCCTCCACACATGTCCTGATCCTTCTGATAGATGCCCGGCTGCATAACGTCTTCACTTTAAGATGCCTTGAATTCTTGGTGCAAAAAGGCAAGCTCTAAACTGCAAGGGGCAACCCATCAGGGGCGGCCACCTCACTGACCTGCTAGGGTAAGAGTTCCTGACCCTTTTGGGTCATGGGCTGCTTTGGCATTCTGGTGAATGCTACAGACACCCTTGTTAGAACAATGCCTATAAATGTGTAACAAAGAAGATGCTAAAAAGTCCAATCCTATTTCTCAGGGTTATCATCTCAGTTTGATTTCAAAAACACCCTCCCTGGAAGACACATCATTGAAAGCTTCATTGGTCCCACCCACAAAGAATATCAGACCCCTGTGACTGAAAGCAAACTCCTCATTTGATCCTCACAACTACCCCACAAATACCACATTCAGGGAAGGTATTTCCCCATTTTACAAAAGGGGAGATTGAGAACAGTCACACCTTGAGTGACGGTGAGACCCAAGCTCAAGAATCCCTTCTCTAGAGTCCTCTGCCCTGCACCTGCTCCGGGAAGAAGTCTGACTGTCTCTTCTTATTCCAGAATTCTGCCGCATGATTGGGGAGTCATCTGAGTCTCTGTCTTGGGGGCATACATCTCTACTGAAATAAAATGAAGTGCTCTAAGAGCAGACCGATACATTATAAAATCTCTCTCCTTCCTCCTTGAATCTTTCTCTTTTGTCCTCATCACATGAGCAGTCTCTGGTACACACATGTGGAGGCCAAGGCAACTCCATCTTGGAAGTGAATCTGCCATGTTGACTTCTGATTAACTCCTGTTCTGGAAAGCTCTCTAAGATTTCCAGTTTATCTATTGTTCCTTGTGTAAGAGTAGGTACTAACTAAACAACCTTGATGTTATTGTATTTACCACAAGTTCTGCCCTTAAGCAATTGTCCTACACACCCCTTCTTTTCACATCCATCTTTTCCCTGCGGTCTGTAGTCCTAGGTTTAGGGGATAATGGTTCAGGGATCCAACAACTTGTCTCACCACTGCCCAAGACACAGACATAGCTTCTGTTCTTAAGTCTCTATTAAATATTTCTTTCTGAGAAACTGGGTTTGTCAGCCTCTTTCTCTGACCTCTCAGCTTTCTCAGACTTTGAGGGGTAGGTGTGCATAGGCCTGCCAATGCAGAACAACACACGTTAACAAAAACCCCAAGAACTGTTCTATTTTTTTAAATGAAGGAAGATGACAACTGACACAAATGTCATGTTTCCTCGCATAGAAGTTCAATCCTTCAAAGACTCCTTTCCATTAGGGAGACACAACAGGTTGGCCTGGCAGGATTTCATATCAGGGAGGCCCCAGGCATGAGCTGACATGCGCTGGTTGGCATTCATGTCCTGACACATGATCATAAAACAATTTTTTAGAAAACGTGGGTGATGAGCTGCACCTTAAGGACCCAGGAGGACGGGAAGCCAGGGATACTTGGGTTTTCCTCCCACTCAGTGTCAGGCCTCTAAGTCCAAGCCAAGCCATCCCATCCCCTGTGACTTGCACGTATACGCCCAGATGGCCTGAAGTAACTGAAGAATCACAAAAGAAGTGAATATGCCCTGCCCCACCTTAACTGATGACATTCCACCACAAAAGAAGTGTAAATGGCCGGTCCTTGCCTTAAGTGATGACATTACCTTGTGAAAGTCCTTTTCCTGGCTCATCCTGGCTCAAAGAGCACCCCCACTGAGCACCTTGCGGCCCCCACTCCTGCCCGCCAGAGAACAAACCCCCTTTGACTGTAATTTTCCTTTACCTACCCAAATCCTATAAAACGGCCCCACCCTTATCTCCCTTCGCTGACTCTCTTTTCGGACTCAGCCCACCTGCACCCAGGTGAAATAAATAGATTTATTGCTCACACAAAGCCTGTTTGGTGGTCTCTTCACACGGACGTGCATGAAATTTGGTGCCAGGACTCGGATCGGGGGACCTCCCTTGGGAGATCAATCCCCCGTCCTCCTGCTCTTTGCTCCGTGAGAAAGATCCACCTACGACCTCAGGTCCTCAGACCGACCTGCCCAAGAAACATCTCACCAATTTCAAATCCGGTAAGCGGCCTCTTTTTACTCTCTTCTCCAACCTCCCTCACTATCCGTCAACCTCTTTCTCCTTTCAATCTTGGCGCCACACTTCAATCTCTCCCTTCTCTTAATTTCAATTCCTTTCATTTTCTGGTACAGACAAAGGAGACACGTTTTATCCGTGGACCCAAAACTCCGGCGCCAGTCACGGACTGGGAAGGCAGCCTTCCCTTGGTGTTTCATCATTGCAGGGACGCCTCTCTGATTATACATCCACGTTTCAAGGGTGTCAGACCACGCAGGGATGCCTGCCTTGGTCCTTCACCCTTAGCGGCAAGTCCCACTTTTCTGGGGAAGGGGCAAATACCCCAACCCCTTCTCTCCTTGTCTCTACCCCTTCTCTGCCTTTCCTGGGGCAGGGGCAAGTACCCCTCAACCCCTTCTCCTTCACCCTTAGCAGCAAGTCCCACTTTCCTGGGGCCGGGGCAAGTACCCCTCAACCCCTTCTCCTTCACCCTTAGCGGCAAGTTCCGCTTTCCTGGGGCAGGGCTAAGTACCCCCAACCCCTTCTCCTTCACCCTTAGTGGCAAGTCCCGCTTTCCTAGGGGGCAAGAACCCCCCAATCGCTTATTTCCACATCCCAACCTCTTATCTCTGTGCCCCAATCCCTTATTTCCATGCTCCAACCCCTTCTCTGCTTTTCTGGAGGGCAAGAACCCCCCACCCCTTCTTCATGTCTCTACTCTTCTCTGGGCTTGCCTCCTTCACTATGGGCAAGCTTCCACCTTCCATTCCTCCTTCTTCTCCCTTAGCCTGTGTTCTCAAAAACTTAAAACCTCTTCAACTCACACCTGACCTAAAACCTAAATGCCTTATTTTCTTCTGCAATGCCGCTTTACCCCAATACAAACTCGACAGTAGTTCCAAATAGCCGGAAAACGGCACTTTGAATTTTTCCATCCTACAAGATCTAAATAATTCTTGTCGTAAAATGGGCAAATGGTCTGAGGTGCCTGACATCCAGGCATTCTTTTACACATCAGTCCCTTCCTAGTCTCTGTGCCCAGTGCAACTCGTCCCAAATCTTCTTTCCCTCCCGCCTTTCCCCTCAGTCCCAACCCCAAGCGTCGCTGAGTCTTTCTAATCTTCCTTTTCTACAGACCCATCTGACCTCTCCCCTCCTCACCAGCCCAAGCTAGGTCCCAATTCTTCCTCAGCCTCCGCTCCTCCACCCTGTAATCTTTTTATCGCCTCCCCTCCTCACACCTGGTCTGGCTTACAGTTTCGTTCCGTGACTAGCTCTCCCCCACCTGCCCAGCAATTTATTCTTAAAAAGGTGGCTGGAGCTAAAGGGATAGTCAAGGTTAATGCTCCTTTTTCTTTATCCCAAATCAGATAGCGTTTAGGCTCTTTTTCATCAAATATAAAAATCCAGCCCAGTTCATGGCTCGTTTGGCAGCAACCCTGAGACGCTTTACAGCCCTAGACCCTAAAAGGTCAAAAGGCCGTCTTATTCTCAAAATACATTTTATTACCCAATCTGCTCCCGACATTAAATAAAACTCCAAAAATTGGAATCTGGCCCTCAAACCCCACAACAGGACTTAATTAACCTCACCTTCAAGGTGTACAATAAAAAAAAAAAAAAAAAAAAAAAAGTTGCAATTCCTTGCCTCCACTGTGAGACAAACCCCAGCCACATCTCCAGCACACAAGAACTTCCAAACGCCTGAACCGCAGCGGCCAGGCGTTCCTCCAGAACCTCCTCCCACAGGAGCTTGCTACACGTGCCAGAAATCTGGCCACTGGGCCAAGGAATGCCCGCAGCCCGGGATTCCTCCTAAGCAGCGTCCCATCTGTGTGGGACCCCACTGAAAATCGGACTGTTCCACTCACCTGGCAGCCACTCCCAGAGCCCCTGGAACTCTGGCCCAAGGCTCTCTGACTGACTCCTTCCCAGATCTTCTCGGCTTAGCGGCTGAAGACTGACACTGCCCGATCGCCTCGGAAGCCCCCTAGACCATCACGGATGCCGAGCTTCGGGTAACTCTCACAGTGGAAGGTAAGCCCGTCCCCTTCTTAATACGGAGGCTACCCACTCCACATTACCTTCAAGGGCCTGTTTCCCTTGCCTCCATAACTGTTGTGGGTATTGACGGCCAGGCTTCTAAACCTCTTAAAATTCCCCAACTCTGGTGCCAACTTAGACAATACTCTTTTAAGCACTCCTTTTTAGTTATCCCCACCTGCCCAGTTCCCTTATTAGGCTGAGACACTTTAACTAAATTATCTGCTTCCCTGACTATTCCTGGACTACAGCTACATCTCATTGCCGCCCTTCTTCCCAATCCAAAGCCTCCTTTCCGTCCTCTTGTATCCCCCCCACCTTAACTCACAAGTATAAGATACCTCTACTCCCTCCTTGGCGACCGATCATGCACCCCTTACCATCTCATTAAAACCTAATCACCCTTACCCGGATCAATGTCAATATCCCATCCCACAGCATGCTTTAAAAGGATTAAAGCCTGTTATCACTTGCCTGCTACAGCATGGCCTTTTAAAGCCTATAAACTCTCCTTACCATTCCCCCATTTTACCTGTCCTAAAACCAGACAAGCCTTACAAGTTAGTTCAGGATCTGCGCCTTATCAACCAAATTGTTTTGCCTATCCACCCCGTGATGCCAAACCCATATACTCTCCTATCCTCAATACCTGCCTCTACAACCCATTATTCTGTTCTAGATTTCAAACACGCTTTCTTTACTATTCCTTTGCACCCTTAATCCCAGCCTCTCTTTGCCTTCACTTAGACTGACCCTGACACCCATTAGGCTCGGCAAATTACCTAGGCTGTACTGCCACAAGACTTCACAGACAGCCCCCATTACTTCAGTCAAGCCCAAATTTCATCCTCATCTGTTACCTATCTTGGCATAATTCTCGTAAAAACACATGTGCTCTCCCTGCTGATCGTGTCCGACTAATCTCCCAAACCTCAATCCCTTACAAAACAACAACTCCTTTCCTTCCTAGGCATGGTTAGTGCAGTCAGAATTCTTACACAAGAACCAGGACTGCACCCTGTAGCCTTTCTGTCCAAACAACTTGACCTTACTGTTTTAGCCTAGCCCTCATGTCTGCGTGCAGCGGCTGCTGCTGCTTTAATACTTTTAGAGGCCCTAAAAATCACAAACTATGCTCAACTCACTCTACATTTCTCATAACTTCCAAAATCTATTTTCTTCCTCATACCTGACGCATATACTCCGTGGCTCCTTCAGCTGTACTCACTTTGTTAAGTCCCACAAGTACCACTGTTCCTGGCCCAGACTTCAATCTGGCCTCCCACATTATTCCTGATACCACACCTGACCCCCATGACTGTATCTCTCTGATCCACCTGACATTCACCCCATTTCCCCATATTTCCTTCTTTCCTGTTCCTTACCCTGATCACGCTTGATTTATTGATGGCAGCTCCACCAGGCCTAATCGCCACACACCAGCAAAGGCAGGCTATGCTATAGCACAAGCCACTAGCCCGCCTCCTAGAACCTCTCATTTCCTTTCCATCGTGGAAATCTATCCTCAAGGAAATAACTTCTCAGTGTTCCATCTGCTATTCTACTACTCCTCAGGGATTATTCAGGCCCCCTCCCTTCCCTACACATCAAGCTCGAGGATTTGCCCCCACCCAGGACTGGCAAATTAGCTTTACTCAACATGTCCCGAGTCAGGAAGCTAAATACCTCTTAGTCTAAATAGACACTTTCACTGAATAAGTAAAGGCCTTTCCTACAGGGTCTGAGAAGGCCACCACAGTCATTTCTTCCCTTCTGTCAGACATAATTCCTCAGTTTAGCCTTCCCACCTCTATACAGTCTGATAACAGACCAGCCTTTATCAGTCAAATCAGCCAAGCAGTTTTTCAGGCTCTTAGTATTCAGTGAAACCTTTATATCCCTTATGGTCCTCCGTCTTCAAGAAAAGTAGAATAGACTAAAGGTCTTTTAAAAACACACCTCACCAAGCTCAGCCACCAACTTAAAAAGGACTGGACAATACTTTTACCACTTTCCCTTCTCAGAATTCAGGCCTGTCCTCGGAATGCTACAGGGTACAGCCCATTTAAGCTCCTGTATAGACGCTCCTTTTTATTAGGCCCCAGTCTCATTCCAGACACCAGACCAACTTAGACTGTGCCCCCAAAAAACTTGTCATCCCTACTATCTTCTGTCTAGTCATACTCCTATTTCACCGTTCTCAACTACTCATACATGCCCTGCTCTTGTTTACACTGCCGGTTTACACTGTTTCCCCAAGCCATCACAGCTGATATCTCCTTGTGCTATCCCCGAACTGCCACTCTTAACTCTTGAAGTAAATAAATAATCTTCGCTGGCAGGACTATGCTGAATCTCCTTAGGCACTCTCTAATCAGATGTCCTAGGTCCTCCGAATTCTTAGACCTTTTATACCTGTTTTTTTCCTTCTGTTATTCCATTTAGTTTCTCAATTCATCCAAAACCATATCCAGGCCATCACCAATCATTCTATACAAGTGTTTCTTCTAACATCCCCACAATATCACCCCTTACCACAAGACCTCCCTTCAGCTTACTCTCCCACTCTAGGTTCCCACGCCACCCCTAATCCCGCTTGAAGCAGCCCTGAGAAACATCGCCCATTCTCTCTCCATACCACCCCCCAAAAATTTTCGCCACTCCAATACTTCAACACTATTTTGTCTTATTTTTTCTTATTAATATAAGAAGGCAGGAATGTCAGGCCTCTGAGCCCAAGCCAAGCCATCCCATCCCCTGTGACTTGCACGTATACGCCCAGATGGCCTGAAGTAACTGAAGAATCACAAAAGAAGTGAATATGCCCTGCCCCACCTTAACTGATGACATTCCACCACAAAAGAAGTGTAAATGGCCGGTCCTTGCCTTAAGTGATGACATTACCTTGTGAAAGTCCTTTTCCTGGCTCATCCTGGCTCAAAGAGCACCCCCACTGAGCACCTTGCGACCCCCACTCCTGCCCGCCAGAGAACCCCCTTTGACTGTAATTTTCCTTTACCTACCCAAATCCTATAAAACGGCCCCACCCTTATCTCCCTTCGCTGACTCTCTTTTCGGACTCAGCCCACCTGCACCCAGGTGAAATAAACAGCTTTATTGCTCACACAAAGCCTGTTTGGTGGTCTCTTCACACGGACGCGCATGAAACTCAGCACGTTTTCTCAGGGTCTCTTTTCAGCTCAAGCCACAAGGACTGTAGGCTTGATTTCAGTTGGGAGACATCCCCCATTGGATGGCACTGGAGTTGAAGAGGGGAAGAAGGCAATAGAAGTGAGGAAGAGGTAATGCTATAGCCCAAGAAGAGAGCACAGGGGCTTGGGGAAGTCAGAGGGCAGCAAGATGGTGGGAGTGAGGGAAGTGTCAACAGAAATAGTGGAACTCTGTAAAATATTTGAAGAGATTCTGAGCCAAATATGAGTGACCATGGCCCATGACATAGCCCTCAGGAGGTCCCAAGAACATGTGCCCAAGGTGGTCAGGGTGCAGCTTGGTTTATATATTTTAGAGAGGCATGAGACATCAATCAAATGCATTTAAGAAATGCATTGGTTTGGTCCCGAAAGGCAGAACAACTCAAAGCCAGGGGCAGGGGGGAGGGGTGGGGGGGGTAGGGGGGGCTTCCACGCTATAGGTCAATTCAAACATTTTCTGGTTGACAATTGGTTGAGTTTGTCTAAAGACCTGGGATTGATAGAAAGGGAATGTTCAGGTTACGATCGTGGAGACAAAAGTACTTTGAAGTGTCTTGTAAGTGGCTGCCCTTAGAGACAATAGATGACAAATGTTTCCTATTCAGATCTTAATCTCTTTAGGATTGGGAGAGTCTGGAAGATAAAGATCTAGCTATGTTAATAGAGATTCCTTACAGATGCTAATTTCCTCCCACAAAGAACAGCTTTGCAGGGCCATTTCAAAATATGGCAAATAAACATGTTGGGGGTAAAATATTTTTATTTTCTTCCTTGTCTCATAAGGTTATACCAGAGTCAGGTTGGAAAATAAGTCATGATATATAGGGTTAAATAAAACCCATCTGATAAAAATTTATGACTTGTAGGGCATGACTCCCCAGACCCCTTAGATAGGAATGTGGGCAAGATAAAAAAAAAAAAAATCAGAGTTTAGTCCTCAGAAGGAAGAAGAAAGGATAAGGGAGGAAAGGAGGTCAAAGACTATCTATACCGGTTTTCCTTGAGCAAATGCAATGAGGCAAATTTGAATTTTTAGGCCATCTATTCAGGTTGAAAAGAACCCATATTTTTATGTATTTTTTTTTTCTACTTCAAGTATCTATTCAAGTTGTGGCAGAAAACATTGCTAAGTTCCAGGTAAACAAGGACAGCATGTCCTGTTAATAAACACAATCATTTCAGGATCCCCCCCCGTCTCACCCTGCAGGGCTGCTAAGTGCAGGGAGACAACGCAGTGTTGGGACGTTGGAGGCAGGACTGTGGAGCTGTCTGTGCACATGGGCACCCCCGAAGACATGGTTGTCCTCATGAGAACCTTGGTTGTGTGGCCCATCCACTTCCCACTGACTGTCCTTACCTGACGATTGAGACTCTCAGGCCCACCAGGTCTGCTTCTCAGCTAACTCCCATGCCCTTTTCAGAAAAACAGGAGAATTCAGCTTCTCTATAATGTTACTCTGGAGCCACAGGAAGCTCAGGCCACCTCAGGTTCTGTCCCAGACACACATGGCCTAAGTCCACTGCCCTGCGCCGAGCTGGGGCGAGGGATCTCTGGATCTTCACTGCTCTCCTGGGCTCCCCCCAACCCCAGCGCTGAAAAACATGACACAGACCTCCTCTGCTGACAGTTCCCCACCCTTATTTTGGGTGTGGACTGCCCTTCCTCCCTGGGATTAAGCAGCAGCACGCAAGAGCCCACACCAGGATCTGACTCTGAGGAGCCCTCTGCCTCTTGTCTAGAGGAAGACTTTCCCCTTGGTGGGAAGGAGAGGGCTAGACAAATGTGCTTCTAAACCAGACTTATGCCAAAACCTTGAACTTTAGAAGTTAAAAAATATTCTAATTATTTTGTTTCTCTTTGTATTTCTATTGTGGCCTTCCTTTGGAAGGGTTATGGGGAAAACAAAGGGATTGCAGGGTAACTCACACAAGGCCAAATTACAAATGTGAGAGGCCCTATGATCTAAGAAAAATATGGCATTCTACATCCTGTAACCCAAAATAAAATCTGCATTTAATAAACAGCATCAATTATAAAATAAATGTAAAGAACTCCAACAGGTCGGGCGCAGTGGCTCACACCTGTAATCCTAGCACTTTGGGAAGCCAAGGCAGGAGGATCACTTGAGCTAAGGAGTTTGAGACCAGCCTGGGCAACATAGTATTATTTATATATACTATTATATCTAATATATATAACTGTTAAAAAATATATTTTAAAAATATAACTCCAACGAGTCCTGATTTTTCTCATGCTTTGTGTTTAGTATCAGATTCCTTCAAAAAGGAATGCCCTTTCTCATTCAGCCCTGGCACTGAAGACACTATTCATACCCACCTGTTAAGGGGCAAAGGAACCAAGCTGCAGAGTGTCCATAGGGTTACTCATGGTCATTTTCAATGACTGACACTCGGTCCACTGTGTTAAAGTACAGGATTCACACAAGACCAAGCAGCTACTTCGCTGGGAGAGATCACTGATGCAGCCAGAGGTGATGGTTGGGAAGGCAGAAGACTGGTTCTTGGTGGAGCCCAGTTTTTGTCTTCCTGGTAACCAGAATGGATCCAGAGAGCTGCAGCAAGTTAAATATACTTAGCTAGATATTGCTGTGTAATAAACCACCCTGGAACTATACGGCATGCACTACTAAGCATTTATCATGCTCCCAGGCTTACAGATCAGCTGGGGCTTTCATACATTGGATGGGGGAGGCTGGAGTAGGCTCTGCTCTACTTTCTCTTGCTCTTCAGAAGCCATGGGCTAAGCAGGGCATATTCTTCCCATGTGGTGGCAGAAGCCAGAAAGGGGTGAGCAGAAACACAAGAGTTCGGGCTCAGGCTCCAAACTGGTACTGAGTGACTCCCACCCACCGGGCACTTTGGATGAGAACTGCACCCAGGCCAGCATTAGCAGCTAGCTCAGCCGCCAGCACCCTCTGCTGTTGGCTCTCCTGTGGCTGCACCCCTGGCAGCCAGGTCTGATGACCCAGATGGCAACCACTGTAACTGGAGTGGTTGTGGGCTCTGCTGTCGGGCACACACTGAGTCACAGTGAGAACCCCCTCCACCGTCTCTACAAAAAATTTTAAAAATTAACCAGCTGTGGTGGTGCACGCCTGTAGTTCCAGCCACTCGAGAGGCTCTCGAGAGCTACTTGAGCCCAGGTCAAGGCTGCAGTGAGCCGTGATGTACTCCAGCCTGGGCAACAGAGTGAAGACCCTGTATCAAACAAACAAACAAAACAAAACAAAACCAAACAAAACAAAAAACCGGCCCTAGACCTACTTTTGGCAGATTTTCTTAGAGCTGACTCAGTAGCACGAGGGTGAGTGTTGGGACTGAGATCCACAGGCTGGCTGTGAGACTGAGCAGATCCCTTTACGATTCTGGAGCTACACTTTGGGAGCTCTAAAATAAGAGGAAGTGCACCAAATAGTTTCTTAGGTTCCTCCAGTGCACACATACACACACACAATCTATGGGCTTATGTTTTGCAGAATGCCTCGAGTAGCTGGAGAGGCTGGGGGATGGCGTTCTCCACTCCATCAGTCTCACAGACATTCTGTGCACCCCATGGAGACATGGGGTCCCTATATTCCCCACTAAGACCAGGAGTTACAATGCCCAGAGATCATGTTCTGTAAATATTCCTTGACTGAGAAAGGGTTAAACTATCTAATGCCTCCAAAACACTTCAATGCTGAAGAACAGCGCTTGTATAGCCCAAGTTCTTCTCTGCCTGAATCAACTTGTCCTCTAAAGCTTTGATGCCAGACTGGGATTCTGCTTAGGTAAGAGGCCTGCAGTACTGGGCTGACTCTTCACAATAGAAATACAAATCAGAAACAGATCACTTGAGGCACCCATTAGAAATGCACACGCCCAGGCTGCTGGGCAAACCATAGATCTGCTAACGCAGAATCTCTGATGGTGTGGGGCACAAGGACCTACACTTTCAATAAGTGGCAGGGGCTGGGTGATTATTTGAGCCTCCTCTCATTTCCCCTCAAATCACCTTAGCAGGGGTCCTAAAAATAGGGTTCATCAACAGGAACAGTGCCTGTGTCCTGGAGATGGCAGGAGCCCACATTTCTAAAGGACAGGAGCATGTGACTCTCAGCAGGAGGAGGCAGACCTCAAGGCTGTCTCACTGCAGAGGCAGAAATGTGAATAGCCAGTGCAGAGGTTCTCAAAGTCCAGTCCCTGCACAGGCAACCGCAGCATCACCTGGGACCTTTTTGGAAATGCAAATTCTCAAGCCCCATCCCAGAGCTACCCAGAGTCAGAAACGCTGGGGTTGGTCTGGGTACCTGTTTTGACAAGACTCCAGGTGACTCTGATACCTGCTAAAGTGGGAGAACCACTGACACATGGAAGTGACAGCCAGGGAGGTGGGCGCCTGAGACCTCAGCACATCACTCCAAAGGCCTCTCAACACTGAAGACACCTAAGAGATTCCTGCAAGTTTTTGTCAGAAAATTCTGCTCCCCTTCATGACTTTTGGCTTCCCCAGAGTAGCCCTGAGGGCCAACTCCCTTCCTGCTCCTTCTGTGGCCACTTCTTCCTTGAGAGTTGATCTCTCTCCCACAGACAGCATTTCCCTGGAGATGCAGCACTGGGGACATGAAGCCCAAATTGGGCCTTAGAGCAGAAGCTCTTGAAGTAAAAACTTCAGGAGGGAATAAAATAAAAACCTGAGTTAAAAATCCTAGGCTTGTAGTCCCAGCTACTCGGGAGGCTGAGGCAGGAGAACTGCTTGAACCAGAGAGTCAGAAGTTGCAGTGAGCCGAGATCGTGCCACTGAACTCCAGCCTGGACGACAGAGTGAGACTCTGTCTCAAAAAAAAAAAAAAAAAAAATCATAGGCATTCCTCTGAGTCATTAGAGAAGAGTGGGCCACCAGCTGACAAGGGTGGGGAAATGGCTGATCCTGTGCCACTTCCTGCAGGTGGGCCCCAAATGAGAAGGAATGTGAGTGTGCTGGTGCAATGAGCACCAGGACGGCCCTCACCCTGCCCCTGCTCAAACACCATCTTGAATGTGCGCTTTCTCTTTATTATTAATGAAGGCTTACCTCCCCTCTACTAATGACAGTTGGGACAATTATGTGGGATCCTTAAGCAAATGCCCAAATGGAACCTTAGACCTCCTAATTGTGAAGTCAGTCACTGTCACTTGTGTTACCACTGGTCCATAATTGCTGGCTAGGGGAAAAAATGAGCCCAAATCCCAACTCCAGTTGTTGAAATACAGCCAGATACTAGCTCAGGAGCTGAGCTATAGTCACCTTCCCCTTCCCCACCTTCCCCACCTTCCCCACCTTCCCCACCTTCCCCACCTTCCCCTCTTTGGAGAGTGAGCAATGGCAGTTCTAGGAACCAGCCCATGTGGATACCTGGACTGTCACTTTTAGGCCAGAGATGGAGGAGAATGGCTAACAATTAGATATTATTTGGGCAACACATGAGACAGAGAATACAGGACACAAGAAAAGCTGTGCTGACTTTAGCCTCCTGGTGCCCTAGAATTTTTGTCTTACTGCAATTAGGCTGGGCACAGTGGCTCACACCTGTAATCCCAGCACTTTGAGAGACTGAGGCAGGAGGATCGCTTGAGCCCAGGAGTTGATACCAGCCTGGGTAACATGGCAAGATCTCATCTCTATAAATAATAAAGAAGTTTAGCTGGACGTGGTGGTGCATGCCTATAGCACCAGCTAATCTGGAAGCTGAGGTGGGAGGATCACCCTAGGAGGTCGAGGCTGCAATGAGCTGTGATCTCACCACTGCACTCCATCCTGGGTAACAGAGCGAGATCCTGTCTCAAAATAAATAAATAAATAAATAAAAGAATAACAAAGCAGTCTAGTCCCAAGGAGAGATAGGAAGGATCCTCAAATGTGGAAGACCCTAACCCAGACAGGACTGTGGCTGTCTAACAAACACCAGTCTCAAAAAAAGCAAGCTTAAGAATGAACTTATCATAGTATCAATGCAGTGATAACAAATTACTCAATATTTCCTAAAGACCATGAGAACTCCAGAACCCATTCTTACACAGGCCCTGTGGAAGAATCCAAGCAGGAATAATTGGATTATTTCCAACCAGTCACTTTCAGGGGGACCATGTATCTTCAACGTCTTCACAAAAATGTATCTGAAGCACTCAAACACCAAGTCTACTCAAATATGCTTCCCAAGCAGCTTTTCTGTACATCTCCGCTGCTTCCAGACAATCAGCTGCCGAGATTATGCCGCGACCTACAATGATGATATCGGAACCTCGTTTGCCAATAACTTCTTGTGGGCTATTGTACTGTTGGCCAAGATTATCTCCTGCAAGAAACACAAAAACTACTGTTTCACATAATACAAAAATCAGAAAACCTGTCACATGATTTCTCTGAAAAAGTATCTAACCAGCTTTAAATAAAAACATGCCCCTACTTTCGTTCCCCTTTTGTACAGCAACTGGGTAAAAACAGGAGCTGAAGAGACTCACTGGGTAGGCCAGAGACGTCAAATGGAGAAAGATGCTCACCAACTCCTTTTCAATGGTAAAGTTTATTTTATTTATTTATTTTTATTTTTATTTTTATTTTTTTTTTTGAGACGGAGTCTGGCTCTGTCCAGGCTGGAGTGCAGTGGTGCTATCTTGGCTCACTGCAAGCTCCACCTCCCGGGTTCACGCCATTCTCCTGCCTCAGCCTCCCAAGTAGCTGGGACTACAGGTGCCCGCCACCATGCCTGGCTAATTTTTTGTATTTTTTAGTAGAGATGGGGTTTCACCCTGTTAGCCAGGATGGTCTCGATCTCCTGACCTCATGATCCGCCCGCCTCGGCCTCCCAAAGTGCTGGGATTACAGGCATGAGCCACTGCGCCCGGCCCTATTTATTTATTTATTTATTTATTTATTATTTATTTTTGAGACAGAGTCTTGCTTTGTCACCCAGGCTGGAGTGCAATGGCACAATCTTGGCTCGCTGCAACCCTGCCTCCCAGATTCAAGCGATTCTCCTGCCTCAGCCTTCCAAGTAGCTGGGATTACAAGTGTGCACCACCACGCCCCGCTAATTTTTGTATTTTGAGTAGAGACAGGGTTTCACCATGTTGGCCAAGCTGGTCTTGAACTCCTGACCTCAGGTGATCTGCCCACCTCAGCCTCACAAAGTGCTGGGATTATGAGCGTGAGCCACCGCACCCAGCCTCATTTATTTTATCATTATTTTTTCATGTAATTTTTTTCCAGAAGCATAGATTCAAGTTGCCCTAAATATTCACTCCCTCAATGTCAAATTTTACATCAACTGTAGCTTAACAATATATTAAAAAAAGTAAAACTCATATATTGCTAAGAAAGGTTCAATATCAAAAAAATACAATAAAGATTGGCCTCACAATTGAAGAAAATTTTAGCACACATCTCAGAATCACCACAAGGCACCGTTGAGCAAGTCTAACCCGACCACTACCATATACAAGAATCCCATCAAGTGGTCACACAGACTATCCATAAACCCGAATCCTTAAATTTTGCTTTTTTGTTTTATTAAATTCTGCTGTTCCAGAAGCATTCTGTTAAATGGCATATTATCTTCCAAATCCAAGATACTTTAAGTATTCTTAAAAGCCTAGACCCTAACTATAGTATCTAGTCAAACAATTATTAGGGCTCATGAATAAGGGCTTATAAGTACAGAGTGTTTACTCTGTGCCAAGACATTGTGTTAAATATTCTACATGTTATCTCATTAAAGCCTCCTGATTACCTTATGAGGTCAATACTGTTATCATCCCCATTTTACAGACAATGAGACTAAAAGAAGTAAACTGACTTGTCCAAAGATACGTAGTTACCAAAGGGCTCATTCATTATTGTTCTAGACTAAGAAGGCTTTTCTTAAGCAAGTGTATAATAACATGCAAAGTTTTATTTTGCCTGCCGTGGGTAAAGAAGCATTTTTGGAAGAGCCACGACCAGTAACCAGATTTACCTCCTGCTTCCAACTGAACTCCTGGAGTCAAGTGAAGAAATTCTGGTTTCATGCTTACTCGGGAGCCAGAAATAAAACCAACAACAAATTCAGAGTGCTCCTCAGCCATTCTAACCTAAATGGAATGTAATAGGACATATTACAAGAAAACAGTTAATCACACAGAATAAAAGTAAAAATATGCTCTATTTTTTCAAAACTTAAAAAAAAAAAAAAAAAAAAAAAGACATGAGGTCCCCCTATATTGCCCTGGCTGGTCTTGAACTCCTGGGCTCAAGGGATCCTCCTACCTTGGCCTCCCAAAGTGCTGGGGTTACAGGTGTAAGTCACCATGCCCAGCTTATGCCCTATTATCTAGTTAGAAACTTCGCTGTATTATAGATGCCTTTTCTCATTCCATATATATAAAGTTACTGTATCTGAAACAGGTCATCTTAGATAGAAACCATAATAAAACACATCTGCTTCATTAAGACTCTGAGATGACCCTTTCCCTTCCCTTCCCGCAATAAACCATACGTAAAACAGAAATCCTATACTATGTGCATCTAAAATCAAGATGCTGCATAATTTCTTACTTCTAATAACGCTTGGTGACCCACCTACTTCCAAAAAGGATTTGAGGCGAGTACTCTAGAACATATTATAATGGTATGAAACCACATTCAAGGCTTACTGACTATCTACAGATGGGGTACTCCATATCCAAAGGCAGCTGTCACGTAAAGAACAGCTACGCTTTCAAGAGCTAAAGAAATCTCACCTCTACCACTTTCCCTCTTCTGTAACATGAACTGGTCTCCCCAATTTCTATACTATTATCTCACATTCATAAAAGTCTCTTTAGAAGGTCTGCCTGGCTTTCTGATTCGGTAGGTACTTTCCCCAAGATGTGACTCCCGTACTTCCCTTCTTATTTGATACTTCCCGGAGACCAGACTCAGTACCACCACTGCACTCCAGCCTCGGTACCAGACTCAGTACCACCACTGCACTCCAGCCTCGGTACTTCGAGACCTGAGACACACATTGATACATTCATTCTTGCCACCAAGTACTACTGCCAACAAACAAGTCATGTCTTGTCCTTGAGCCAGACCCAGACTCCCAGAATGCCGAATATTAAAACTGACTCATGGCCCCTGTGCTTTTGAGACTTGGGAAATCAAGACATTTATAGTCAATTCAGGGATAGGGTTAAAACCTGACTGTAGGGCCATATGAGTTAAGTCTCCAGATAGTCTGAAATAATATGAAAAAATGGAAATCCTTTACTTCTAGAATCTTCACATGGGTGAAAAAAATCATGGGGATTTTCTTGGGGCTTTTTATTTTTAATTTTTTTTGATAGGCTCTTCCTCTTGCCCAGGCTGAGGTAAAGTGGCATGATCATGGCTCCCTGCAGCCTTGAACTTCAAGCTCAAGCGATCCTCCCACCTCAGCCTGGGACTATAGGCACGTACCACCAAGCAGCTGGGACTACAGGCACGTACCACCATGCCTGGTTATTTTCTTTTTCATTTTTTTGTAGAGAGGAGATCTCACTATGACGTCCAACTCCTGGCCTCAAGCAATCCTCCCGCCTTGGCCTCCCAAAGTGCTAGGATTACAGGTGTGAGCAACTGCGCCCAGCCCCCCATGGCAATTTTTTAAAAGTAACATTATATTCTAAAATATCTGACAAGAATAAGAGAAAGCCACTGCACGTGGGCTGCTGTCACAGGAATGTGCATCTCTGTAGGACTCGGGAGATTCTGAGAAACTGCACGTCTGGGAAGCTCTTCTCATCCTCTCTCAATTCATGGTAAGATGAAAAAGACACTATCTTAAAGTCCTGGTAGATTTAGTAAGTGTTTGTTTGACTAACTATCCAAGAGATAGTTTCTCTTGGAGTATAATTCAAATTTCTGAAGTGTCCACTACATGATATAAAATGCTATTAACTATCAAGGAATTCTATCCAACTAGTATTAATATACTGTCACACTAACAAGAGCTGGATTTTTTTTTTGGCAGAGGTTCCAGAGACGCCAGATTAGGAGGCGTCTTCTTGCCCTATAACATGCAGCATAGCAGCCCCTGCCCCCTCACCCAGTCCCCCCACCACTTACCGCTGCTCTAGTGTAGTCCCCAGTGGCCAGGGAACCGGTGGAGCTCATTTCCGCAATAAGGAGGCACCCCCGATGCAAAGGCAGGCCCACTTCTTGCAGGCCTTTCACAACTCCTGAGCCTGGCACCACGTGAGCATTTACTAGATCTGCCCAGGAAGCTATTTTAAAGACACCTCCTAAGAAGAAGGGGGAAAAAAGATATTTGCTGATTTTCAAACAAAACCTCTAACCTCTTGTCCAATCAACCAACTACAATATGAAATAATCTCCCAGTAACATGTTAATGAGAGAATCAAACTCTTCAGGAACTTTAGTGACTGTCAGCAGACCCATGGTTCCATCTGTGAAAACTGTATCTGTTATTTAGGTAAGTAGCTGGGTGAGAGATCACAATGAGAAAAAAAATTTCAAGGTCTGCGCTTGGCTTATCTGGAACACTAACAGGACTGTTTTTCCTTGAAGGCTGAAGCTCATGACCACAAATAAAGCTCATGCTATGAGAAAGGGACTTCACTGAAGACAAACATTTATTGATATCAAGGATAACATTTAAAAATTCCTCTTGAAGCTGGACATGGTGGCTCATGCTTGTAATCCCAGTACTTTGGGAGGCTGAGGTGGGCAGATTGCTTGAGTTTAGGAGCTCGAGACCAGCCTGGGCAACATGGCAAAACTCCATCTCTACCAAAAATACAAAAAAATTAGCTAGGTGTGGTGGCGCATGCCTGTGGTCCCAGCTACTTGGGAGGCTGAGGTGGGAGGATCACTTAAGCCTAGGAAATGGAGGTTGCACTGCACTCCAGCCTGGGTGACAGAGCAAGACCCCGTCTCAAAAAAAATAATAATAAAAATAAAATTCTTGAAGATGACAAGTTTTCACTCTGCAGGGGTCTCTCAGCAGCTTTACTATCGCTCAATATTTCTACATGTTCCTTTGATCTCCTTAGCTATCTAATTTCAATAGGCAACTATATTCCTTTTAAAAGCGGACAGTAACAAGCCTGATTTTCAAAAAAAACTCTATGCAGAGCTGAAGAAAGTTTGTACAAAACTCTTATATCAGTCAATCAGCTAAAGTAAGCTAGGCAATGTGATGAGGGCAGGACATCTTAAGCACATGAAGAAGTCACTTAAAGACAAATCTGTTTTAAAGAAATAGCTTATGAACATGCATACATTAAAGAAAAGTTACCTCAAAGATGCCTACAAAAAATGTTATATAACACAACCAAATATCTGTTACAAGGTTAAGTGAAAAATGCATTAAATATAGTCTGATCACACAGTTGTAAAAACATAGACAGAAATTTGCATAGAATAGGCAGTAGAACTAAGCATTTTTCTCAACCAACACATGCACTACTTTGAGTCCCTATTTGATATAAGAAAAATCTTTAAATAATGTTTATTAATATAACTTTTTCTGCTACAAATAAATCTTACCATTTTAGACTTCTTTTTCATTGTTTCCTTTATGTGAAATTTTCATTCAAAACATCATATTCTGCCAAGGACATCTGTCAAATTTGCTTGCCCAGACACATACCCTTCTTCTGGTACTAGCGCATCCATTTTCTTTAAGGAAATTATCCCTGCCTGGTTCTTATTTCAAGAAGGTCAAACAGAGTTAACAACCTCACAGTTGCAGAGCAAACTGTCCAGGCTAGTTATTGAAGGTATTCTACAACCCAAGCTAGTGAT
Source organism: Pongo pygmaeus (assembly GCF_028885625.2). Lineage (NCBI taxonomy): Eukaryota > Metazoa > Chordata > Mammalia > Primates > Hominidae > Pongo > Pongo pygmaeus. The sequence continues at coordinate 57,546,106 of NC_085930.1, read as the reverse complement.
TGGTTTGGGGTGAGCATGTAGAGTATGCCTACCTGAGAAAGAAGTCAACAGAGAAGAAAGCAGAGCTGAGAGATGGAGAGAAAGCAAGTCATGAAGATATCACTTGAGCTCCTGGATCCAACCACGCTTGACAGCCTGCTCTATGAATGGACTTTCAATGACATGAGCATTTCCTTTTTTTTCTTCAGTTTAAGCTGGATTTCTGATTCTTGCAGATTCCTGAATAATACACTTACCTTCATACTGCTTTTTCACTGTGTTTCCTATATCTGCAAACTTCCGGTCTTCAAATATCAAGAACTCATGGCGTTTTGCCAGAGTTATCAACTCCTTCATCACATCCAGAGTAAAATCATTCAAAATATCTACATGAGTCTTGAGCATGCAGATACTAGGTCCTAAAGCATCTGCTAGCTGCAAGAGCTCTCTGGCCTCTGAAACATCAGCAGATAGACACAGATTGGTCTCCTTCTTTTGCATAAGCCTGAGAAGCTTTGATGCAACTGGGTGGATCCTGGGCAGCTCTGCACGTGCACTGAAGCTGAGTTCTTTGGGTGCTTCCTTTATAGAAAGGGGAGAACCATTATGATTCGCTGCCACAAAGACATTCTCCTGAATAAACCTCTTCACTCTCCCAACTGTCTCAGCATCAATTTTTTTCTGCTGCTCGAGAATCTCCAGCATTTTGGACAATGTACACACTGAGTGGAGGCGGATCCCGTGCGCCTGCAACTTGTCCTTGCCTCCCTGCTCTCTGTCCAACAGCACTATGGCATCAGTGACCTTCAAGCCCTCCTTCTGAAGAACCTCAACAGTTTCCAAAACACTAGATCCACTGGTGACAACATCTTCAATGATTAAACAGGTTTCTCCTGGATTAATAGTTCCTTCTACAAGACGCTTAGTTCCTAGAAGAGAAAAAATTTTGCTGATTCCAAATTTAAATATGTATGTATATGTGTATATATACGTACACACACTCTGTATACAAAACTTGCCAGTTACACATACAGTATATGTGTATACCAATTCTGTATACCAAACTTGCTAGTTGCACATACAGTATATTTATGTATAAAGCCAACTCTGTATACCAAACTTGCCAGTTACACATACAGTATATTTATAGTAAATCAAGTAAATTATTTTACATTATAAACACTGCTTAATGTGTTTTATGATCAAATTTTCAAATACAGTTTTTTTTTTTTACTTTAAAAAAATTTGTTTTATCATAGAGATGAGGTCTCACTATGTTGCCTAGGCTGGTCTTGAACTCCTGAGCTCAAGTGATCCTCCCGCCTCAGCCTCCCAAAATGCTAGGATTATAGGTGTGAGCCACCACGTCCAGCCTAAATACAGAGTTTCTTACAGCAAGATCACCTAGATCAAGGAAAGTTATGAAATAGAATAATCCAATATCATGAATGAAATAATTCCTTTTTCCATCAAAGTATTTTAAGTTCACTATTCAAGATCAGCCAAATAATTGGCTTTTTGAAGATACAAATTCAGAAGGAAAAATATTCAGCAATCATTTAGACCCATTACTACAATCTAAAGAATTATATAATGCAATGTGATTAAATATATACTTCTCTACCCAAATCCCACTACAGACTATTTTCAGATAATCTACAAAATGTAAATAACTTGGGCTGTAGACTTTAGACTCATCAAATCCTTTCCGCTTCTTGAACAACTGGCAAGTTTAACTGAATCAGCTTAAGCTAGAACACAAGACTGCAAGTATTTATAGTATATTTAAAAATTCATAATTTCATAGAAACATTTTTTAAAACATAAAATAAGAAAATAGAAATAAGAGTTTTCTTATGGGTAGGGATTCATACAGTTTTTTTTTAGCTCAGAAAATCTCAGCTGGGTGCAGTGGCTCACACCTGTAATCTCAGCACTTTGGGAGGATGAGGCAGGAGGATGGCTTGAGACCAGAAGTTCAAGACCAGCCTGGGCAACAGAGTGAGACCTTGTCTCAAAAAAACAAAAAACAAAAACAGAAAAACTAACACTGCCCTTACGCCACAAAAACTCAACTAATATGTTTCTTTTTTTAATCATAAAAATTTTTAGAATGCATCTCTAGAAGAAGGATTTGTTTAAAAAAAAGTAACAAAACACTAATAAACCAACATAAACAAAAAAGCCCATTAATTCCTTCCTATCATTAAGATTGCTTTTCAGGTTTTATTTATTTATTTTTTGACGGTCTTGCTCTGTCATCCAGGGTGCAGTGCAGTGGCATAATCATAGCTCACTGCAACCTTCAGCTCCTGGGCTCAAGGCATCTTCCTGCCTCAGCCTCCCATGTAACTGTGACACTCAGCTAATTTTGTATTCTTTTTTTATTTTTGTAGAGACAAAGTCTCACCATGTTGCCAACGCTGGTCTCGAACTCCTGGGCTCAAGCTATCCTCCCACCTTGGCCTCCCAAAGTGCTGGGATTACAGGTGTGAGCCACCGTGCCTGGCCAATTTCCAGGGTTTTTTTTGTTTGAAATAGGGTCTCACTTTGTCGCCCAGGCTGGAGTGCAGTGGTGCAATCTCAGCTCATTGCAACCTCCACCTCCTGGGTTCAAGCACGTCTCCTGCCTCAGCCTCTCCAGTAGCTGGGACTACAGGTGCACATCACCACGCCCAGCTAATTTTTGTATTTTTAGTAGAGACGGAGTTTTACCATGTTGGTCAGGCTGGTCTCGAACTCCTGACCTCAAGTGATCCGCCTACCTCGGCCTCCAAAAGTGCTGGGATTACAGGCGTGAGCCATGGTGCCTGGACAAATTTTCAGGTTTTAAAGCAAGTCACCTGATAATCTATAGCCATGAACCCACAAAAATATCTCTCTAAGGCGTTTACACTGCTTTATGAGAGTAATTTTATCCATGGATTACTTTTCATGAAGTTTAAATACAAACATACTGGGAAAGCACGTGCTGTTACAACATTTTGCTGATGAGGGGAAGGGCAGGTAAAAAAAAAAAAATGTTGGAGTTTCATAGATACAGTACCAAAAAAAGCACTTTTCATTTCCTAATCAATACAAAGCATTTCACCCCTAGTCTAAAAAAAGGAAGGTGACTTATAGTAACAATTATAAATTCTACAAGCAGTAACAACTTAAAGAACTCAAGATGACTCTGGTAAAACATTAGTGCATAGAAGCAGAAAAATTCTAAGAGTATGATGTTACAGATTAATTAACTTAATGCTTTATGTTACTTTTATTTTACCATAATCCTTTGTTTCTTTCCTTCTAATAAGCATTGGAATTTGATTGGTTGAACAGATAACTGTAGCCAATGGCAAAGCTGTATAAGGCACTCCACACACAGTGTCAAAACTGATCCCTGCATTTTGGGCAGTTTGGAATAAAGTATCTGCAACCTGTAAGAAAATGAACACATAAACAATGTTTTATTGTAACTATTTTATTTTATTTTATATTTTTTATTTTTTGAGACAGAGTCTCGCCCTGTTGCCCAGGCTAGAATGCAGTGGTGCGATCTCGGCTCACTGCAACCTCCACCTCCCGGGTTCAAGTGATTCTCCTGCCCCAGCCTCCCAAGCAGCTGAGATTACAGGCGCACGCCACCACACCCAGCTGATTTTTTTTGTATTTTTAGTAGAGATGGGGTTTCACTATGTTGGTCAGGCTGGTCTCAAACTCTTGGCCTTGTGATCCACCCGCCTCGGCCTCCCAAAGTGGGATTACAGGTGTGAGCCACTGCGCCCAGCCTATTGTAACTATTTTAAATAGTGTATAAACATGTAACAATGTAACAGAAAAGACAGTAATAAACTAGTGGGGGTAAGTCTCAAACTTGATTGGAGAAAAAAAAATGCCTTTCTATTACCCTCTCCATAAACCCAGTACACAAATATAAATCTAAAAACACAAGAATGAATCTATTCAACCAGACTCAGAATCTGTTCTGAAGGCAACCCGAGATGTGTTGGGGAAGCTCATGATGTTGACCCCAAAGACTAAGGATGGTCCCGACTTCCTGGTTTCCTTCAGTAACCCATTAGGCTGAGTATCTAAACCTATCATCTTTTAGTTATATATCCTGAAAGAAGCCTTCAATTAGGAAGTTTCATAAATACAGACTATTGTGTGAATTGCTATTTTATAATCTCCTTTTCCACATAAATCATCACATTTTAATGTTAGGATACATATTCCCACCCAAGACCACCTCGTTTTTTTTTAAAAAAAGGAAACTCACTGAGTTGCTTTGTGAACTAGATCATAGGTTTACTCCAGTACTTCTAAAGAGTAAAAAAAAAAAAAAAAACATGACTATTTTAAGTTGCAGAGAATGTAATTTCTAGTACTAAAAATATTAACATATTATCTTAGAACTGTTTTATCACTCTTTTTAAGGAATAAACTTGGAATACAAATGCTAGTGACTGGATATCCACCATCTCCATTTAAAAAAAACAAAACATGAAACTGCTGGACTATGAAAAGTTTAAAATTTTTTACATCTTTTTCCAACTCATATTTTCACTCCACTGTGTCCATAGAATTTTATTCTAAAGTAATATATGATTATACTTGAAAAGCTTTTACTGATCCCTCTGTCATACTTGACTATATGTATGTAAACTGAAATTTAAAATGCTAATTAAAAAAAATTTCCCAAGACCATAAGTCTCTAGGTGTCAAGAATTCTTCTGTAGCTCTCTCAGGTCCTTACTTCCAAAATGACAAAGAAAAGAAAGGAACAATGATCGTGCCAAAAAGGGCTGTGGCCAGTAGTGGCACATACTATGTCCGATGCATGCCCAAGGAAAAGACTATTAAGAAGCTCGTCGTGCAAAACATAGTAGAGGCCACAGCAGTCACGGACATTACTACAGTGAACAACTTTGCCTCCTATGTTCTTCCCAAGCTGTATGCGAAGCTACATTAAGGTGTGAGTTGTGCCATTCACAGCAAGGTAGTCAGTAATCCATCTTGTGAATCCCACAAGGACCAAATACCCCACCCTGATTTAAACCTGTGGGTGCTGCCTCATGACCCCCACCAAAGCCCATGTTAAGGAGCTGAATCCTTAAGGACTGAAGAGAAACTATTCTCTTGAGGGAAGAAAATGGAAATTGTACTTTTTAAAGAAGAGATTCTTCTGTATATCATTAAATTATTACAAGCATATGATTAATTAAAACATGATTTGCAAATTTTGACAGAGGGATAAAAACAGATTTGGAAAATGCGTTTTTAGTGAGTTAATGCTACCTTTCTCTCCAATTACTTTATGTACACTAATGTGTCAAATATCACTTCTTATCACTTATTAAGGGAAGTTAGAGTTTAGCATAAATTATATTGCTTTTTGGGGTGTAAATACTGAGAAATTCTATTCGCATAAGATGTGAAAAGGAGTTTTGTTATACCCAAGTCTCTCCATGTTTTGAACTCCTCCCCAGTTAATCACCAAAATACACACACACACACACACACACACACACACACACACACTCCATGATCTAGTTATCAAAAAACTTTTTCTGTCATTTATCAGCTGGCTTATTAAAATAAATCAAATTTTCCCTAGAAAATCCTTAGTAATTCTCCACATTGCGAAGATACACCATAGCAAGATTCTGGATGGTGAGAAGTTAATAGTCCAAAGTACCGCAACCTTAATAGTCCAACCTATCTTCAATACTTTTTACAATAACCACACAAAGTGGTCCCTAGTGAACATAAACCCTTAAGTGGGCTGAGGAAACTTATATGTCTTCTAGATAGAACTTTCTGCAATGATGGAAATGTCCTCTATCTTTGCAGTCCAATATGATAGCCACTGGCCACATATGACTATTTAAACTTAAAAATTCATAATGCTCAATAGTAACACGTGGCTAGTAGCAAACTCTATTGGAAAGCATATTTACGGCCCTCTACTCAGTGTGGTCTGCAGTTTCAGCTGGCACTTAGTTAGAAATGCACAACCTCAGGTCCAGTCTCAGAGCTACAGAACTGGATTTTGCATTTTAACAAAATTCCCAGGTAATTCATATATACTCAAAGTTTAGAAGCACTGTATTAGAAACCTCTGTTTTGTACAAAAATTTTCCTTATATTGACTAAAAACCTGCTTTCCCAATACGTCCACCTTCTAGTCTTAATTATTGCTTCTGGCCGCACAGTGCAAAATTCAACTCCCCTTTCCAAACAGCCCTTCCAAGTGTGGACCTAAAAGGAAGAGGCTGAGGCAAAATTAATATGAGTAGAACACTAATTTGTGCCAAGTTCGAGAAGTGCAACCCAAAGCATAAATTTAAGTTGCCCTGACTATAGGCTTCGATTACAGTAGTTACAAGTGGATTTTTAAAGCAAAAGAAGGGGCAGTTCCTATATTCACCAAGAACTTGCATTGAAATAACAGGAGGTAGCCCGGGTGTGGCACTAGGCATTTATAGTCCCAGCTACTTGGGAGGCCGCCAAGGCAGGAGGATCTTTTGAGGCCAGGAGTTCGAGACAAGCCTGGGCAGTATGGTGAGACCTCCTCTCTACAAAAAAAAAAAAATTTAATTTGGTGGGCATGATGGCACATGCCTGTAGTTCCAGCTACTCAGAGGTTGAGGTAAGAGGATCTCTCTTTTTTTTTTTCTTTCTTTTTTTTTTTCTGAGACAGTCTCCCTCTGTTGCCCAGGCTGGAGTGCAGTGGCTCAATCTCGGCTAACTGCAACCTCCTCATTCACCTGCTTCAGCCTCCTGAGTAGCTGGGATTACAGGTGCACACCACCACACCCAGCTAATTTTTGCATTTTCAGCAGAGGCGGGGTTTCACCATGTTGGCCAGGCTGGTCTCGAACTCCAGACCTTAAGTGATCCACCCACCTCAGCCTCCCAAAGAAAGCCTCCCAAAGTTGGGACTACAGGCATGAGCCCCTGTGCTCACCCGAGGCAGGAGGATCTCTTAAGCCCAGGAGTTCCAGGCTGCAGTGAGCTATGATCACAGAGCTGCACTCCAGCCTGGGTGACGTAAGAGAGACCCCATCTAAAAAATAAATAAATAAAATAATAACACCAGCGATTGATTAGCTATACATTGTTCTTTGTATCACAAATTCCAGGTACATGAAGATAATGGGGGAGGCAGCTAGTCAGGGACAAAATTCCTTTAAATAATTGTCCCGGGGCTGCATAGGGAAGTATGGTTGAAGTCTCTCTGGGCTCTGATAAATTCTGTGTACATCACAGGGTTCAGGTTGTTCTATTTTCCTTTTCTCACCAGTATTTTCCCATCTACTGAATTCTCTGCCTACCCACATTTTCCCGGTCTATTTGTTTGTTTTTTGAGGGCAGGGTCTCACTTGTCGCCCAGGCTGGAGTGCAGTGGCGCAATGACAGCTCATTGCAGCCTTGACCTCCCAGGCTCTGGTGATCCTCCCACCTCAGCGTCCCAGGCGTGCGCCACCACACCCAACCAATTTTTTGTAGAGACGGGGTCTCGTCATGTTGCCCAGGCTGGTCTCGAACTCCTGGGGCTCAGGTGATCTGCCCACTTAGGCATCCCAAAGTGCTGGTATTATACTCATGAGGCACCACGCCCGGCCGCAAGTCTAATTTTCTTAGAGTTAAATATACAGAATTCATTCAAGTGTGCTTCAGTGCCAGAAAGGGTTCCAAACTGGGTTTCCCGACTTTTGCAAAACACGTGTCTAAGCCTGTGGGTGAAAGAACAGACGACTCTCAAAGAGCCCAACCCCTGGCCTCTGTGCTTCTCATGCTTACTCCCCAAACCAAGAGTAGGGTCGGTCTGCCTGCTTGGCTCTTTTGCTCTCACTCACGGCCCAACTCCTGTCACCCTCTTCCATTTCCTTGTCCTCTTTCCCGCCACAAAGACCTGTCCTTTCCCTTCCTAGGCCAGCACCTGACTCAGAAGACGCGGTCGAGACACGATGCCCCGCAGATCGATGTAGATGGGGGAGGAGAGCCCGCTCTTCAGCACGAAGTCCCCAAACTTGAAAGCCTGCACGTCGTACAGACCCGTCACCAATGGCCCCAAAGCTGCACCAACGGCCGCCATGGTCACGCGCTGCCCGTTCGCTTCAAACTCCCAGGCGCCCCGGGCCTCCGGCGCCCCGATGACGTTGCCCGCGAAGTCCCGCCTCTTCCGCCTGCCTCGTCCGCAGCTTCCCGGGCTTGCTGCACCCATGGGTTTCCCCGGGCTCAAGGGGTCAGGTGGGTGGTAGCGCCCGCGCCAGTTTGTGCTTCTCCTGGTTTCTTCTGGATGGGGTCGCTGGGGTTCAAAGCCCAGAACAGCTAGATTGACTGTAGGATCATGAAGTCCAATCTTTCATGAGAGTTTGCGTAAATCCTGTCCATTTTTTAATAGCCAATGCCTTCTTGACTAGGTTATCTTAATTATCTATACTCCTTGGCCTAGCATGTTATATTTGCTAGTTATTAGCCACGATTTACCCCCCATGTTTCCCCAAATAGAATATAAGTTATCAAAGACAGGGACCTTTACTCAATTCTTTTATTAACTTCATAGCATCTAGTACGTGACAGTTTCATAGAGTTTGCACATAGGAATACATAGCACTTAGATCATTACAGTATTCACTACCTCTTTTGTCTGTACTCTGCTTCCTGGAGGAGTACTTTTTTATTTCCTTTGGCGTATCTCAAATGCTTAGGTAATAGGTGTAGAAAAGGTAAGGGAGGGAAGGAGGAGAGTTAGAAGACGGTTAATTCATTGGTATCAGGGTTATCCAGGAGGATAATATTGCTAGACAATCTGAAAATCCAAACATATTTGGTCTTTACAAATAAATCCCTTAAAGAAATAATGAATAAATAATCTTTACAAATAAATCCCTTCTCCATTGTGTATATAAGGCAATACTTTATTCTAGCTTAAGGAAAATAACCCTTAAATTCACATAAAGAATGAAACCTTGTCATTGGCAGCAAGGTGGATGAACCTGAAGGACATTATGTCAGTGAAACAAGCCAGGAACAGAAAGATAAATACCAAATATTCTCGCTCATATGCAGAAGCTAAAAAAGTTGATCTCATGGAGCTAGAGAATAGAATAGTAATTACTAGAGGCTGGGTAGGGTAGGGGGTGGTTAAAGGACACAAATTACAGCTAGATAGGAGGAATAAGTCCTAGTGTTCTATAGCACTGTAGGGTGACTGTAGTCAATAATAATTTACTATGTATTTTCAAATAGCCAGAAGAGGGGAGTTTGAATGTTCCCAACACAAAGAAAAGATAAATATTTAAGGTAAGGAATATATGAATTACTCTGATTTGATCACTGTACATTGTGTGTATTGAAATAGCACTATGTACCCAATAAATGTGTACAATATCATGTGTCAACTATAACAAATACTTTTTTAAAAAAGAGGAACAGATAAGGCATAGCAGTATTGTGCACTACAAAGAACATGAAGTTTCAAACCAAAACATTTGGATTTTAGTCCCATTCTACTTACTGGCTGAGTGATCTTTGGCAATGCATTTTAAGCTATATGAGTCTCAATTTTCTCAAAAATAGAATGAAGAAGCTGGGCGCGGTGGCTCAAGCCTATAATCCCAGCACTTTGGGAGGCTGAGGTGGGCGGATCACGAGGTCAGGAGATCGAGACCATCTTGGCTAACATGGTGAAACCCCGTCTCTTCTAAAAATACAAAAAAATTAGCTGGGCATGGTGGTAGGCGCCTGTAGTCCTAGCTACTTGGGGGGCTGAGGCAGGAGAATGGCGTGAACCCAGGAGGCAAAGCTTGCAGTGAGCCGAGATCGCACCATGCACTCCAGACTGGGTGACAGAGCCAGACTCCATCTCAAAAAAAAAAAAAAAAAGTAGAATGAAGATAATAATATTAACTTTCTCCAAAAATCACTATGAAGATTCAATAAGATAGTTCACTCAAAAACACTTGATAAAAAGTTGGTAGAGCTGAGCGTGGTGGCTCATGCCTGTAATCCCAGTACTTTGGGAGGCCGAGGGAAGTGGTTCACCTGAGGTTGGGAGTTCGAGACCAGCCCAGTCAACATGGTGAAACCCCGTCTCTACCAAAAAATACAAAAATTAGCCGGACACAGTAGCACATGCCTATAGTCCTAGCTACTTGGGAGGCTGAGGCAGGAGAATTGCTTGAACCCGAGGGGGTGGAGGTTGCAGTGAGCCAAGATCATGCCACTGCACTCCAGCCTGGGCAACAGAGACTCCGTCTCAACAACAACAAACAAACAAACAACAACAACAAAAAGCAGAGGAACATAGATTGTACCAATTCATTTTGTGTTCTCCATTTCATTTACTTAGGCTGGGTAAAGGATCTTGACTTTAACCAATATTTAGTCTTACTATTTTAGGTATTTATCCTAAAGAGTTTCCATGAATGTAAAACTTCATGCAGTAGTTCAATCTAGAGCCTTTTCATGGACCTAGCTCTATATCGCTCACTGAATCCCTTCTATGTTCTACTCTGATATCTATTTTAGACTGAGCTTGTGGGGTTCTGATTATCATTTGTATTAGGGCTTTTGCTAATATTTCATAACTATATTGGTGATTCCTCTCAACCACTCCCCTTCAAAAAAATACAGGCTGAGGTACTGTATTTAATTATTTATTATTGTTTGACCTACACTATACACACACAGAGACACTGAAACACACACATACACATTTATTTTAAGTTATGTTCTAGGGCCAGGTTAGTGGCTCATGCCTGCAATCCCAGCACTTTGGGAGGCAGAGATGGGAAGCCCAGGAGTTTGAGACCAGCCTGGGTAACATGGCGAGACTCTGTCTCTTCAAAAAATAAAAAAAATTAGCCAGACAGCATGGTACACACTTGTGGTCCCAGCTACTGGGGAGGCTGAGGCAGGAAGATCACTTGAGCCTGGGAGGTCGAGGCTACAGTGAGCTGTGATCATGCCACTGCATTCCAGCCTGAGTGACAGAGTGAGACCCTGTGCCAAAAAAAAAAAAAAAGTTATCTTCCAGTGAATGTCTCAGTGACCTTGAACAGTCACCTAGATTCTGTGACTCATTTGTCTCTAATCCAAGTAAAATAACTTACTTCATAAGAATTTTTTGGGATTAAATGAAATATTAATTACAAATGGGCTTCATAAGCTATATAGGTGCTAAAATACATACAAATTCTAGATCTAAAAAAAAAAGCCCATAAGGGGCTTATGATTTTAACTGACAAACCTGATTCTGATTTCATTTCAAATATTCTTTATTATCTGTATTTTCTCAGGAGATTGTGCTGATGAGCCAATGTGAAGAGCCCATGCTTTTGACAAGTGTTTCTCATTACAAATAAATGCAATAAAATCTTAATGAAATAGAAGCCAAATGTTAAAACAAGTTTTTGTTTTTCTCGGCAAAGTAAGCTAATCAAAACACTTTAACACTCTGGCTAATTGACAATATACCATGAATCAGCCTCATTTGCACTTGGGTGGCACATTTAAACTTTCAAAGCCTGATCATATCTGCATAGGCTAACCCAGATTGCTGGAGTCCGCACCAGAATGTATAAACTTGTGAGATCCGGCCCAAAATACCCTCCAAACATTCTAACAACATTATCACCTGAAATACCAGTATGAAATTAACAACAACCCGAGGGTTTTCTTTTTTTGAGATAGGGTCTGGTCTCACTTTGTTGCCCAGGCTAGAGTGAGGTAGCATAATCACAGCTCATTGTAGCTTCTACCTCCCAGGTTCAGATGATCCTTCCACCTCAGCCTCCCAAGTAGATGGGGCCACAGGCATGCACCAACACGCTCAATTAATTTTTTTTAAAACAATTTTTTAATATGCGGGGGGTTGGGGGGAGGTGGGTGTCTCCTTATTTTGTCCAGGCTGGTGTCAAACTCCTGAGCTCAAGAGCTCCTTCCACTTCGGCCTTTCAGAATGTTGGGATTTACAGGTGCTAGCCACCACACCTGGCCCTGAGGTTTCCTTGGCATTTTTGGGTAAATGCCTTAGAATACTCTAGGGCACAAAGTTGTTGCTTTCTCTCTAAAATCCTGGGCCAAACGTGTTGTAATAATCCTGTGATATTTTTACCTTTTCAAAGTCTTTCGTAGATTTGGAGAAAGAAAAAAAAATTACTCTTTTCTTTGAACAAAGGTTTAGTTAGGAAAAAAGAGACGACCATATAGTATCTTTAGTATAGTATATTTATAGGAATGCATAACATGTGAGATGCACATTTTGAAGTTTCATCCATAACTTATAACATTTACTGTAGCAGTAACAAGACAGCAGGTCATCACTTTACAACATTACACATGAGTGATTTTGACTTACAAATAAAATATTTACAACCTACCTTTACAAAACGACATTGTGTGCATACAAAATGAACAACAGCAGAAAAATTTAAAAATAATAAAACAACCAAAAACCCAGAAGATACACTTAAGGCAGACCAGCAAGACACTGA